>NC_140263.1:2872624-3022945 GCF_949987555.1 Borostomias antarcticus | reverse complement strand
AAGAAGAGTTGTGGGGGAATGAGACAATGAGAGAGGAGGGAGGATTGTGTGAGTGTGTGTGTGTGCATGTGTGTGCGCATGCGTGTGTGTGTTTGTGTGCATGTATGTGTGTGCGTATATGTGTGTGTGTGTGCATGTGTGTGTGTGTGTGTGTGTGTGTGTGTGTGTGTGTGTTGATCATACTGGAGGCTACTCTACCTGACACAGGGTCACTGAGGAGTCAAGGTCATAAAACCCAAACCCTGGATAGAGGGGCTCAGTGAATGGGGAGGTGAATGTGATCAGGTGGGTCAGTGTGTCAGAGGAGACTGTGTAGAAGGACAGAGTGCCGGCCGGCCAGTCCAGATACACTCCTACTCTGCTGGAGGGGGGAGGGGGGGGGCAGGTAGGGCAGTTCTCTTATTATTGTGCCAGGCAGCGTAACTGTAACCATGACACCACAGACTCCAGGACTTGTCATTGAGTCCAAGCACACAGTCAAGATCCCCTCCTCTCCTGCTGATCCCTTTACATGTCACTGTTATATCAACCTCTCCTCTCCTCTCTGTCTCCCAGTAACAGCGCCCAGACAGACCCTCTCTACACAGAACCTGGTACCAGTCCTCAAATCTCTCTGGGTGGTCAGGATACGGCTGCTCCTCTTTCCTCCATGTCACCGTTCTGTTCTCCTCAGACAGAGAGAGGTTTCTGTTTGCTGTGTTTGGGTCCAGTGTGAGATCACAGGCATCTGATGGAGGAGACCAAGACACAACATGTTACTAATCACCATCATTACATGAGAACTGCTCACTGTTTCATTCATCCAGAGATTCACTAAGAATATTGATCAACTTCATTGATTCATCAGTCTGAGTCTGTGTGTGAATGTGAGCTGTTTAGTGTTTGAGGGATTTTCATGACAAGTCAGAGTTTGTACAGACATGAATACACACACACACACACACACACACACACACACACACACTCTCCCCCACATACACTCTCTATCCCACACACACACTCTCCCCCCCACATACACTCTCTATCCCACACACACACACAAACACACACACTCCCCCCTACATACACTCTCTCTCCCACACACACAAACACACATTCTCTCTCTCCCACACACACAAACACACACACACACACACTCTCTGTCCCACACACAAACACACACGCACCCCCCCCCCCACACACTCTCTCTATCTATCCCCCACACACACTCTCTCTCTCCCACACACACAAACACAACACACACACACACACTATTCACCCCCCCTCCCCCACACACTCCCTCTCCCACACACACAAACAAACACTTCCCCCCCCCACACACACACACACACTGTCTCCCACACACACACTCTCTATCCCACACACGAACACACACACACTCTCTGTCCCACACACACACAAACACACACATACCCCCCCCACAGACTCTCTCTCCCACACACACACAAACACACATTCTCTCTCTCCCACACACACAAACACGCACCCCCCCACACACACTCTCTCTCTATCCCCCACACACACTCTCTCTCTCCCACACACACAAACACAACACACACACACTATTCACCCCCCCTCCCCCACACACACACACTGTCTCCCACACACACACTCTCCCACACGCGAACAAACACACACTCTCTCCCACACACACAAACACACATTCTCACTCTCTCCCACACACAAACACACACACACACACCCACACACACACACTCTCTGTCCCACACACAAGAACAAACACACTCCCCCCCCCACACACACTCTCTCTCTATCCCCCACACACACACTCTCTCTCTCCCACACACACAAACACAACACAAACACACACACTATTCACCCCCCCTCCCCCACACACACACAGTCCCTCTCCCACACACACTCTCTCTCTATCCTTCACACGAACACACACACACTCTCTCTCTATCCTTCACACGAACACACACACACTCTCTCTCTCCCCCACACACACGCACACACACACACACAAAATACATACTCTTTCTCTCTGTCACACACACTGACGCACACACATAGCTATTGACTCAAACTCATACACACACAGCTAAACACACACAATATATTCTCTCCTCTCACTCACACACACACACACACACACACACACACACACACACACACACACAGGTAAACACACACAGGTAAACACACATACAGTACATACTCTACTCACACATGCACACACACTCCTAAACACACACACACAAAAGCAGACACACACACAGCTAAACACACACACATATACAAACGCAGACATAAGGTCAAGGTCAACTATATTTATAAAGCACGTTTAAAATAAACCGAAGTTGCACCAAAGTGCTGTACAATATATAAAATAAACAAAAACAAAAAACAGAATAAAGTGCACATAATCACAGAACAATAAAAGGACAGGACACAAAACAGGACAGGAGATGTAGGCTATCAGGCCTCAAAAGCCAGTGAAAACAAGTGCGTTTTAAGCTGAGACTGAGGTTCTGTGCGTGTCTAATGTGTGGAGGGAGGCTGTTCCAGAGCTTTGGGCCAGCCACCGCAAAAGCTCGGTCACCCTTGGTCTTAAGTCTCGATCTAGGGACTATTCAAAGAGTCTCGGAGGAGGACCTCAGGGTTCTAGATGTCGCCCGAACTTGAATCAGTTCAGCCAGATAGTGGGGGGCCAAACCATGTAGAGCCTTAAAAATAAACATTAAGATTTTAAAATCAATCCTGAAGCGAACAGGAAGCCAGTGGAGGGAGGCCAGCACCGGTGTGATGTGGTCCCGCTTCTTGGTTCCAGTCAGGAGGCGCGCAGCAGCATTCTGGACCAATTGCAGGCGCCTCAGTGACCGCTGGTCAAGGCCCACATACAAGGAATTACAGTAGTCCAATCTTGAAGAAATAAAAGCATGGATGACTGTCTCCAGGTCCTTAAGAGAGAGGTATGGTTTCAGTTTGGATAAGAGCCTCAGCTGGAAAAAAGAGCCTTTAACCACAAAGCCAATTTGTCGCTCAAAATTAAAACCAGTATCAAAAGTGACACCAAGACTTTTAATAAAAGAGCGATTCTTGGCAGCGAGGGGCCCTAGGTTGCTAACATGGCTGTCTTTATGACCAAACAAAATAACCTCGGTCTTCCCATCATTCAGACTAAGGAAGTTTAAGTCCATCCAGGTCTTGATGTCATTTAGCGCAGATGTTACAGGCTTAAAGGAATCCTTACAGTTAAATTTCAGGGGGAGGTACAGTTGGACATCGTCAGCATAACAGTGGAAAGACACATTGTGTTTCCGTAGAATGGAACCCAGGGGCAGCATATATAAAGAAAATAATAAAGGGCCTAAGATGGATCCTTGGGGGACACCGCAGGTGAGGGGGGCCACACTTGAGGAGAACTCACCCAGCTGGACAGAGAAGCACACACACACACAGCTAAACATGGACACACACACAGCTAAACACACACACACTCTGTCTCTCTCTCTCCTCACCTCTCTCTCTCCTTATCTCTCTCTTGCTGAATCCCAAATCGCGCACTTAGGCGCAAGTGCAGAGCACTCGCGGCCTTGTGGCCTTACATGCGCGTTCCCGCTAAGTCCACGAGGGCTCAGGGTAGTCCCAAAACGGAATCGCTAAGTCCACAAGTGCGCCACTGCCGCCATTTTGCGCACTTTAACCGCACTTACCGAAAGTCCGCAATTTCACGGACTTAGGAGCAGAAAATACCCACAGCCCACCGCGTCTCATGTGACACAGTGCTTGAGTGCATCCGAGTCATGATCCGAGTGCATCACACATAAATGATGACATTTGCAGATAACACAACATTTATCTTGAAATCCACATGCTGCAAACATATCCCACCCAACATAATTTTTTAATTATTATTAAATTAAAACAGACGTCAATCGGTCAATTTGCAGAGCTGAGGGGAGCGTCAGAGCAGCCTCTGCGTCGGAGGAATGCGGCAGCCAATGAAAACGAAGTGGGAGGGGCATTTAGCGAAACTGGAAGTGCTGTACCATTTAATTCACGGCCCTGCACCCTCTGGCCCTTCCAGCTGACGTCAATTAAGTGCTCAGGCCTCAGGCCACAAGTGCGAGGGGCCGCAAGGGTGGTTTGCGCACTCAGATTGGGATTCAGCTTCTGTCTCTCTCTCCTCATCTCTCTCTCTCTCTCTCCTCAGCTCTCTCTCTCTCTCTCTCTCTCTCTCTCTCTGACCCAGTTGTGCTCCTGTGGTATCACAAACCCTGGGTTTGCTCTTCATGGGGAGGAGAGTTTACGTCTGTTTGTGTCTGTGGGTGTGTGTGTGTCTGTGTGTGTGTGTGTCTGTGTGTGGGTGTGTATGTGTGTGTGTGTATGTGTGTGTGTGGGTGTGTGTGTCTGTGTGTGTGTGTGTGTGTGTGTGTGTGGTCTTGTGTTGTGTTCCCCTCTCCCCAGGTGTTCTTGTGTCCTCTGTCCAGGCTGCTGATCTCTCTGCTAATTGTTGTCCATCAAGTCCACCTGTGTTCCAGCTGTCTCGTCCAATCACCTGTCTTCCTGTCTCCTATATATTGTGGCTTGTTGCATGTGTAGGGTGCGGGGGAGGGGTGATTATGTTTGCTTCTGGTCGTTTTCTACCCTGCTACTTGTGTTTGACCTAGTAGAGTTTTTATGGTGTTGTGGTCCCGTTGTCTTTCCTAGGGTCTACGCTGCATCACATAGGAACCATCCAATGTCTTCCCTCCCCTCTCCTTCCTTCTCCCTCTTTCTGCTTTCTCCACCTCTACCTCCACTACCCCTCTCATCCCTCTCTCTCTTCCAATGTCTCTCTCACCCAGACTACCTCTCTCCTCCTCCTCTCTGTCTCATCCCTCTTTCCCTCTCCATACCTCTCCCCCTTTTCTCTCTCCCTCCCCTGCTCCTCCCTCTGCATTTCTCTCCTCTCTCTCCCTCCTTCACTCCCTCCCTCCTGTTCACCCCATCTCCATCCCTCTCTCCTCTCCTCCATTCCTAGTCCTCTCAACCTCTCTGTTGCTCCTAATCTACCTCTCTCTCTCCTTCACTCCTCCCTCCATCCATCCCTCGTTCCCCTCTCCTGTGTCTGTCACTTCCACACTCCTTTATCAATCCCTCCCCTCTCCATCTCTTCCTCCTTTCTCTCATCCCTCTCTACCTCCACACCCACTCTGTTCCCCCTCCTCCCCCTCTTTCTTTACCCTGAGATCCTCCCCTCATCTTCTACTCCTCAACTCCTCTTCCTTTCTCTCTCCTCTACTCCCTCTCCCTCTCCTCTACTCCCTCTCTCTCCCTCTTTCTCTCTCTCCTCTACTCCCTCTCTCTCCTTCTTTCTCTCTCTCCTCTACTCCCTCTCCCTCTTTCTCTCTCCATCTATCTATCTATCTATTGATCCATATATCTATCTATCTACTCTTCATA
Organism: Borostomias antarcticus; assembly: GCF_949987555.1. NCBI lineage: Eukaryota > Metazoa > Chordata > Actinopteri > Stomiiformes > Stomiidae > Borostomias > Borostomias antarcticus. The sequence goes on along the minus strand of NC_140263.1, from coordinate 3,017,533 downwards.
CCCCCTCTCTGCCTTACCCTCTCTCTCAGCCACCCTCTCCACCCTAACTCTTTTTCTATTCTTTCTCTCTCCACCACCCTAACTCTCTCTCTATTCTCTCTCTCTCCACCACCCTAACTCTCTCTCTCTATTCTCTCTCTCTCTCCACCACCCTAACTCTCTCTCTATTCTCTCTCTCTCCACCACCCTAACTCTCTCTCTCTATTCTCTCTCTCTCTCCACCACCCTAACTCTCTCTCTATTCTCTCTCTCCACCACCCTAACTCTCTCTCTCTATTCTCTCTCTCTCCACCACCCTAACTCTCTCTCTATTCTCTCTCTCTCTCCACCACCCTAACTCTCTCTCTATTCTCTCTCTCTCCACCACCCTAACTCTCTCTATTCTCTCTCTCTCTCCACCACCCTAACTCTCTCTCTATTCTCTCTCTCTCTCCACCACCCTAACTCTCTCTATTCTCTCTCTCTCTCTCCACCACCCTAACTCTCTCTCTATTCTCTCTCTCTCTCCACCACCCTAACTCTCTCTCTATTCTCTCTCTCTCTCCACCACCCTATCTCTCTCTATTCTCTCTCTCTATCTCTACCACCCTAACTCTCTCTATTCTCTCTCTCTCTCCACCACCCAAACTCTCTCTCTATTCTCTCTCTCTCTCCACCACCCTAACTCTCTCTATTCTCTCTCTCTCTCCACCACCCTTACTCTCTCTCTATTCTCTCTCTCTCCACCACCCTAACTCTCTCTCTATTCTCTCTCTCTCCACCACCCTAACTCTCTCTCTATTCTCTCTCTCTCTCCACCACCCTAACTCTCTCTATTCTCTCTCTCTCTCTACCACCCTAACTCTCTCTCTATTCTCTCTCTCTCTCCACCACCCTAACTCTCTCTCTATTCTCTCTCTCTCCACCACCCTAACTCTCTCTCTATTCTCTCTCTCTCTCCACAACCCTAACTCTCTCTATTCTCTCTCTCTCTCTCCACCACCCTAACTCTCTCTCTATTCTCTCTCTCTCTCCACCACCCTAACGCTCTCTCTATTCTCTCTCTCTCTCCACCACCCTAACTCTCTCTATTCTCTCTCTCTCTCTCCACCACCCTAACTCTCTCTCTATTCTCTCTCTCTCTCCACCACCCTAACTCTCTCTATTCTCTCTCTCTCTCCACCACCCTAACTCTCTCTCTATTCTCTCTCTCTCTCCACCACCCTAACTCTCTCTATTCTCTCTCTCTCTCTCCACCACCCTAACTCTCTCTCTATTCTCTCTCTCTCTCCACCACCCTAACTCTCTCTCTATTCTCTCTCTCCACCACCCTAACTCTCTCTCTATTCTCTCTCTCTCTCTACCACCCTAACTCTCTCTCTATTCTCTCTCTCTCTCTCTCTACCACCCTAACTCTCTCTATATTCTCTCTCTCTCTCTATTCTCTCTCTCTCTCTACCACCCTAACTCTCTTTCTCTCTCTCTCTCTCTCCAGTTCTCATCCTCTCTACCCCTCTATCATAGTTCAATTATTATAACCTTGGCTCATTCCGAAGCTTTAGAGACGCCTCAGAAAGTGCAATCTCTGCTGTGCTTTCTAGAGGATGCTCTTGGTGTTGAGAGACCATGTGAGGGTGTCTGAGATGTGTGTGCTGAGGAATCTGAAGCCATCAACAATATCAACAGATGTCCCATTGATGGAGATGGGAGTGTGATTCCCCCTGTTCTCTCTGAAGTCAACAATGGTTTCCTTTGTCTTAGTGACATTTATGGAGAGGTTGTTGTCATGGCACCACAGTGTTAGATCTTCCACTTCCCTTCTATAGGCCTCCTCGTCATTGTGGCTCATTAGTCCAACTAACTACTGTGGTAGTTCCCTCTCACAACTAATGTTTCTGCATACAGACACACTGGTACAAAACACACTCCTCCTCTCCTCTCCTCTTTCCCCTGACACCAATTCACCTGCATACACACACACACACATATTTCTCTCACACACACTTCCCAGGTTCTACACACACAAAGATGCCCAAATCACCCTCTCCCCCCCCCCTCTCTCTCTCTCTCTGTCTTTCAACATGAATATACATGAATTGACTTTGGACCAGGTCAGACGTAAACCCAAGGACAAGCAGAGACATTCTAAAAACACGCCTGTGGGAATCAGACCCAAGTCTGGGTACAGAGAGAGAGACTGTGGAGACAATAAATGATCATTAACTCATATTAGTGACAACTTTTCACTTCACTACCCTACACTATCACCCCCAACTACACACATACACGCACTCATGCACGCACGCACACACACACACACACACACACACACACACACACACACACACACACACACACACACAGGCTTCACTGTCTAGTTCATGCCCTATGGAAAGGACAGACCCTCTCCCCAAGTCAGGAGAGCCGAGGGGGGAGGCTTCTTCACCTTGTAGCCCAACTTAACTCACATTCCTCCTTCCCTTCGTCTGAAACACTTCTGAAACACACAAACACACCAAAACAGACAAGGAAGCTGTGACCTATAACCTCAAGAGACCATCCTGACCCCACAAGCTCACAGTCTGTTTCTCTCCAGGGACCAGGATGGTCTCACAAGGTTCCAGACTTTAGGAATAATGACAGCTCTGAGTCCCACTGCACTGTGAACTCTTCTGCCATGGATGACAAACAGTCACCAGCACAACCACACTGACATGCAGTGTAGGCCAATCATCAATAAACCCCTTTCCAACAAATACACAGAAAATACAAGCACACATACAACAGCAGCTAGAACTCTCAATTCTAACCAGGCATGAGCTAATTCACACACAGAGTCATCTTGAGTATTCAAATCCTTTGATTCTGGGTTTTGTAATGGAATTTAACTGATCTAGTCAAAAAGGATTTACCAAGATTCGCTCAAAAGGTTAAGTCTGGTTTATTGCGGAAACATACGAGCGCAAGGACTTCAGGACAACGCAACCAGAGTGGTTCATCCTAGAAGTGAAGTCTCCTGTTCTTGGGCTGACTTTTATTCAAGCAAAACACAGGTATGGTGCTTCCAGGATGTGATTGGCTAATCTATTGTACGTCATATGAAATGGCAGGCGTGGCCGAGAATACAGACATGTGACATGAGAAAAGGCGGCAATTTCTTGGAGACAAAAGGACAAAGGATGGTTATTCTGGAGTAGACAGATTTCTAGGTGTATGGCCTCCTGGAGGTCATCCTGTAGGTTAGCACAGCTATGTGAATAGTTGGGGAGGTGGTGAATTACAAAAGGAGAGAGAGAACAAAGGTTTAAGGTGTTTGGATGTAAATTCTATAACAGTTTGATAAAAACACGTTTTGGAGGGTGAACCTAAAGACACTGTGATTGATGACTGTCCAGGATAAAATGTTTTGGGTAATCCATGAATGTTAAATGTAGATACAGTAGGACCCCACTCATCCGAAGTTCAGAGATCCGAACCTCCCGGTCTCCCGGACAGGCTTAAAAAACTTTTCTTTTTTTTTTTAGCCTGCTATCTGGTTACTGGTGGGATTTTCATTACAGTACTGTATCCTACTGTGAATAAAAACATAACTGTATGTTGCCTGTAGGCTGTAGCCTACTGTCACGTTTCATTTCTTTGTTACTCTAATGTCGAGCTTAAAACGCAAACGAGTCTGCTGCGCGAGAGCTGCATTCCTTGGTAGCCAGAAAGCGCGTCAGCAACCTGAAGCAGAGGAGCAACGAGTCATTTTTCGTTCCCAGTTAATGGACTTCAGGAACACAGACGTGTTGTGGGCATGTGGATTAGCCTACTAGACCTACTGTATTTGTTAAATAATAGCCTACAGCCTAGGCCACGTTAGCCTACATCGGTTGTTTTAGAGACTTTCTTTTAGGCTACAATAGCCTAAGACACGACAACTTGTCTGTCATTTCATTTATTTATTTATTGATTATCATTTGCTCTAATTGTTCTAATGTTGGGTTGTTTTTAGGCTATACCATTTTGTTCTGCAAATACAGTAGCCTATCGATGCAGCGTACGCCTCATTTGAGAATAAAGTGTTACGGCTCGCATGCCCTCGCCTCCACAACCGTCTCCCTCTCTCCCCTCTGGGCCCGCTGCGCGCTCGGGGCGTCCTACGCGCTCTACCGCACGTCGCATCAGCCCGGGCATACAACGCTCTGGCTCTCCGGAGTTTCCCCCCACTGCCGGGCATTCCCCGTCTCCGGCCAGCTCCGCGGACTCGGCAGTCTCCTCCCTCTCCGGTGACGAAGAATCGGATCCCGACATGCCCAGCACATCGGCCCGTGCGCAAAGACAAGAACGGCGCGCTCGTCTCCGACGATGACGCTGGCGCGGCTCTACTCACCGGTTCCCAATTATCATCACCACACCTGTCCCTCGTTCTGCAATCACCTTCAACCTCTACAAGAACCTGGTCTACACTCCACACATCGCCAGATCTTACCATAATACTCTTGTGGTAAAGTATAGCCTAGCCTACAATCTCCTTACCCGTATTTTGTAGTGTTTTTTCCCGTTCCCTGTGATTACTCTCACTCACCCTGCCTCCCCTCCTCATCTCTCCAGTTCCTGCCTGACCCACGTCTGTACGATTACCCCGCTCCTGCCTGACCACCGCTTGTACGACCCCGCTCCTGCCTGACCATCGCCTGTACGACAACCCCGCTCCTGCCTGAACATCGCCTGTACGACAACGCTCCTGCCTGACCATCGCCTGTACGACAACCCCGCTCCTGCCTGAACATCGCCTGTACGACAACCCCGCTCCTGCCTGACCATCGCCTGTACGACAACCCCGCTCCTGCCTGACCATCGCCTGTACGACAACCCCGCTCCTGCCTGACCATCGCCTGTACGACTACCACGCTCCTGCCTGACCATCGGCTGTACGACTACCACATCCCCCTTTTTGATCTTATTAAATCGCCCCTCCGGGCTTTACCGTTCCTTGCCTCCTCCTTTCCTGTTGCGCCTGGGTCCCAAAACCAAACCCTCACAGTAAGATCTGGCCAGTTTGGACCCAGCCAACATGGAGGAGAGACCTGCACCTCCCGGACTACTCCAAGCCCTCCCACGGACCCAAGCTGAGCAACTGCCGCAGGTATCCGCCCAACAGCACGCCCAGGACGAGCGACTGAGGGGCCTCGCTACTCTGGTCTGCACCCTGTCCGACCAGGTCACCGCGGTCAGTGCCCGCCTGGCTCCGTTCTTGAACCCCACCGCTCCACCAAACCGGGAGCCCCATCTCGCCTCCCCGGCCCTCTACGACGGGACGTTCACCCTCTGCCGGGAGTTCCTCATGCAGTGTGATTACGTGTTTGACCTCCAGCCAAGCATGTACTCCACTGCGTCGGCTCGGATAGCCTACATTGCCAACCTGACCACGGGACGGGCTCGCCGTTGGGTCATGGCGGGTCGCGAGGGCGCAGCTGCCTACATGCAGGACTACACTGCCTTCGTGGCAGAATTCAGGACTGTGTTCGACCACGACGTCCACGGACAGGACGCGGACGCTGCTCTCTCCGCTCTCACCCAGGGTTCCAGCTCAGTAGCGGACTACGCCACGGAGTTCCGCATCCTCGCTGCCCGTTGCTCCTGGAACGAGTCTGCCCTATACAGCGCCTTCCGACGGGGTCTGGGGGACGCCATGAAGGACAGCCTGGCTGGAGGAGACAGACCAGCGACCCTGAACCAACTCGTCTCCCTCTCCATAGCCATAGACGAGCGCCACCGGGAACGCAGGCGCGAGCGGGCGCACCAACACCACAGCGCTCCCAGGCCGTCTCCGCCCCCCTCTGCCGGCCTCTCTCGGCCTGCCCCGGCCTCCCTCGCCCCCCCAAACACCGCTGGAGAGGAACCCATGCAACTGGGTTGGACCCGACTGACCCCTGCAGAGCGTGAGCACCGGGAACAGAACGGACTATGCATATACTGCGCTAGCCCAGCGCACGCCGTCGACTCCTGTTCCTCTGCACCTCCCAGGGCGGCAAAAAGAGTAGGCTCACTTGCTAGGGGATACCGAGTGAGCCGGCTCATCCATCCCCAATCCCGGACCCGTGCCACCAGGTTCACTGTTACCCTCGCCTGGCAGGGGCACACGCTCTCCGTCCCTGCTCTCATCGACTCCGGTGCTGACGAGAGCTTCGTGGACGTCCAGTTCGCCCACAAAGCGGCGCTCCCTATCTCCCCTCTGGAGAGGCCCCTCTCGGCTTTCGCCCTGGATGGCCATCCCATGGGTCCCATCACGCACCGGACCCTGCCCCTCACTCTCACAGTCTCGGGTAACCACGTGGAGAACGTCCGCCCCTTCGTCATCCACTCTCCCGACGCTCCGTTCATCTTAGGGAGGCCCTGGCTGGAACTCCATACCCCTCATGTCTGCTGGAGCTCGGGGCGCATCCTCGGCTGGAGCACCACCTGCCACGCCCGCTGCCTCCGAGCTGCTCAGACCTCCACTCGGGTTGACCGGCCCCGTCCCGCTCCTCCTGACCTCTCCACGGTCCCTTTGATGTACCACGACCTCGGGGAGGCCTTCAGTAAGGAGCGCGCCCGCACACTTCCCCCTCATCGACCCTACGACTGCGCCATCGAGCTCCACCCTGGCGCCCCTCTCCCGGCCAGTCGTCTCTACAACCTCTCCCTCCCGGAGAAAGCTGCCGTGGACACCTACATCTCCGAGTGCTTGGCCGAGGGCCTCATCCGACCATCTCGTTCCCAGGTGGCAGCGGGGTTCTTCTTTGTAAAGAAGAAGGGAGGAGACTTGAGGCCGTGCATCGACTACAGGCTGCTCAACAACATCACGGTGAAGAATAAATACCCACTCCCCCTCATGAGCTCCAATTTTGAACCCCTCACCGGTGCCACCATCTTCACCAAGTTGGACCTCAGAAACGCTTATCACCTGGTGCGTATCCGTGAGGGGGACGAATGGAAGACCGCCTTCAAGACCTCCCGTGGCCACTACGAATACCTCGTCATGCCCTTCGGCCTCACCAACGCCCCCGCCGTCTTCCAGGCCCTGATGAACGACGTGCTCAGGGACATGCTGGACGTATTTGTGGTTCTCTACCTGGACGACATCCTTGTGTTCTCCAGGAGCGCTGAGGAGCACGTCCAACACGTCCGCATGGTAATCCAGCGTCTCCGGGAGAACCGCCTATACATCAAGGCGGAGAAGTGCACCTTTCACTCCGCGTCAGTGGAGTTCCTGGGGCTCATTGTGGAGGGAGGCCTGACGCGACCCGAGCCCCGCAAAATCAAGACCGTGGTTGAATGGCCTCAACCCTCTACCCGGAGGCAACTCCAGAGCTTCCTTGGCTTCGCGAACTTTTACCGCCGGTTCATACGGGACTACAGCCGGGTAGCAGCTCCCCTCACCCACCTCACCTCATCCCTGCGTCCGTTCATCTGGACACCGGCTGCCAGCGCCGCCTTCTCTGCGCTCAAGGAGCGCTTCACCACCGCTCCGGTCCTTCTCCATCCTGACCCCTCCAGGCAGTTCATGGTCGAGGTTGACGCGTCGGACACCGGCATCGGTGCTGTTCTGTCCCAGCGGTCAGTGGTGGACCAGAAGTTGCACCCCTGTGCCTTCCTCTCCCGCCGGTTCACCCCGGCTGAGGTGAATTACGACATCGGGAACAGGGAGTTGTTGGCGGTGGTGGGGGCCTTGGAGGAGTGGCGCCATTGGCTTGAGGGCGCGGAACACACCACCCTCGTCTGGTCGGACCACAAGAACCTGACCTTCATCCGGGCGGCCAAGCGCCTCAACTCCCGCCAGGCGCGGTGGTCGCAGTTCCTGGGAAGGTTCGACTTTACCCTCACCTTCCGGCCCGGCTCCCGCAACGCCAAGGCCGACGCGCTGTCCCGCCTCCACGCGCCCGAGGCGCCCCCCGCGGAGCCTGAGACCATCCTGCCGACCTCGCGTGTCGTAGGGGTGATCACTATGAACATTGAGGCGGTGGTGAGGCAGGCCCAACGCGCCCAACCCAGTCCGGCCAACGTTCCTCCTCGCCGGCTCTTCGTACCGGACTCGGTCCGGTCCCGGGTGCTCCAGTGGGGCCATGCCAGCCGGTTTGCGTGCCATCCCGGGGTTCACCGCACCCTCTCCTTCCTGAGCCGACGGTTCTGGTGGCCCTCCATGAGGTCCGACGTCCGGGAGTTTGTGGTCGCCTGTCCCGTCTGCTCCCGCAGCAAGGCGTCCCACCAGCCCCCGGCTGGCCTCCTGCGTCCTCTCCCGGTCCCCAGCCGTCCCTGGTCTCACATCGCCCTGGACTTCATCACCGGTCTTCCCCCCTCCAGGGGCAACACGGTCATCCTCACCGTGGTGGACCGGTTCTCCAAGGCGGTCCATCTGGTGGCGCTCCCCAAGCTCCCGTCCTCTGCGGAGACAGCTGAGCTCCTCGTCCAGCATGTCTACCGGCTCCACGGTCTCCCCGGAGACATTGTCTCGGACCGTGGGCCTCAATTCACCTCCCAAGTCTGGAGGGCCTTCTGCAAGGAGATAGGCGCCACCATCAGCCTCTCCTCTGGCTACCACCCGCAGACCAACGGCCAGGCCGAACGGGCCAACCAGAGCCTGGAGTCCGCTCTCCGCTGTGTGTCGGCTCTCCACCCCACCTCCTGGAGCAAGGACCTGCCCTGGGTCGAATACTCCCTCAATGCCCTGACCAGCGCTGCCACTGGCAGGTCTCCGTTCGAGTCATCCCTCGGGTACCAGCCCCCGCTGTTCTCTCTCCAGGAGTCGGAGGCCTCCGTCCCCTCCGTCCAGGCCCACCTCAGCCGCTGTCGCCGTGTCTGGAGGGAGGTCCGCAGGGCCCTGCTCCGCTCCAACGAGCGCTCCTGCCGCGGTGCCAACCGCCGCCGCACTCCTGCTCCGGCGTATCGGCCCGGTCAACGTGTCTACCTCTCCACTGCTGATCTTCCGCTCCAGGTCCCCTCCAAGAAGCTGGCTCCGCGCTTCGTTGGGCCCTTCGAGATCGACCGTGTCCTGAACCCGGCTGCGGTACGTCTTAAGCTCCCTGCTTCCATGCGGGTACACCCTGTATTCCATGTGTCCAAGATCAAACCTGTCTCCTCGAGTCCTCTCATGCCTTCTGCCCCAGCTCCTCCGCCTCCCCAGATGGTCGACGGGCATCCCCAGTGGACGGTTCGGCGGCTGCTGAAGGTGCGCCGCCGGGGTCGGGGGTTCCAATACCTGGCGGATTGGGAGGGGTACGGCCCCGAGGAGTGCAGCTGGATCTCCAGGCAGCTCATTATGGACCCGTCTCTCCTCCGGGACTTCTACCGGGCCCATCCTGACGCCCCCGGTCGGTCGCCAGGTGGCTCCCCTCGGGGGGGGGGTCCTGTTACGGCTCGCATGCCCTCGCCTCCACAACCGTCTCCCTCTCTCCCCTCTGGGCCCGCTGCGCGCTCGGGGCGTCCTACGCGCTCTACCGCACGTCGCATCAGCCCGGGCATACAACGCTCTGGCTCTCCGGAGTTTCCCCCCACTGCCGGGCGTTCCCCGTCTCCGGCCAGCTCCGCGGACTCGGCAGTCTCCTCCCTCTCCGGTGACGAAGAATCGGATCCCGACATGCCCAGCACATCGGCCCGTGCGCAAAGACAAGAACGGCGCGCTCGTCTCCGACGATGACGCTGGCGCGGCTCTACTCACCGGTTCCCAATTATCATCACCACACCTGTCCCTCGTTCTGCAATCACCTTCAACCTCTACAAGAACCTGGTCTACACTCCACACATCGCCAGATCTTACCATAATACTCTTGTGGTAAAGTATAGCCTAGCCTACAATCTCCTTACCCGTATTTTGTAGTGTTTTTTCCCGTTCCCTGTGATTACTCTCACTCACCCTGCCTCCCCTCCTCATCTCTCCAGTTCCTGCCTGACCCACGTCTGTACGATTACCCCGCTCCTGCCTGACCACCGCTTGTACGACCCCGCTCCTGCCTGACCATCGCCTGTACGACAACCCCGCTCCTGCCTGAACATCGCCTGTACGACAACGCTCCTGCCTGACCATCGCCTGTACGACAACCCCGCTCCTGCCTGAACATCGCCTGTACGACAACCCCGCTCCTGCCTGACCATCGCCTGTACGACAACCCCGCTCCTGCCTGACCATCGCCTGTACGACAACCCCGCTCCTGCCTGACCATCGCCTGTACGACTACCACGCTCCTGCCTGACCATCGGCTGTACGACTACCACATCCCCCTTTTTGATCTTATTAAATCGCCCCTCCGGGCTTTACCGTTCCTTGCCTCCTCCTTTCCTGTTGCGCCTGGGTCCCAAAACCAAACCCTCACATAAAGTACTGTATTTGATCAAAGCACGCACTCAAGTGGACATTCGTTTATTTGTATTATAGGCTACTGTAGGTCTATTATAGGCTAGGATATATGAGTTTAGTTGGCTATTTGATTGCAATTTTGATGCATTTTCACAAGTAATTAAGGGTATTTATTGGTCTATTATGAGTCTATATGAAACAAGTACCACTTATTGAATTTGGTGCATTTTAACATAAGTTTCAGTCATCCGGACATTTCAGAGATACGAACGACCTTCGGTCCCGTTGGGTTCGGATAAGTGGGGTCCTACTGTATATATTCTTACAGTTTTTCTTATTTTAGTCTTGCTTTATCAAGTATTTGTTTAATTTCAGATTTGGGAGGAGGCACTGCCTCCCTTGGCTACTCGCACCACACGCCACTGAAAAGCACTGTTATGGAAACATTAGCACCATTAGAAGAGTGAGATTATCACCAACTTCCTCAGAACAAATGAGCAGAGTATTAACATCATTCCATCCACCTGTACTCTATGGATACCAACAACAGCATCAGAGGATCCAACACTGATACAAAAGCTTAGTGGGAGCAGATCCCTGTCATTACCACTTAAGAGGGCTCTAAAAACCTCTCCTCTCACCGGATTCTGATCAGGGACTGGACATGACGTGGTGCTGATCCAACAATTAGGTGTGTGTGTGTGTGTGTGCATATGTATGTGCGTGTGTATGTGTGTGTGTGTGCATATGTGTTCTGTGTGTGTGTGTGCGTGCGTGAGTGTGTGTATGTGTGTGTGTGCGCATGTACCCATCACTATGAATATAGTTCAAGTGTAAGCAGCTCTTAGGTGTTTGACAGTTGTGACAGATTGTATTGTATTTTGTATGACCCCTGTTTTCTAGGCCCAAGTAGATAATGGTGGTGAACTCAGCTTCAGTTAAGACACATGAAGAATCAATGTCAATGTCAATACTCACATTGTTTCACAAGTCCAGGTCTGATCCTGATCTCTCCACCATGATCCACACTGTAGGAATAAGCAGAGGAATGATGAGGATGATGCAATGAGACGTCACCAGTTTTGGGCTTTATGTGTTTGTTAGTTACAGGTAGATTGCAGGATTATGCAAAAAACTACCAGACCTATTTTCACGTGGAAGGGTGACTGTAGCATGAGCCAAGGAAGAACCCATTCAATTAGAGAGAGCAGATCTGAATCACGGGGAGGATCCAAATTCATTGAAAGATAATTTTTCACTTTTGTTGACCATGCCAGAGAGACCAGACCAGCACCTACGGGTACTTTGGCATGTTTAATACATCCATGGCTGTTTATCGCTGTATTTTCTGCGGGTATTAGGACCAAAATAATTGAATCATGGCATGAAGGCAAAGATCAACTGCTTTGAATCAGCTAGTTATGCTCAGATTACTGCTGTCGGTCCTGTCATATGTAGCTATCTAGGTAGCTGAAATACATCAGAGAGCAGAGCTGAAGAGCACCTTTTGGACCAACCCCAGCTGATGCACCACCATATTTGTCTCCTCTAGGTTCTCTAATGCTACAGGCATGCTGACAACATGCATCATGGGTGGAGGTCTGCACTCTCAAAGTGCCCTTCTGGTTATAGGGTGATTTGTGTCTGTTCTGTCAAGAGACTCGTAGGCTGTGAAAGTTGAGACCATCTAGTTCAGAGAGGGGGGCTACATAAGAGACACTGGGTGATTTTCTTCCACTTGATTTAAAACTCTCTCCTTACTTGAGTTTCTCCAGTCTCCAGTGTGGATCCTCCAGTCCAGCAGAGAGCAGCTTCACTCCTGAGTCTCCTGGGTGATTGAAGCTCAGATCCAGCTCTCTCAGGTGGGAGGGGTTTGACCTCATAGCTGAGGCTAGAGAGACACAGCCTTCCTCTGTGACCATGCAGCCCGACAGCCTGTAGAAACAGATCGATACAAACACATTACTACCCTCTGCTGGTGAAAAGAGAGAGTTGAAGTATTAGATTCCATCTTCCTACAGACAAATATTTGAACATTGGATCTGCCCTGGTTCACACAGTCAGATTCTTGAATACAAAGTGATATTTTTTGTCTGTCACTATTTTTTATATGCTTTCTCTTCCTTGTTACCCATGCTAAATAAGAATGCTCTGAAACTCCAGGTTTATTATAGAAATGGAAAAGCCTGGCCTCTGTAGTACTGAGACATTCCAATCCAACCAATGAAACTCCTCATGAGAGTTCAGGTAGGTTTACACTGTAGTTTATCTGTAGTTACTGTAGTTTAGCTGTTTCTAGTGGGAACATTCAGCTGATCATCTGCTATGATTATAACAGTTCATAATATCTCCCATCATGTCACTTATAAGAGTCTCATTCCAAAGATGAGAAACTCTGGTTTAAAAAGCTCTGGCAGCATTTCCCTGTTAGTCTGCATCCATTCAGTCTGTAGGGAGATGATGATGATGATGAAGATCACCAAACTGGTTCATTTGCAATGAACACATGATGTATAAGGAGAGATGTCCTGTCTATGCAGTCCCCTGGAGCAGACAGGTTCAGAGGCAGGGTTCTGAAGGAGTGTGCTGTACAGCTGGGAGTCCAGCTCACCCAGCTATTCCAGCTGTTTTAAACACAGGTTTTTCTCAGCAGCTCCCACCATCATCCCCTCATGCCAAGACTATGAACGATGGACCCTGAATCAGACCCATGGATAATGGACAGTGGATCATGAATCATCTCAATCCAGCTCACCCAGAATCTCCAGCCTGTCCCTTTTCCCTTGACTACCCTGCAACCTATCACCCCCGGCTACACACCAACACACACACACACACACACACACACACACACACACACACACACACACGCACACACACACACACACACACACTGTCTTGTCAAACTGGGAAACCACAAACATCATCATCACAATTCAGGGAAAGTTCCCATTTCTCCCCCCTAGAGGGGAAAACAGTCATTGCGGCTGGTCAACTGTTACCAGCTGAGGGCAATGTGCAATTAAGGCAGTAGCTGCTCAACAGAGGTGTTCACCCTTTTAACTATGAAACTCCAGTGAGAAGGCAATTGGAGCTGGAACAAACACTGGTGGGGAAGATTGCCCACTACAAAGAACTGTTGTGCTTTTAACTGCCTGCTAAATGACCAGAGTGGCTGCCGGTGAGAAATGATTCTTGATTGTTGTTATTGTTTGATGATAATTTATGTTTGATTTGTTTGATGTCATTCTAATGTGGACTACTGTTTGGTAGAGTATAGTTTGTTTATGGAGTTGGCTAAATGTGTGGATTGCTGTGCTGGTTGGTAGATAGAGTTGTAGGCCTACTGCCAATTATTGTTTGTTTCCAATCCAGTTGGTTGTGGGTATGTTTACATGTCACAGGGGTCTAGCCTATTTAGGTGTATGTATGCTTGTGTGTATGGTGTGATATAGTCTGTATGCATGTGTGTACTGTATGTATGTGTGCATTTGTGTGCTTGACAGCCCATTTGTATATTTTGGTGTCACAATGGTGAATTGGTGGCTAAAGGCGTAGTGAACAATTTTTGCAGAGATGATTGATGTGCATTGTTAATTGTGTTTTCACCTCCAAAGGTTTTTCACTGCTACCACCAATGAAACGACAACAAAAAGAAAACAAAATCCTAAATAAAAGGAGAAAGATAATTTCTGTCTGATCATTGAGAGTGGAATCCTGTGGGACTCTGGGCAGACAGTTTAGCCCTTTTTCAAGTTCGGGGACAGCACAGATAAACATAACTTGACAGTGAAAAACCGCTCTCCACTGGAAAACCAGGAAATGGAGACAGGAAGACCAGGATACTGAAACGGGGTCTTGCAAACTGAAACAACAGGAGCAACAACCTAGGATCCTGGACATAAAGTTCCAAACAATTCAAGACAATTGACCATAAGGCCTCACTCAAGCCCTCACCTGTGAGCAACCCCAACCATGGCTGAGGAAGCTACTGGGAAGTCAGTTGAGCAACTCAAGGCGGAGAGAGCGACGGCAAAAGGATTATTCTCTCGTCTGGTCAACAGCATCACCAGGACCTATGAGGATATGTCTGAGGAAGAACTCAGAGACAGTTTCAAGAGACTCACAATAGGAGCCGAGAAAGTCATGGAAGCCAATGACAATGTGGAGGCCAGAATCCTCGCAGAGCTGGATGAGGAGGCAGCTGAGCTAACTGAGCGTCAGAAAGCCGATCTAGCAAAGACTGTGAAGGAGTCTGAGTTGAAACTCAAGGAAGTCAAGCATCTTATTCAGACAGCTCTCTGGGACAATTTTGGAGTTCATGAAATGTCCATAGCTCTACAGGCAGCAGAGGAGGAGTGTAAACGCACTACTGCTGTAGAACCCAACGGTAACCAGGAGGGATATGAGTTCATGCTTAACCACCTGGAAGGACTGGTGAAGACTGCAAAGGAGATGCACAGTCGGTGGAAGCGATGGATCCCCCAAGATCAACAGAGAATCATTCTGAATGACTTAAAGGGGCTTGAACTTCAAACCACCAAGCTGGTTTCCAAGAAGGCTGACTTCATACAGGAGAGGATAAAAGGGGAAGCTAGAAGAGAACCAATTGCCTCCAGTCATCCTTTGCCAGCCATCAAATTGAAACCAACAGAACTTCCTAAATTCACTGGCAACAAACGTAATTTTCACAGGTGGAGAAAGGACTGGGAAGCACTCCAGAGGCAGGGTGAGCCGACCGGTTCTAAGGAGGTGAAAAAAGCCCAATTGCTGGACAGTATTGATGACAGGATCATAAGAGACCTTCACCTCACCACTCACAGTGCTGCAGATGACATCTTCCGTGTCCTAGAGAACCGCTTCGGGAATCAGACATCCATTGCTATTGAAATAGTGGAGGAGCTACAGAAAATGTCACCTGTCAGAAGTAACCAGCCACGGAAAATAGTGGAGTTGATCCAAGCAGTGGAGAAGGCACTTCAAGACCTGAGTGAGCTTGGAGACACAGGTGCTATAAAAAATCCACTGGTGACCAAATCAATTGAGGGTAAACTCCCAGATTCTCTCAAGAAAGAATGGCTTGTCTATGTGGCTGATAGAAGAAATGCTGTGGCTCCAGCCAATCGGTTTGACGGTCTCTTGAAATTCCTCAAAGGGCAAGAAAGCATATATGAGCAGCTTGAGCAACTGAGGGATGAAGAACCAAGCAGGAGAGAAACCAAGGCCAATACATGCCAGAACAAAGTCTACCAAGGCAGGCGACGACCGCACTGGCTGTGTTGTCTGTGGAGATGGCAAACACAAGAGGAAGCTTTACTTCTGCATGCAGTTTTGGGCGCTAAAGCTAACAGAGAAAAAGGCGGCAGCTAAGAAGTTGGGAGCATGCAAGAGATGTCTTGATGTTCATGATGACAGTTCATACTGCAAACCAGACTTCCTGTGTACCAACCATGCCTGCAATGAGGAACATGCTCCTGAGCATCACTTCTATCTGTGTCCTAACAAGAAAAGCAGTGTACCTCAGAAAAAGAGCAAACCTGGATCAGAGGAAGAGAAAAGCAAGAGGAAGTACACAGAGGAACAAGAAGAGTTCGTCAAAAAGCTATCCCCAGAGCTGGCAAAACAATGTCGTGATGTATTCTCAAATGCTGCATCAAAGGCTTTCAGCACTGGACAAGAACAACCAGGCCTTCTAGTGGAGAGTGGATTACAGGAGTTACCAGTGATCATGATGCTTCTGGAGGTCACAGTAAATGCTGGACAAAAGATTGGAACATTAATTGACCTGGCATCAGACACTAATTATATAACTCACAAGGCTGCAAACAGACTGAACCTCAGAAGTGAAGACATCACTCTCATCGTCCATGGTGTTGGTGGGATGAAGGCCCGTGTGGATACAAAGCGGTACCTCCTAAAGATCAGAGTGAACACTCCTAAAGGCACTCTGAAGTCCTACCAATTGGTCTGCTATGGGCTGGACAGTATTGCCGACATCCACAAACGTGTGAATCCCAAACAGCTGCAGAAACTCTTTCCAGACATCCCACTTGGAGAGCTGACAAGACCCAAAGAGATAAGCCTGCTCATAAGCCACAGAGAAGGTCAGCTTGCACCCCAAAGGATCAAAGTTGTCGGAGACCTTGTGCTATGGGATGGACCACTGGGGAAGACAGTGGGAGGGACTCATCCTGAGCTCTTTGAGGAGTTCACCGTGTCAGCCCACATGTCCAAAACACACTTTGCAAGATCAATGCGAACTGCTGCTGTGAAGTATGAGGAGCTCACTGGCAAAGTTTCAGAGAGACTTCCGTCAAACACTCAGGTTTACACCACGCTCCAGGAGTCAAGCGCCTCAACCACCAACCGGGACTTCTTAGAGTGGTGGAAATGGGACAGTATCGGTGCAGCATGCGAACCAATGTGTGGAGGGTGCCGCTGTGGAAACTGTCAGCCAGGTGGCAAAGAAATGACTCTTGCAGAGGAGAGGGAGCTTGAAGTGGTAAGGGAAGGCCTCACCTATGTCACAGATGACAGTCACATCAGGGAGCCACATTGGCATGCCAGGTATCCTTGGGTAGAAGACCCTGTCTCCCTGCCAAACAATAAAAGAACCGTTGAGGCCACATTCCTCAGAACAGAAAAGCAACTAGCCAAAGCACCTGAATGGAAAGTTGCATATGCTGCACAAATACATGACATGGTCAATCGAAGAGCTGCAGTCAGACTGTCTATGGACGCCATCACCAACTGGAATGGACCAGTGTGGTACCTGAGTCACCTCATTGCCCCCAACCCACACTCTGTCACAACTCCGGTGAGAATCGTATGGAACAGCAGTCAAAGGTGCAGAGGTGTGAGCATGAATGACCTGCTGATGAAAGGCCCTGATGTTCTCAATCAGATTCGAGCTGTCCTTCTCAGATTCAGAGGCGGAGTGTACGCTGCTCTGGGGGACGTAAAAAAGATGTATAATTCTGTCTGGTTAGAAGATCGTGAAAGGCACCTACACAGATTTCTCTGGCGAGACTCTGAGGATGAGGAGCTGGGAGAATATGCCATAACAAGAGTAAACATTGGAGACAAACCAGCAGGGTGCATAGCACAGCTCGCAATGCGTGAGACTGCTAACCTCCCTCTCTTTGCCCACCTCAAAGAGGAGTGTCTGGTGCTTCACAATGACAGCTATGTTGATGATATTCTCACTTCCCACAACAACCTTGATCAGCTGAAATCCATCACAGCCAATGTAGAGAGGATCCTGAAGGCTGGAGGTTTTGAGCTGAAACCTTGGGTCTTTTCTGGGCAAAGTGGGAGGAAAGAGTGCACTGGTGAAGAGGAAAGGACAAAGACAAAGACTGTGGTATTACCAAACCAGATGCATGATGAGGACAACAAGGCACTTGGCCTGGGCTACATAGTGGAGGAAGATAAGCTCCATGTCATGATTGGAATCAATTTCTCAAAAAGAAAGCAAAGGATGCGACTTGGTCAAGACCTTCTACAAGAGCAAATCAGAGGCCAGACACCAAACCCCCTAACACGAAGAGAACTTCTCAGTCAAGTGTCAGGACTGTATGACCCAGTTGGACTAGTAACTCCTGCCAAGCAGAAGGGAGCTATTCTGGTACGGAGAGCTTTCCAAGAGGCAAAAGGTCAAAGTTGCCCAGTCAAAGACACATGGGACACTGCACTCTCAGATGGTCTCAGGGGGGATGCAATCAGCCTGTTCGAGGAGTACCACCAACTCGGCAAAGTCAAGTTCACCAGGGCTCTAACCCCCAAATGCTTCACAAATGAACCCTGGGAAATCACGTTCTCTGATGGAAGCGAGCATGCATATGGAGCAGTGATGTATCTAAGATGGACCACAGACCAGGGTTCCATTGTCCAGCTGGTAGAATCCAAGGCAAAACTAACTCCATTGGACCATAAAGGAGACGCTGTCAAAGCAGAGATGTGTGGAGCAGTGTTTGCCTCACGGCTAAAGAAGTTCTTTGAGCTGCATAGTCGAATCCAAGTCGGAAGGTGGTACCACTTTGTCGACAGTCAAACAGTCCTTGGTGCAATACAGCGAGAAAGCTATGGCTATCAAACATTTTTTTGCGAACAGGATTGGAGAGATTCAAAACAGCACAGCGATTCAGGACTGGTGGTGGATTCCTGGGCCTCAAAACATTGCTGATGTGATCACCAGAGGAGTAGGCCCTCAAGATCTGGATGAACACTCCGAGTGGAAAAATGGACCGAAGTTCTTAAGTTTGCCAGAAAATGAGTGGCCAGCCAAATCTGCTAAAGAACTAGCAATCACCGCCAGAGAAAGCATCAACAAGTTGCAGAGGAAAGCATTTGTTGCTGTGCTGACAAGGGCCCAGGCTCTGAAACAGACCTCAGTAAAGGAAAAGCCCACACAAAATCTGAACCAGGTCCAAGTGGAACAAAGGATACCGGAACAAAAAAGACCACCAGGAGGGTCAGTTGTCC
This sequence comes from Borostomias antarcticus, assembly GCF_949987555.1. Lineage (NCBI taxonomy): Eukaryota > Metazoa > Chordata > Actinopteri > Stomiiformes > Stomiidae > Borostomias > Borostomias antarcticus. The sequence goes on along the minus strand of NC_140263.1, from coordinate 2,998,755 downwards.
AAAGCCTTGTGGATGTTAAGCGGTTCAGTGTTCTAACCAGACTAGTCAAAACAGTTGCGATGGTCTGGAGGGCAGTAAAAAAGTTCCTTGGGCGAGATCATCAGGCCATGGACAGCCCAAAGTGGGAGGCAGTCTCCTCAGAAGGAGTCATCTCAGTAAGAGAAAGAAAAGATGCCCTAAGGGACATTTTTCTTGCAGCACAAGAGGGCGCAATCTTCCCAAGCTCCACCACAGACAGGTTGGTGGTCTACAAGGACCAGGACTCTGGGCTGTTGGTTTGTGGTGGCTGAGTGCAAAACTTCAAAGAAGATCAATGTTGTGTCCCAATCCTGCCCTATGATGCCTGGGTGTCCACACTGCTAGCCCGGGAGGCCCACAATGAGAACCATGATGGAGTGGCCGGAACATTGCTCAAAATGAGAAGGAAGGCATGGGTCATAAGAGGAAGGAGAATTGGCCAAAATGTTGTTGATGGCTGCATGACCTGCAAGAGGTCAAGAGCGAGGAAGTGTCGACAAGTGATGGGTGACTTGCCACCAGAAAGGACTGAACCAGCTGCACCCTTTGAGTTTACAACAATAGACCTCTTCGGACCATACCAAGTAAGAGATGATGTCAAGAAGAGAGTAACACTAAAAGCCTGGGGAGTTGTCTTTTGCTGCATGGCGAGCAGAGCTATCCACACAGAACTAGTAAATGCCCCATCAACTGAAGGCTTTCTGATGGCTTACCAAAGGTTTACCGCACTCAGGGGGCATCCAAGAAAGATCTGGTCAGATCCAGGAACCAATTTCATTGGGGCAAAACCTGTCTTGGAGGAGTTGTACAGGTTCTTGGACAGCCTGAATAAAACAGTCCTGGAGGACACTGCAGCCAAGAATGGAACAGAGTGGATGTGGAAAATTCACCCAGCTGATTCTCCACACAGGAATGGTGCTGCAGAAGCTGCTGTGCGTGTTGCAAAGAGGGCACTCCAGAGTCTTGGAAAGGAGTCCGGGCTCAGTTACTCAGAGTTCCAGACAACTCTCTACATGGCAGCCAACCTTGCAAACGGGCGCCCGATTGACGCTAGAGTACAGAGCCGGGAAGATAGTATCCAGTATGTTACACCAAATAGCCTCCTACTTGGTCGAGCATCTCAAAGTGGAGACTTTAAAACCTTTGATTTTTCCAGCTACCCCTACAAAAGACTCAGAGCAATGCAATCGGAGGTCACTAAGTTTTGGAAGTCCTGGAGTCAACTTGCTGGTCCCAACCTCGTTGTAAGGAGCAAATGGCACACAGCAGAGAGAAATGTCGCCGTGGGGGACATTGTCTGGTTAGGTGACCAAAACGCACTGAGAGGTCACTTCAAGCTTGGCAGAGTTGTCAGCACTAATCCAGACAACAAAGGCATTGTTAGAGATGTTCACGTTAGGGTTTTCCCAAGCTACTGCGTTCCCCTGACAAAGGCCCCAAAAGCAAAGACCAACCATCCCCCAAAGCAAAGACCAACCATCCCAACTCTAACGTGAAAAAGGAGAAGCTCCAAGCCACCATTTTGCACAGGGATGTTAGACGGTTGGTTGTCTTGCTCCCTGTTGAAGAACAAATGGAGTCCAGTCAGTACAGAGCCACCTAACCATGACCACACAGTTTGCCCTTAAAGCCAGCGATCTTCCCGATGTTTCCATGTGAAGATCGAGTGGGAGGTGTCTTGTCAAACTGGGAAACCACAAACAATTCAGGGAAAGTTCCCATTTCTCCCCCCTAGAGGGGAAAACAGTCATTGCGGCTGGTCAACTGTTACCAGCTGAGGGCAATGTGCAATTAAGGCAATAGCTGCTCAACAGAGGTGTTCACCCTTTTAACTAGGAAACTCCAGTGAGAAGGCAATTGGAGCTGGAACAAACACTGGTGGGGAAGATTGCCCACTACAAAGAACTGTTGTGCTTTTAACTGCCTGCTAAATGACCAGAGTGGCTGCCGGTGAGAAATGATTCTTGATTGTTGTTATGTTTGATGATAATTTATGTTTGATTTGTTTGATGTCATTCTAATGTGGACTACTGTTTGGTAGAGTATAGCTTGTTTATGGAGTTGGCTAAATGTGTGGATTGCTGTGCTGGTTGGTAGATAGAGTTGTAGGCCTACTGCCAATTATTGTTTGTTTCCAATCCAGTTGGTTGTGGGTATGTTTACATGTCACAGGGGTCTAGCCTATTTAGGTGTATGTATGCTTGTGTGTATGGTGTGATATAGTCTGTATGCATGTGTGTACTGTATGTATGTGTGCATTTGTGTGCTTGACAGCCCATTTGTATATTTTGGTGTCACAATGGTGAATTGGTGGCTAAAGGCGTAGTGAACAATTTTTGCAGAGATGATTGATGTGCATTGTTAATTGTGTTTTCACCTCCAAAGGTTTTTCACTGCTACCACCAATGAAACGACAACAAAAATAAAACAAAATCCTAAATTAAAGCTGCTTCGCAGCGATGAGGCGGGGCCAGGCAATTTCCGACAAGTTTAGGAGCAATAAGCGAGAGAATAGGACAACAAGAAAGTTGACATTCCAATGTTCATTTTGTACATTCGTATCGTAAAACATTTGTAAAACATTTTGATGCGTTGTAAGCTCGATTTTGATAATTCAACAATGGTCAATGAGTTTGTGAATTACAGTCTGAAGATCCAGTGTAGCAAGTTTGGTGTTAATTGATTGAAAAATGTTGGATGAGATATGTTTATACATTTTTACAGGTTTTGTTTGCTTTTCTTCATAATTGAACATTAACTTCAGCAGCTGTGTACTCAGTCAGTTGCCAATCAATCGATTTAGTCATTGTAATCCTCGGCGGGGGTTAGGTAGGGTTGCCAACAGCGATGTCTCCGATTCGTGGAGCTTGTGTTGGATTATGAGTAACGTAGTTTTCTCTGTATGAAGTGTTGGTTTCAGAGGACAGAATTAAACATATTTTAAAAATTCAATTTTTGAGATAAAATTCAAAAAAAAAATCATACTACATCTTGGATATGTGGCTAATGTTGTCACTTTTTATGAGGATGATCAGACATTGATTTGGCGAGAATTAATAGGAACTATATACAGAACTGTTAACAGTAAAACTTTTTGATGTGCTGTGGGCTCAATTTTTCATATTTCAAAAATCTGTGAGGATCGTTTGGTAAGGACAGTCTGAAGATACAGTAGATCAATTTTGGTGTCAATTGAACTAAAAATGTGGGAGGAGATAGGTTTGATAGGTTTTACAGTTTATGAAGAAATCAGTGATGGACTTCAAAATTCCTGCAAGGTCAAAGCGTATGAAAGTTTTGTCTCACTTGGGACTACATTCACGTGGTGGCTTTACAGTGATAGCACCTATGGCTGATTTGTTATGATTTTTTTAAGTTTTAAACTTTAGACTGTTGCTGTAGCGCCACCTTCAGGTTTATTGACCTACAATGCAGGTTGAGGACTTTGGGTATACTACTGGAGCTATGTGCAAATCTTGGTGATTTTTTGTCCACGGGAAGTTAGACTTCAGTGGAAGATGGAGAATAATAATAATAATCAAAATTCCTGCAAGGTCAGAGTGTATGAAAGTTTTGTCTCACTTGGGCCTACATTCACGTGGTGGTTTTACTGTGATGGCACCTATGGCTGATTTGTTATGATTTTTTAAAGTTTTAAACTTTAGACTGTTGCTGTAGCGCCACCTTCAGCTTTATTGACCTACAATGCAGGTTGAGGACTTTGGGTATAGTACTGGAGCTATGTGCAAATTTTGGTGATTTTTTGACCACAGGAAGTTAGACTTCAGTGGAAGATGGAGAATAATAATAATAAGTAAAACATTTTGATGCATTGTAAGCTCAATTTTGATAATTCAATAATCTGGTCAATGAGTTTGTGAATGACAGTTTGAAGATCCAGTGTAGCAACTTTAGTGTTAATTGATTGAAAAATGTGGGTTACAGGTTTTGTTAGCTTTTTTTTCATAATTGAACATTAACTTCAGCAGCTGTGTACTCAGTCAGTTGCCAATCAATCAATTTAGTCATTGTAATCCTCGGCGGGGGTTGGGTAGGGTTGCCAACAGCGATGTCTCAGATTCGTGGAGCTTGCGTTGGATTGTGGGTAATGTAGTTTTCTCTGTATGAAGTGTTGGTTTCAGAGGACAGAATTAAACATATTTTTAAAAATTCAATTTTTGAGATAAAATTCTGAAAAAAATCATACTACATCTTGGATATGTGGCCAATGTTGTCACTCTTTATGAGGATGATCAGACATTGATTTGGCGAGAATTAATAGGAACTATACAGAACTGTTAACAGTAAAACGTTTTGAAGTGCTGTGGGCTCTATTTTTCATATTTCAAAAATCTGTGAGGATCGTGTGGTAAGGACAGTCTGAAGATACAGTAGATCGATTTTGGTGTCAATTGAACAAAAAATGTGGGAGGAGATAGGTTTGATAGGTTTTACAGTTTATGAAGAAATCAGAGTGATGGACTTCAAAATTCCTGCAAGGTCAAAGCGTATGAAAGCTTTGTCTCACTTGGGACTACATTCACGTGGTGGTTTTACAGTGATAGCACCTATGGCTGATTTGTTATGATTTAAAGTTTTAAACTTTAGACTGTTGCTGTAGCGCCACCTTCAGGTTTATTGACCTACAATGCAGGTTGAGGACTTTGGGTATAGGACTGGAGCTTTGTGCAAATTTTGGTGATTTTTTGTCCACGGGAAGTTAGACTTCAGTGGAAGATGGAGAATAATAATAATAATAATAATATAGGCAAATACAATAGGGTTCCGGCAGCTACGCTGCCTGGCCCCTAATAAAAGGAGAAAGATAATTTCTGTCTGATCATTGAGAGTGGAATCCTGTGGGACTCTGGGCAGACAGTTTAGCCCTTTTTCAAGTTCGGGGACAGCACAGATAAACAACTTGACACACACACACACACACACACACTATTACTGATACTTAAACAATATTACACAAACACACCAGTACTTTAACAATGTTATTATTATCAAGGGATATGATAGGCTGTTTCTGAGCCAGGGAGAGCACATTTGGAGTTTGTCTGTTAAATAATTGTATGTTCAACTTTATCTTTAGAGTGCATTACACGAACGCCAGACTGGCAAAAATATACCCAGAGACTGATGACACCTGTAATCGGTGCAAGCAATCCCCTGCTCATCACACACACACGTTCTGGTCCTGCCATGAGTTGACAGATTTCTGGCGCGCAATTTACGGTACACTCAGTACTCGACACAGACCTCAGACCTGACCCACTCACTGCCATATTTGGGATCTCTACACACATAACACCCACTCTCTCATCAGCAAAGCAGAGAGTGCTGGCTCTCACCTCCTTGCTAGCTAGACGTCTCATCCTATTCAAATGGAAACACCCCCGCCCCCCCTCACACAGTAGCTGGTTGAAAGAGGCATTAATCACATAACGCTGGAGAAGATAAGAATCTCAATCACTAACTCCAAACTACCATCCGACAAGACTTGGAAGCCCTTTATTGACTATTTGAACAATACTACTATCCCCCCAGATGACTAGATGCTGACCCCCCCCCCCCCTCCTCTACCTCATCTACCCCCCTTCCCTTTTCTGTACTGTTAGGTTTTGTGTGTCTGTCTCGTCTTTATTTACAGTTTATCATTCATTTATTTACTACATCCCTGCTTTCAGTATTGTTAAGTGCTTTGTCAGGGTTTGGATATGTGGGCAGGAAAGTGGGTGGGTAGGGTTTCGTGTTTTTGTCCTTTTGCTAAAAATCAATAAAAATAATTTTGAAAGAAAGAAAAATAATTGTCCGTTTGTGCGTCCTTCGTAGCACACTCTATTATCAAGGGATATGATGTGATATGATGAGGCCAGTGGCATAATGCCTCCTCGCGGGGGCACCGGCGTCAGCCATTAAACCTCTCGAACTTGTCCAGAAAGCTGCTGCTCGCCTGGTGTTCAACCACCCCAAATTCTCCCACACAACTTCCCTCCTCCGTTCCCTACACTGGCTCCCTGTAGCGGCTCGCATCCAGTTTAAAACTCTGGCGCTAACCTACAGGGCAATGAAAGGAACAGCCCCCTCCTACCTCCAGGCCATGGTCAAACCCTACATCCCCTCCCGACCACTACGCTCTGCTACCTCAGGGCGACTGGTTGCCCCGTCACTCCGAGGCTCCTGCGGTCGATCGACACGGTCACGGCTCTTCTCTGTCTTGGCCCCGCAGTGGTGGAATGAGCTGCCCACTGACGTCAGGACAGCAGAGTCGCTGCCCATCTTTCGTCGCAGGCTCAAAACTCATCTCTTCAAGAAGTACTACAACAATCCTCCCACCTAAGCACTTATTATTTTATATTGCACTGTACTTTAGATTGTGATTCTTGCACTTTGCCTTCAGCACTAGATTATGCTCTTAGTCAGTTGTTTGTTTTAGAAAGAAGATGCACTTGTGAGTTCTGGCAAGTAGTAGTACATTGGCTCTTCCTACGTTAAATGCAATTATTGTTAGTCGCTTTGGATAAAAGCGTCTGCTAAATGACTGTAATGTAAAAAAAATAATAATGTAGTTATAATGGGCCCCAGAGTGAGCTTATTATGATGGGCCCTATTAGTGCATGTTACTTTAAGAACACACAGCACACACACTGTAGTTCATACACATTTTACCAACAGTGTGCTGGAATCTACAGTTGAATTAGCTAGCCTACGTTAGCTATTGTACTGGCAAAGTGGAGGTCAGAAAGCTATCAGAGCCATGCGCTCATGCAGTAACAAATCAAGTCAACTTTACATAACTATGGCTGGGAAGGTTAAGGCAAAAACAACAACACATCAGCAAGCAAGTTGCTACTGTAGATAACTCGCCTATAAACTACTGTAAATAGTTGAGCTGTGGATAAGAGCTAACGATAAGTTTACTATTGACATCGATAAACTTTCTGCACTCAGTTAAACCAAGGCTTGTTGCTGTCGGCTTCACACAACAGAGATGCCTTCATTAGCTGATCTTAGCTAATATTCTTAAAAACATCTGAAAAACACGTTGGCTACACAATGAAACAGGCGCTGAGCGGCGACGTCACTCCATGATAACAACCTGCAGGGGCACGGCCTACCCCAAATCCCCTTGAGAAACACTTGTAGGCTAACATTACTCACCTATTTAAATGGCATTCCACTATTCTTGCATTGAGCAAAATCGTCGACAATGCCCTTAATATTCAACTCTTGGACTAAGCCTACCATAATGTATATATAACGTCTTGAAATGTACAGTACATCTAACAATAGCCTAATGTTATTGTTTGGACTTAATGTCAATTAACTGAGGTTCACATTTTTGAATGTTTGTCACTCAATTGAGGTTCAAATAGTAAATGGTAAATGGACTGCACTTATATAGCGCTTTTCCACCTTAGCGGCACTCAAAGCACTTTACAATGGCCTCTCATTCACCCATTCACACACGCATATTCACACAATAATGGCGGTAGCTGCCATGCAAGGTGCTAACCTGCTCATTAGGAGCAATTTGGGGTTAGGTGTCTTGCTCAAGGACACTTCGACATGCGGACAGTCAGAGCTGGGATTCGAACCACTGACCCTTCGATCATTGAACGACCCGCTCTACCAACTGAGCTACAGCCGCCCCATCGACAGTTCACCTTTTGCGCCTAGTGTAGCATACTGTCTTGTCTGATCAAATAGAGACTTAACATTGGACAAGAACATACAGTATTACCCAGCAATCATCATTGCACATCTGTGTATGACAAAAATATGACACGTTTATTAATTGAATCGTTTTAAGTGTATTTGTTTATGTAGAATAAGCATATGATGTTGTTATTGAGAAAGACTTCTGCAGACTATTTTCTGGAGAAAGAAACATGAGGGGGGATGCCTTTTAGAGGGTATACATAGCAAATTACACTTTAATTTAAGTTCACGGCGCAGGCGTGATTCTGAAGTGGTAACTCACCCGTTCTCCACCTAAAACATGCTCTCTACGGGCCCTCTCATCCCACAGGCCCCAGTGCAACCGCACTGCCTGCAGTCTATTTTTACCCCGTGTGAGAGGCTGTTTCTGAGCCAGGGAGGGAACACGCTTGGGGTTTCTAACAGCACAGCTAATGCTCAGCCGATAGCACCAAGCTAAAGCAGAAACAAGCTTGGTTGAATAGACCATTTCCGTTGAATTTGCACTTCCCCATGTTGTCGCTAGCTAGCAGACAGTGAGAGGCTCTGAGCATCCTGGCCGCAAACAAAACCAGATGCAACCTACAAAACCAGATGACCAGTAGGCTACCCACAGTACCAGATGACCAGTATGCTACCCATAGTACCGGATGACCAGTAGGCTACCCACAGTACCGGATGACCAGTAGGCTACCCACAGTACCGGATGACCAGTAGGCTACCCACAGTACCAGATGACCAGTAGGCTACCCACAGTACCGGATGACCAGTAGGCTACCCACAGTACCAGATGACCAGTAGGCTACCCACAGTACCGGATGACCAGTAGGCTACCCACAGTACCGGATGACCAGTAGGCTACCCACAGTACCAGATGACCAGTAGTCTACCCACAGTACCGGATGACCAGTAGGCTACCCACAGTACCGGATGACAGTTTTGAAGAGGCGAGCTCTAGACAGGATCTGAATCTGATGGTGAATGGAAACCTGACGCCAGGTTATGTTCCAACAAAGGTCCCCCCTCCATGTCGATAATCAAACTTTAGCTTTCAGTCACGTAACGTTAAGTTACCTTCAGCTTGCCATCTGTGGCCTTGTAGCTCTAAAGGCTAGCTACCATTAGTTAGTTCTAAACCTTTTGAATCATACGATATCAACATATCATGCAGCTATGAAATTATCTAAAACTCAGCTTGCTAGCAAGCACTCTATACATAGCCTAGTTGGACTGAAACTGAACAAATCAAAACACAGCTAGCTAACGTTAGCATTAGTGAGCTAGCTAGATATAGCATAGTCTTCAGACAAACAGGAGCGTTCAGTAGTAGCTAGCGGTCTTGCTGGCTAACTAGCTAGCTTCTTAAGGCTTAAGCTAGCCAGCTAACGTTATTCTAGCTATTCTATTGAGCGCCCGTTTGTAAATGCTACAGCCTATCAGAGCTAGCTGTGTTTCCCGCTTTCAGTCCCAGCAGCTTGAACACCACATCATACATTACGTGGGCCAATGTTCCCTCAGGGATGGGCAACTGGCGGCACGCGGGCCACAAACGGCCCCCGCCCCCACTCAATGAGGCTCGTGAGTCAATTTCCAAACATCAATAAATTTCACCTGCTATCCAAATATGTTTTTTTCACAGTCATTGACGGCACTTTGTCCACATTTGAACCGTAGTCTACTGTCTACCGATAGAGGGCGCAAGAGCGCTGTAGCCCAGTACTGTTTCCTCTGGGTTTGCACTCTGCCGGCCTCCGCGACGACACCACCAACACCATGGATGACCAACACGCGACGAAAACAAACATGAGCGGCAAAAAACTCACTTGCACTCTCAATGGCCAGCATGTTTGGAAACATTTACATCTGCAAGAGCAGCTTCTCAACAATGAAGCACATCAAGTCAAAAGAGAGAAACAGGCTGACAGATGAAACTGTTCCAGCTCATGCAGATTGATGCACAAACATTGACATTGAGTCCATTGTACGCCAGCAGGAGAGGCCGCAAGTATCTCATTAACACATAACTTTATACTGATTCACCTGTGGGTGAAGGTTAATGGCTTTTGAGATGAATGCATGCTTATTTGAAACACATCATGGTATGAGATGGCAGAGGAAAAATGCACTATGAACATGAATATTAGTTGGTGCACTTAGTGTCAGTGTTAACATTTCTACATCATTTTTGAGACACTGTTGCACTGAAATAATGGTAGGCTATACCAGTCAGGAGTGTGAATGTTTTGTGCACTTGTGTTATGTTGAGTTCATTAAATGAATAGAAGCATTAGCCTAGGTCCTACTAAATCCATTTATATCTGAAAAATTGAAAGTCCATCCAATAAACTTTGATTACCGGCATATACAGTAGGACCCCACTTATCCGTACCCAACAAGACCGAAGGTCGTTCGTATTTCTGAAATGTCCGGATGACTGAAACATATGTTAAAATGCACCAAATTCAATAAGTGGTATACTTGTTTCATATAGACTCATAATAGACCGATAAATACCCTTAATTACTTGTGAAAATGCATCAAAATTGAAATCAAATAGCCAACTTAACTCATACAGCCTAGCCTATAATAGGCATACAGTAGCCTAGAATAAAATAAACGAATTTCCACTTGAGTGCATGCTTTGATCAAATACAGTACTTTACTCGCAAATGAGGCCTACGCTGCATCGATAGGCTACTGTATTCGCAGAACATGGTATAGAAAATACCATACAAAATGGTATAGCCTAAAAACAACCCAACATTAGAACAATTAGAGCAAATGATAATAAATAAATAAATAAATGAAATGACAGACATAAATAAAATAATAAATAAATTAATTAATTAATTAAATGACAGACAAGTTGTCGTGTAGGCTATTGCAGCCTAAACAACCGATGTAGGCTAACGTGGCCTAGGCTGTAGGATATTATTTAACAAATACAGTAGGCCTTGTAGGCTAATCTACATGCCCACAACACGTCTGTGTTCCTGAAGTCCATTAACTGGGAACAAAAAATGACTCGATGCTCCTCTGCTTCAGGTTGCTGACGCGCTTTCTGACTACCAAGGAATGCAGCTCTCGCACAGCAGACTCGTTTGCGTTTTGCGCACAACATTAGAGTAACAAAGAAATGAAATGTGACAGTAGGCTACAGGCAACATGTAGGTCTACATTTATTCACAGTAGGATACAGTACCCTACTAACACAGTACGTAAAACTGACGGGACACATTGGTGGTAGTGTGGTAACTTTGCAACGGTACCAACAGCGGACCTAGCTGACACATAGCTGACACTTGCCTTTTCAGTCGCAAAATAACCAAAATAACCGACCTCAAGGAGACTGTAAGGGAACGTAGCCGTCACTGCTGCTTAAATCCGTAACTACGATGTAATTAAATGACGTGACAATGCTATTACATTACAGTCCCACCCTGACTTTATTGGAAATGTGTCACAGTAGGTCAGAACATTTGTAAATTACTTAGGTTTTAAAATAAATTTTGAAGTCATACAGTTACAGAATTGTAATAATGAGGAGAAATCCTGCATGTCTGTTTTGTGTGTGATTTCTCATTTACAGTTAATATTAACACTAAAGATTTGCAGTCTAGGCCTATTAAAAATACTGATAAAAAATATGCCTATGAATAAAGTCCTAATTTTGCAACCTAAATGTGAGCAATGAACGCTGAGCAGTGAACGTAAAACAAAGAATGCAAGGCATTGGTCTACTTTCTTAGGTGACACAGAATTGAAGAACTAGAACAAGTTACACACTCTGGTACAGTAGGTGGCTGTATGCACATTTAAGTTGTTTGCGATCCGCCACTAAACCCAGCGAAGAAGAAGAAGACGACGACGACGGGCTATACTTCCGTTCTGTTTTAAACAGAAACGATTGAGAAAGACCAACACGCCAGTCTTTATCCCCGCAACATCACAGATCCTGTAAGTATCTCAATTTCAATATATACATAGCTAGCCATGTATTTTGGTATCGTCCCAGATAAAACACCAACGTTATGTGCAAGCTACCCTTTTGTAATGATTATCTATATGCAGATGCTCTCTTTCCAATGTTAGCTAACTAGCTAGCCAGCTAACGTGATTAGCCTTTTTCTGTACATCATGGCTAGCTAAGTAGCCTACGTAAAATTACTCTGTCGCAATGATTGTTATAACTTTCGCTTTTGTGTAATTGTATCTTAAATTGTAATGTTGGCTTGGCAACTTAAGAATATTTCAGTTGTGTACACTATAACTTTTCTGAAGTGTTGTCGTGGGTCATTGTTTCCTAATTACGGGCAATGGTGGAGTCTTCTCGAGTCTAGCAGACTCGCGCGAGCTCCTGCACGTTCGTACTGTTTCATCGCTTGGAATAAAATGCGATAATTAGCTTACTCATTGATTTCGCATTAACCCCCGACACCGTTAGTAGGTGTTCGTTTTTAGGCATTCATTTTTCCGAAGTTAGCATTAACAGAATACTAGAAGCCCCAACAACGGAGCTAGGATAGCTAGCAGGATTTGTTATAGCAGCCATCTTGGCTTTTTGGTTACAGCAGACATCTTGGTGGTTTTGGGATGTGATTTCATGTTACTCTTAACTGTTGAAATGGTTGATCATGCTGTCAAACGGGTAAAGAATTGTGTACTACGTTTTCACTCATATACAAATCCAAATTTTGCATAATAGGTACTCATGATGTGGACTACTAATATAGTGTCTTGCAAAATCTATTTAATTACTGAGGGTGAAGGGTGGTAGACATGTTGCCCTGTTCCTCTAAACGTGTCAGAAATCACGTGGTCCTGTGGAGTGTGCATGTCAGCCAACGAGAGGGTCACCCACTCTCGCTCTCTCCCCTCCCATGCTCTCAGTTGCCAACCTCCCAGTTCTTGTTTGAACTGAGCAAGAAGCAGGTGAGCGGGACAGGAACAGGCGCTAAGACGGGGACAGGCGTGGCCAGGGGCAGTCCTGGGACAGCACCACAGGCTCTGTGAGTCTTGTTTAGTTAAATGCCCTCATGAGTATTAACAGAAGAGCACCATATACATATGCACACATACACTCTAACATGTCGCTCTCTCCTCAGCTCAGCCCAATGGTCTCTGATGGTTCTGTCTGGCCAGCCCTTAGGTGGAGAAACACCTGATCATCAATATAGGCAGGCACACGTAAGTACAAATGCACATAAGTTTCCATAGACGGGATAAACAAATGGGAATATTGATATTGAGTTAATGTTAGCGGTAGACATGTGAGATTCATAAGACACATCACTGACGCCAGTGACGCCACAATATCAGGGAAATGTAGCAATTGCTTCCCTGTAGTGCAAACTTGCAAGATTCGCTCAGTTATTAACCCTTCTTGCCTTTTTTGTTGTTGGTTTTCTCTCTCCTCCTTTCTCTCTGTGCAGTTCTCCTGTGTGCTGAGCCGCTATCCCATGTATTGCCACTGCTGACAGGGTAGAGCTCAGCCCCATGCAGAAGTGAGTGATGAGGAGAGGGAAGATAATTTTCCCGTTTTTTTTTCCTCCAGTTTTAGGAAACGTCTCAAGAATGTGTTCCCCACTTGTATGCCTTTAAATCAGGGTTAGAGTATTCCAGGTGTGTGGCCATGGCCATGAACACCAGTAGAGGTGGGAACCAAGTGTCTCATTCTCTCTCCACAGTTGTGTGGTTGTTACCCCCCACTAGCTACATATTCATTCAATCTTTATTTAACCTTGTGAATCAATTGAGAGTAAGCTCTCATTTACAATGACGTATAATCACTCTATATTTGAACTTGTACTACAGGTGAGAGAATCCTTTTTAATGGTCTCTCTCATTCGCTCTCCTAGCTGTGATGTTAGACTTGGGTGTTCTCCTGCTCTTGAGTGCCCATTCTCTCTGGGTGAAGGTGCAAGCAAGATCACAGGAAATACAAGACAACACCAATTCAATACCAAGACAATACCAAGAAATACCTAGGCAATACCAAGACATACCAAGACAATACCAAGACAATACCAAGCCAATACCAAGAAATACCTAGGCAATACCAAGACAATACCAAGACAATACCAAGAAATACCTAAGCAATACCAAGAAATACCTAGGCAATACCAAGAAATACCAAGACAATACCAAGAAATACCAAGACAATACCAAGAAATACCTAGGCAATACCAGGAAATACCAAGGCAATACCAAGAAATACCAAGACAATACCAAGAAATACCAAGCCAATACCAAGAAATACCAAGCCAATACCAAGACATAACAAGACAATACCAAGAAATACCAAGACAATACCAAGAAATACCTAGGCAATACCAAGACAATACCAAGACAATACCAAGAAATACCTAAGCAATACCAAGAAATACCTAGGCAATACCAAGAAATACCAAGACAATACCAAGAAATACCAAGACAATACCAAGAAATACCTAGGCAATACCAGGAAATACCAAGGCAATACCAAGAAATACCAAGACAATACCAAGAAATACCAAGGCAATACCAAGAAATACCAAGCCAATACCAAGAAATACCAAGCCAATACCAAGCCAATACCAAGCCAATACCAAGACATACCAAGACATTACCAAGAAATACCAAGACAATACCAAGAAATACCTAGGCAATACCAAGAAATACCAAGACAATACCAAGAAATACCAAGACAATACCAAGAAATACCAAGCCAATACCAAGAAATACCAAAACAATACCAAGAAATACCAAGACAATACCAGGAAATACCAAGGCAATACCAAGACAATACCAAGAAATACCAAGACAATACCAAGAAATACCAAGACAATACCAAGAAATACCAAGCCAATACCAAGAAATACCAAGACAATTCCAAGAAATACCAAGACAATTCCAAGAAATAGAATAGAGTTAGGGAAGATGTTGCAGACAGAAAGCAACACATTTGAGACAGACAGCAGAAAAACCACAGACAATTTGAATAAGCAGAACAGGCAAAGTTAGCAGCATGCGCCAGAGAGCTGATAGTGAGGGACATGCATCAACGTAAGGAACTGCGCGTGCACACACCCCAAGAGTTGTTTACTTGCCAGGGGACTGTCCTATTGTGTCTTTGTTGTTTGGTCCTCCAGTTCTCTTTTAGACTACCTGCAAGCCTGAATTAAAATCACTCAAAACTCCTTTGGTCTCTAGGACGTTTTTATTTTCTCTTCTCATTTTCTCTTTTTGTCACCCAACAACCTAGAGTGACATCTTATCCAGAACCCACTTCACTCATTACATTTATATTAATATTCACATGTATTTTCATATTTACAATAACATTTACAATTTAGTAATTTAGCAGAAGCTAAATACATTTGTCTAAAGTAAGTGAACCTCCACATCCCAGTCAATATCTATAAAGCTTTCAATAAGAAGTTCCAGCAGCAGTCAATACGATATGATACAACAGGCTCCTTATTATTCATACATACAGTAGACATTCAATAAATCAAGTCACCAGACATATTATCTAGATACACAATGTATGAAAGGGAAACCCCAGAATAAACTGCCTTGGCTGCTTTTGGGAGGAGACCCAAGACACGAAACAAATAGCAACAGGTACTGTACACACCAAAGCACAACAAACAGAAGAAACGATAGACAAAAACGATCCCTAAGCATTCACTAGGTACCTCAGTCAGACAAGCATTCACTGCATGATTTAGCAGTCACTACATAGCCTACTGTACATCAGTTAAACAGGCATTCACTACGATTCGGCATTCACTACATGCATCACTCAGACAAGCATATCAAACACTGATTAATTATATCTAGACAACTTTCTTTTTCAACTTCTTCTTGAAGAGGGAGACAGACTGATATTTTTATGACATCATCTAGCTAATTCCATATCTGTGGTCCCCTGCGTAAGACGCTCAGGCTGGTGCATTTAAGCCTTCGTTCTGTTTCCTTGTGATAAGATGTTTCTTTCTGGTGTCTTATGTTTGCAGGGGAAGGCAGATTTGAATGAGCTCACTTAAGCAGTGATTTCTCCTGTGTTCCACTTCATACATGATACATGCATTTTGTAAAACATTTGACTCAGTAATAGTTCGGGAGCCATAGCCCGATTTATAGGTGAACCTTGTTTTGTCGTTTTGAGTTTTTTTCTTTGCTGTTTCTTGTAGCTTGGGGGTACCTCTTCAAAATACAAGAGGGTGCTCGGTGATATCCCTTGAGCATTTTCAGATATTAACCCCTTCATGCCCGAAAATGCCCAAATTACACAAAAATAGAGATTTATGATATTCCATGCTGAATATATAAATTAAATGCATCCAATTTACATTCTCTAATGTTTTTTCATACAAGGGGTGATACATACATACAGATGCTCCCCATCTGCCTCATGGAGAGGATGGGAGGGGTTGTCAAGCATGGACTTCAGCTTGTCTTGCAGCATGGAGTGACTCTGTGGTCTCTGTCGAGTGGCTAGCCTTGAACCCGGGCTAGTGGGGGTCCGGGAGGTGGTTCTGGTGGAGATATGAAGACAGTAGTTTCAAGTTTAAAGAAGCGCTCAAGTGTTTTTAATAGAAAGGATAGAAGGGAAACCGGTCAGTAGTTTTTGATGTCAGAGGGGTCAAGAGTTGGTTTCTTCAGGAGGGTGTGACTCTGGCAGTCAGAGGGAAAGCATCCTGATACCAGAGATGCGTTGAGAGAAGGAGTTTGGGCAAACAAACTGAAGGAGAGTGGAGGGGACAGGGTCTAGGGAGCAGGTGGTGGGGGGGGCTAGATGTAACACGGTTGAGCTCTCTCTAGAGAGAAGAGTAGATCTCTAGAGAGAGAGAGCAGCGCAGGTCTAGAGAGAAGAGTAGATCTCTAGAGAGAGAGAGCAGCGCAGGTCTAGAGAGAAGAGTAGATCTCTAGAGAGAGAGAGCAGCGCAGGTCTAGAGAGAAGAGTAGATCTCTAGAGAGAGCTTCTGGACAAAATGGGAGAGAACGGTGACAATGCAGGAGGCGCATAGCCAGGAATACAGCTGTCCTGTCCATCATGATGAGGTATAGGGGAGGACCAGGAGAGGACCAGGAGAGCCGAGAAGGACCATGTGAAGACCAGGGGACCAGGGGAGCACCAGGAGAGCACCAGGAGAGGACCAGGAGAGGACCAGGAGAGCACCAGGAGAGGACCAGGAGAGCACCAGGAGAGGACCAGGAGAGGACCAGGAGGGGACCAGGAGAGGACCAGGAGAGGACCAGGAGAGCACCAGGAGAGGACCAGGAGAGGACCAGCAGAGGACCAGGAGAGGACCAGGAGAGGACCAGGGGAGCACCAGGAGAGGAACAGGAGAGGACCAGGGGACCAGGAGAGGACCAGGAGAGCACCAGGAGAGGACCAGGAGAGGACCAGGGGAGCACCAAGAGAGGACCAGGAGAGGACCAGGAGAGGACCAGGGGAGGACCAGGGGAGCACCAGGAGAGGACCAGGAGAGGACCAGCAGAGGACCAGGAGAGGACCAGGGGAGCACCAGGAGAGGACCAGGGGAGCACCAGGAGAGGACCAGGGGAGCACCAGGAGAGGACCAGGAGAGGACCAGGAGAGCCGAGAAGGACCATGTGAAGACCAGGGGACCAGGGGAGGAGAAGTGGAGCTAAAGGGGCTCTGGGACTCCCTGGTCCACACATTCAGGTACAGTAGAGTTATGTTGAAAGTAGCCTAGTATTGGATATGTCCCTCTCAGGTTAGACCAGGCAACACCATAACATCAGCATCCCTGCCTCCGGTCAAAATGTCTAAACAATAAACGATGTGATCCGTGCAAGATGATTTGAATGAACTTGGAATGGGAAATGCAAATGTAATTTCTTATTCAAAACAGTGAACCCATTGAGGTTGAGGCAAAATCGAATAATAATAAAAAAGAAGGAAATGCTTTGAGAGAGTTGAGTTGGCTTGAGACAGAGACAGACGCAACAAAATTCTCTTGGTAAGTAGGCTACCATCTGAATAATTCTAGAGATATTTCACCTGATGGAAATTATGAATGCCATTAAAGACAATCATACAGTAAGCAATTATTTACCTGCTTCAGGTACCTCAGCTTGTTATGGTGCTGTATTACTTCTGGTCATTTATTAATTTCCATGTTATTTATAGTTAGTTGTGTTTATAGTTCAGATGGTTATTTAGACTGCTTCACCTGTTTCATTTCTTTATTGCTATTGGATTGTGTGCACTTTGTATTAAGGCTGTCGTAATATCAAAATATCCGATTATCATGCATCTTTAACTTTATTTTGCTCCAATCTTTCTTTGTTTTCTCTTTAAAAACTGTGAAAACAACAGATAACAATGCATTTCGTTTTTACATTTTATTTGTTTATTGCTATTATATTGTGTGCACTTTGTATGCTATGTTTACTTTTGACTCTTGATTCTGGATTTTAATCTTCTGCTGCTGTAATACCCCCCCCCCTCCCCCAAAGTATTATTAACATCCATCTTTTCTGATCACATGTAGAGATACAGTATGGATTTCACCCGTCTCATCTTGTCTGGTAAAGCCTGCATTCCTGTCTTGTGTCATAAAGAGAACATTAAATACAGTATGTCGAGATTAACTAGAAAAAGTACATGAACCACAGATGGAGTACGTGCAAATTTCCCAGGAATTCAAATTCATGTTTGTTTTCTTTTACTGTATATCACAGGGGTTGGTTACCTTCTTCTGCTGACAATGATCATCCAGACAGGTAAAGCTTCTATAGGAGTGATTCCTCTACCAGACCCACTGATCACCACAGAACACACTGCTGCTTTGGGGACCTCTAACCCAGAAAGAGAATATGACATATTTCACTAAACTGTTCTTGTCATCGTTGTTGTTATTGTCGTTGTTAATGTTGCGCTTTTCGCCAATAAGGGATGTCCCTACCCAACCTGGCATTGAATAGGCCGGCTTCTCAGTCCACCACATCCAGTCGTAGTGTTGCTTCCCTCGCCGTTGATGGGATGAAGGACTCCTGCAGCCACAGTGAGAAGCAGAAGAACCCCTGGTGGACACTGGACCTAGCAGGAGGTTACTGGGTCACCACGGTTGTTGTCACGAACAGAAAGAAATTCCCAAATAGGCTGGATGGCGCTGAGATCCGTGTTGGTAACTCCCTGGAGAACAACGGCGTCAACAACCCAATGTGAGACCGTGGCCTGATCTGTGTTGGGACGGTTACTCAAAACACCAAAACACGGGAATATTGTAATCATGATATTAATCTCTCCCCCCCCCCCCTCCAGGTGTGCTGTCATACCCCACATCCAAGGAGGACAGAGCCGGTCCTTCCACTGTGGAGAGATGGAGGGTCGCTACGTCACTGTGGTCTTCCCTGGAGAGAAGACATTTTTGATCCTGTGTGAGGTGGAGGTCTATGGTTGTGCAGCAGGTGGTTTCAATCTTACATTCTTTGGACTAATTCTATCGACTGTGTTCAATCACAAATCACACCTATGTGATGAAATACGGGTCTCGTCGGCTGAAAGAATGTAGTTACTTTTTCACTCTCTTCCCAGACCTTCCTCCTCCCTCTGTGAACGTGGTGCTGGGGGGGAGGAATGTGACGTTGGTGGGGTTGAGGCTGTGCTGGTCGGACGCACTGTTCTACTGCAGGGACCATCATTGGGACCTGCTCAGCCTGACCAATGAGGAGCAGCAGAGGGAGCTGAAGGGGCTGCTGGGAAGGGACATCACCTTCCCCCTTACCCCCCACCTGTGGCTGGGTCTGCGCAGGTACAGAACACACTCCTCCCACTGGACATGACTCTCATTCATTTATTTTACATTCAGATGAGTCCAAAGACCATTCATTCAGTGCTTTATTCATTTGTTAATTTTCACTTCTTTGCTCGTTCATTCATCCCTTCATCCCTTCAATCGTGACGACAGGTACCTCATGGGAGACAAGTGGTTCTGGATGAACGGAGACCACATGACCTACAGCCAATGGAAGTGTGGCTATGCCCCTCCGCGCCTCTCCAACCCCTGTGGAGCCGTGGCCAATGGTGGTGACTTCCTGTGGCAGGACCGGCCCTGTGAGGAGCACCTTGACTTCCTGTGCGTCTCAGGTACACTATCCACCTGCTACTGATTGAAAGGTTACACCGGTCGTACTGACGGCAGTTATGGTCTCTCTAAACACTGGCGTTTCCCTGTTACTGCTAACTTGATATCTCCCGTCTCTCCTGGTTTATAACTTCATACTCTGATATCTCCTGACTCTCCTGGTGTCTAACTTCATACTCTGATATCTCCTGTCTCTCCTGGTTTATAACTCCATACTCTGATATCTCCTGCCTCTCCTGGTCTCTAACTTCATACTCTGATATCTCCTGCCTCTCCTGGTCTCTAACTTCATACTCTGATATCTCCTGACTCTCCTGGTCTCTAACTTCATACTCTGATATCTCCTGACTCTCCTGGTCTCTCCACAGGTGCTGAGGAGAAGGACAGCAGAGTTACCTTCGACAGCTCCAGCAGAGACAAACCACATTGCCCCTGACACAGTCTCAAATAGAGACACCCCTTCTTCCTACTGCTAATGCTGATGGAGAAGAAAAGGCTACAGATGTTTCTGAAACAATTATGTTTTTGCTGCATACAATGATAGAGGCCTGGGTGCCTGAGAAACTGTTAAAATAATTGTAAGAATTGCTTATGAATGTGAGGGGCGTGGGTGAAGGTGCAAGCAAGATCACAGGAAATACAAGACAACACCAATTCAATACCAAGACAATACCAAGAAATACCTAGGCAATACCAAGAAATACCAAGACAATACCAAGAAATACCTAGGCAATACCAAGACAATACCAAGACAATACCAAGAAATACCTAAGCAATACCAAGAAATACCTAGGCAATACCAAGAAATACCAAGACAATACCAAGAAATACCAAGACAATACCAAGAAATACCTAGGCAATACCAAGAAATACCAAGACAATACCAAGAAATACCAAGGCAATACCAAGAAATACCAAGCCAATACCAAGAAATACCAAGCCAATACCAAGCCAATACCAAGCCAATACCAAGACATAACAAGACATTACCAAGAAATACCAAGACAATACCAAGAAATACCTAGGCAATACCAAGAAATACCAAGACAATACCAAGAAATACCAAGACAATACCAAGAAATACCAAGCCAATACCAAGAAATAACAAAACAATACCAAGAAATACCAAGACAATACCAGGAAATACCAAGGCAAAACCAAGACAATACCAAGAAATACCAAGACAATACCAATAAATACCAAGCCAATACCAAGAAATAACAAAACAATACCAAGAAATACCAAGACAATACCAGGAAATACCAAGGCAATACCAAGACAATACCAAGAAATACCAAAACAATACCAAGAAATACCAAGACAATACCAAGAAATACCAAGGCAATACCAAGAAATAGAATAGAGTTAGGGAAGATGTTGCAGACAGAAAGCAACACATTTGAGACAGACAGCAGAAAAACCACAGACAATTTGAATAAGCAGAACAGGCAAAGTTAGCAGCATGCGCCAGAGAGCTGATAGTAAGGGACATGCATCAACATAAGGAACTGCGCGCGCACACACCCCAAGAGTTGTTTACTTGCCAGGGGACTGTCCTATTGTGTCTTTGTTGTTTGGTCCTCCAGTTCTCTTTTAGACTACCTGCAAGCCTGCATTAAAATCACTCAAAAATCCTTTGGTCTCTAGGACGTGTTTGTTTTCTCTTCTCATTTTCTCTTTTTGTCACCAAACAAACCTAGAGTCTTATCCAGAACCCACTTCACTCGTTACATTTATATTAATATTTACATGTATTTTCATATTTACAATAACATTTACAATTCAGTAATTTAGCGGAAGCTAAATACATTTGTCTAAAGTAAGTGAACCTCCACATCCCAGTCATTATCTATAAAGCTTTCAATAAGAAGTTCCAGCAGCAGTCAATACGATATGATACGACAGGCTCCGTATTATTCATACATACAGTAGACATTCAATAAATCAAGTCCCCAGACACATTATCTAGATACACAATGTATGAAAGGGAAACCCCAGAATAAACTGCCTTGGCTGCTTTTGGGAGGAGACCCAAGACATGAAACAAATAGCAACAGGTACTGTACACACCAAAGCACAACAAACAGAGGAAACGGTAGACAAAAACGATCCCTAAGCATTCACTAGGTACCTCAGTCAGACAAGCATTGACTACATGATTTAGCAGTCACTACATAGCCTACTGTACATCAGTTAAACAGGCATTCGCTACGATTCGGCATTCACTTCATACATCAGTCAGACAAGCATAACAAACACTGATTAATTATATCTAGACACGTTTCTTTTTGAGCTTCTTCTTGAAGAGGGAGACAGACTGATATTTTTATGACATCATCTAGCTAATTCCATATCTGCGGTTCCCTGCGTAAGACGCTCAGGCTGGTGCATTTAAGCCTTCGTTTTTTTTCCCTGTGATAAGATGTTTCTTTCTGGTGTCTTAAATCAAGGGTTTAACATGTTTTTGAATGATTTTTCAAGGTGCCCACCTACATCCATTGTATGACCAAAACGGTGGTAGAGCAATTATCAACTTTCTCGAAAATGCTAGTTTTGTCAACGTTTTGATCTGAACCATTGTATATGATCATAAGTAACCTTAAAACAGGGCTAAACATGTATTTTCCCTTTACTATTCCTTTAAGCTCTAAATTCACAAAGTGTAGTGGAGTAGAAATATGGAGAAATGCACTACTGGTGTGAACAGCAGCACTACTGCAACGTTTCACACCTGCCCTTATTGTATCGTATCGTATTGTTATCGTCAACCCAATATCGTGTATCGTATCGTATCGTCAGATTAGTGTATCGTTACACATACATACATACATACATACATACATACATACATACATACATACATACATACATACATACATACATACATACATACATACATACAGTGGCTGAAGGTACTCCCCATCTGCCTCATGGAGAGGATGGGAGGGGTTGTCCAGCATGGACTTCAGCTTGTCTTGCAGCATGGAGTGACTCTGTGGTCTCTGTCGAGTGGCTAGCCTTGAACCCGGACTAGTGGGGGTCCGGGAGGTGGTTCTGGTGGAGATATGAAGACAGTAGTTTAAAGTTTAAAGAAGCGCTCAAGTGTTTTTAATAGAAAGGATAGAAGGGAAACCGGTCTGTAGTTTTTGATGTCAGAGGGGTCAAGAGTTGGTTTCTTCAGGAGGGGGGTGACTCTGGCAGTCAGAGGGAAAGCATCCTGATACCAGAGATGCGTTGAGAGAAGGAGTTTGGGCAAACAAACTGAAGGAGAGTGGAGGGGACAGGGTCTAGGGAGCAGGTGGTGGGGGGGGCTAGATGTAACACGGTTGAGCTCTCTCTAGAGAGAAGAGTAGATCTCTAGAGAGAGAGAGCAGCGCAGGTCTAGAGAGAAGAGTAGATCTCTAGAGAGAGCTTCTGGACAAAATGGGAGAGAACGGTGACAATGCAGGAGGCGCATATCCAGGAATACAGCTGTCCTGTCCATCATGATGAGGTATAGGGGAGCACCAGGAGAGGACCAGGAGAGCACCAGGAGAGCACCAGGAGAGGACCAGGAGAGGACCAGGAGAGCCGAGAAGGACCATGTGAAGACCAGGGGACCAGGGGAGGACCAGGAGAGGACCAGGAGAGGACCAGGAGAGCACCAGGAGAGCACCAGGAGAGCACCAGGAGAGGACCAGGAGAGCACCAGGAGAGGACCAGGAGAGCACCAGGAGAGGACCAGGGGAGCACCAGGAGAGGACCAGGGGAGCACCAGGAGAGCACCAGGAGAGGACCAGGAGAGGACCAGGAGAGCCGAGAAGGACCATGGGAAGACCAGGGGACCAGGGGAGGAGAAGTGGAGCTAAAGGGGCTCTGGGACTCCCTGGTCCACACATTCAGGTACAGTAGAGTTATGCTGAAAGTAGCCTAGTATTGGATATGTCCCTCTCAGGTTAGACCAGGCAACACCATAACATCAGCATCCCTGCCTCCGGTCAAAATGTCTAAACAATAAACGATGTGATCCGTGCAAGATGATTTGAATGAACTTGGAATGGGAAATGCAAATGTAATTTCTTATTCAAAACAGTGAACCCCTTGAGCTTGAGGCAAAATCGAATAATAAAAGAAAGGAAATGCTTTGAGAGAGTTGAGTTGGCTTGAGACAGAGACAGACGCACCAAAATTCTCTTGGTAAGTAGGCTACCATCTGAAAAATTCTAGAGATATTTCACCTGATGGAAATTATGAATGCCATTAAAGACAATCATACAGTAAGCAATTATTTACCTGCTTCAGGTACCTCAGCTTGTTATGGTGCTGTATTACTTCTGGTCATTTTTTAATTTCCATGTTATTTATAGTTAGTTGTGTTTATAGTTCAGATGGTTATTTAGACTGCTTCACCTGTTTCATTTCTTTATTGCTATTGGATTGTGTGCACTTTGTATTAGGGCTGTCATAATATCAAAATATCCGATTATCATGCATCTTTAACTTTATTTTGCTCCAATCTTTCTTTGTTTTCTCTTTAAAAACTGTGAAAACAACAGATTACAATGCATTTCGTTTTTACATTTTATTTGTTTATTGCTATTACATTTTGTGCACTTTGTATGCTATGTTTACTTTTGACTCTTGATTCTGGATTTTAATCTTCTGCTACTGTAATACACCCCCCCCCGTCCCCCAAAGTATTATTAACATCCATCTTTTCTGATCACATGTAGAGATACAGTATGGATTTCACCCGTCTCATCTTTTCTGGTAAAGCCTACATTCCTGTCTTGTGTGTCATAAAGAGAACATTAAATACAGTATGTCGAGATTAACTAGAAAAAGTACACGAACCACAGATGGAGTAAGTGCAAATTTCCCAGGAATTCAAATTCATGTTTGTTTTCTTTTACTGTATATCACAGGGGTTGGTTACCTTCTTCTGCTGACCATGATCATCCAGACAGGTAAAGCTTCTATAGGAGTGATTCCTCTACCAGACCCACTGATCACCACAGAACACACTGCTGCTTTGGGGACCTCTAACCCAGAAAGAGAATATGACATATTTCACTAAATTGTTCTTGTCATCGTTGTTATTGTTGTTAATGTTGCGCTTTTCGCCAATAAGGGATGTCCCTACCCAACCTGGCATTGAATGGGTCGGCTTCTCAGTCCACCACATACGGTGGTAGTGTTGCTTCCAAAGCCATTGATGGGAGAAAGGACTCCTGGAGCCACAGTGAGAAGCAGAAGAACCCCTGGTGGACACTGGACCTAGCAGGAGGTTACTGGGTCACCACGGTTGTTGTCACGAACAGAAAGAAATTCCCAAATAGGCTGGATGGCGCTGAGATCCGTGTTGGTAACTCCCTGGAGAACAACGGCGTCAACAACCCAATGTGAGACCGTGGCCTGATCTGTGTTGGGACGGTTACTCAAAACCCCAAAACACGGGAATATTGTAATCATGATATTAATCTCTCCCCCCCCCCCCCCCCTCCAGGTGTGCTGTCATACCCCACATCCGAGGAGGACAGAGCCGGTCCTTCCACTGTGGAGAGATGGAGGGTCGCTACGTCACTGTGGTCTTCCCTGGAGAGAAGACATTTTTGATCCTGTGTGAGGTGGAGGTCTATGGTTGTACAGCAGGTGGTTTCAATCTTACATTCTTTGGACTAATTCTATCGACTGTGTTCAATCACAAATCACACCTATGTGATGAAATACGGGTCTCGTCGGCTGAAAGAATGTAGTTACTATTTCACTCTCTTCCCAGACCTTCCTCCTCCCTCTGTGAACGTGGTGCTGGGGGGGAGGAATGTGACGTTGGTGGGGTTGAGGCTGTGCTGGTCGGACGCACTGTTCTACTGCAGGGACCATCATTGGGATCTGCTCAGCCTGACCAATGAGGAGCAGCAGAGGGAGCTGAAGGGGCTGCTGGGAAGGGACATCACCTTCCCCCTTACCCCCCACCTGTGGTTGGGTCTGCGCAGGTACAGAACACACTCCTCCCACTGGACATGACTCTCATTCATTTATTTTACATTCAGATGAGTCCAAAGACCATTCATTCATTGTTCATTTTCACTTCTTTGCTCGTTCATTCATCCCTTCATCCCTTCAATCGTGACGACAGGTACCTCATGGGAGACAAGTGGTTCTGGATGAACGGAGACCACATGACCTACAGCCAATGGAAGTGTGGCTATGCCCCTCCGCGCCTCTCCAACCCCTGTGGAGCCGTGGCCAATGGTGGTGACTTCCTTTGGCAGGACCGGCCCTGTGAGGAGCACCTTGACTTCCTGTGCGTCTCAGGTACACTGTCCACCTGCTACTGATTGAAAGGTTACACCGGTCGTACTGACGGCAGTTATGGTCTCTCTAAACACTGGCGTTTCCCTGTTACTGCTAACTTGATATCTCCTGTCTCTCCTGGTTTATAACTTCATACTCTGATATCTCCTGCCTCTCCTGGTCTCTCCACAGGTGCTGAGGAGAAGGACAGCAGAGTTACCTTCGACAGCTCCAGCAGAGACAAACCACATTGCCCCTGAAACAGTCTCAAATAGAGACACCCCTTCTTCCTACTGCTAATGCTGATGGAGAAGAAAAGGCTACAGATGTTTCTGAAACAATTATGTTTTTGCTGCATACAATTGATAGAGGCCTGGGTGCCTGAGAAACTGTTAAAATAATTGTAAGAATTGCTTATGAATGTGAGGGGCGTGGGTGAAGGTGCAAGCAAGATCACAGGAAATACAAGACAACACCAATTCAATACCAAGACAATACCAAGAAATACCTAGGCAATACCAAGAAATACCAAGCCAATACCAAGAAATACCTAGGCAATACCAAGACAATACCAAGACAATACCAAGAAATACCTAAGCAATACCAAGAAATACCTAGGCAATACCAAGAAATACCAAGACAATACCAAGAAATACCAAGACAATACCAAGAAATACCTAGGCAATACCAGGAAATACCAAGGCAATACCAAGAAATACCAAGACAATACCAAGAAATACCAAGGCAATACCAAGAAATACCAAGCCAATACCAAGAAATACCAAGCCAATACCAAGCCAATACCAAGCCAATACCAAGACATACCAAGACATTACCAAGAAATACCAAGACAATACCAAGAAATACCTAGGCAATACCAAGAAATACCAAGACAATACCAAGAAATACCAAGCCAATACCAAGCCAATACCAAGCCAATACCAAAACAATACCAATAAATACCAAGACAATACCAGGAAATACCAAGAAATACCAAGACAATACCAAGAAATACCAAGACAATACCAAGAAATACCAAGACAATACCAAGAAATACCAAGCCAATACCAAGAAATACCAAAACAATACCAAGAAATACCAAGACAATACCAAGAAATACCAAGGCAATACCAAGAAATAGAATAGAGTTAGGGAAGATGTTGCAGACAGAAAGCAACACATTTGAGACAGACAGCAGAAAAACCACAGACAATTTGAATAAGCAGAACAGGCAAAGTTAGCAGCATGCGCCAGAGAGCTGATAGTAAGGGACATGCATCAACATAAGGAACTGCGCGTGCACACACCCCAAGAGTTGTTTACTTGCCAGGGGACTGTCCTATTGTGTCTTTGTTGTTTGGTCCTCCAGTTCTCTTTTAGACTACCTGCAAGCCTGCATTAAAATCACTCAAAAATCCTTTGGTCTCTAGGACGTTTTTGTTTTCTCTTCTCATTTTCTCTTTTTGTCACAACAAACCTAGAGTGACATCTTATCCAGAACCCACTTCACTCATTACATTTATATTAATATTTACATGTATTTTCATATTTACAATAACATTTACAATTTAGTAATTTAGCAGAAGCTAAATACATTTGTCTAAAGTAAGTGAACCTCCACATCCCAGTCATTATCTATAAAGCTTTCAATAAGAAGTTCCAGCAGCAGTCAATACGATATGATACGACAGGCTCCTTATTATTCATACATACAGTAGACATTCAATAAATCAAGTCCCCAGACACATTATCTAGATACACAATGTATGAAAGGGAAACCCCAGAATAAACTGCCTTGGCTGCTTTTGGGAGGAGACCCAAGACACGAAACAAATAGCAACAGGTACTGTACACACCAAAGCACAACAAACAGAAGAAACGATAGACAAAAACGATCCCTACGCATTCACTAGGTACCTCAGTCAGACAAGCATTGACTACATGATTTAGCAGTCACTACATAGCCTACTGTACATCAGTTAAACAGGCATTCACTACGATTCGGCATTCACTTCATACATCAGTCAGACAAGCATAACAAACACTGATTAATTATATCTAGACACGTTTCTTTTTCAGCTTCTTCTTGAAGAGGGAGACAGACTGATATTTTTATGACATCATCTAGCTAATTCCATATCTGCGGTCCCCTGCGTAAGGCGCTCAGGCTGGTGCATTTAAGCCTTCGTTTTTTTCCCTGTGATAACATGTTTCTTTCTGGTGTCTTAAATCAAGGGTTTATAATTTTTTGTAATAATTTTTCAAGATGCCCACCCACATCCATTGTATGACCAAAACGGTGGTAGAGCAATTATCAACTTTCTCAAAAATGCTAGTTTTGTCAACGTTTTGATCTGAATCATTGTATATGATCATAAGTAACCTTAAAAAAGGGCTAAAAGGACCAGGAGAGGACCAGGAGAGGACCAGGAGAGCTGGGGAGGACCATGGGAAGACCAGGGGACCAGGGGAGGACAAGTGGAGCTAAAGGGGCTCTGGGACTCCCTGGTCCACACATTCAGGTACAGTAGAGTTATGCTGAAAGTAGCCTAGTATTGGATATGTCCCTCTCAGGTTAGACCAGGCAACACCATAACATCAGCATCCCTGCCTCCGGTCAAAATGTCCAAACAATAAACGATGTGATCCGTGCAAGATGATTTGAATGAACTTGGAATGGGAAATGCAAATGTAATTTCTTATTCAAAACAGTGAACCCCTTGAGCTTGAGGCAAAATCGAATAATAAAAGAAAGGAAATGCTTTGAGAGAGTTGAGTTGGCTTGAGACAGAGACAGACGCAACAAAATTCTCTTGGTAAGTAGGCTACCATCTGAAAAATTCTAGAGATATTTCACCTGATGGAAATTATGAATGCCATTAAAGACAATCATACAGTAAGCAATTATTTACCTGCTTCAGGTACCTCAGCTTGTTATGGTGCTGTATTACTTCTGGTCATTTTTTAATTTCCATGTTATTTATAGTTAGTTGTGTTTATAGTTCAGATGGTTATTTAGACTGCTTCACCTGTTTCATTTCTTTATTGCTATTATATTGTGTGCCCTTTGTATGCTATGTTTACTTTTGACTCTTGATTCTGGATTTTAATCTTCTGCTGCTGTAATACCCCCCCCTCCCCCAAGGTATTATTAACATCCATCTTTTCTGATCACATGTAGAGATACAGTATGGATTTCACCCGTCTCATCTTGTCTGGTAAAGCCTGCATTCCTGTCTTGTGTCATAAAGAGAACATTAAATACAGTATGTCGAGATTAACTAGAAAAAGTACACGAACCACAGATGGAGTACGTGCAAATTTCCCAGGAATACAAATTCATGTTTTGTTTCTTTTACTGTATATCACAGGGGTTGGTTACCTTCTTCTGCTGACCATGATCATCCAGACAGGTAAAGCTTCTATAGGAGTGATTCCTCTACCAGACCCACTGATCACCACAGAACACACTACTGCTTTGGAGACCTCTAACCCAGAAAGAGAATATGACATATTTCATTAAACTGTTCTTGTCATCGTTGTTGTTATTGTTGTTAATGTTGCGCTTTTCGCCAATAAGGGATGTCCCTACCCAACCTGGCATTGAATGGGTCGGCTTCTCAGTCCACCACATACGGACTGAGTAATGTTGCTTCCAAAGCCATTGATGGGAGAAAGGACTCCTGGAGCCACAGTGAGAAGCAGAAGAACCCCTGGTGGACACTGGACCTAGCAGGAGGTTACTGGGTCACCACGGTTGTTGTCACGAACAGAAAGAAAGTCCCAAATAGGCTGGATGGCGCTGAGATCCGTGTTGGTAACTCCCTGGAGAACAACGGCGTCAACAACCCGAGGTGAGACCGTGGTCTGATCTGTGTTGGGACGTTTACACAAAACCCCAAAATACGGGAATATTGTAATCATGATATTAAAGTCGCACTCAAACGGACGTTTGAGATCATCTAACTTCTGTAGTTTGACGTATTTCCGATGCAAACAAGCTATGAGGGTGGGACATCTGTTTAGAGGAATTTGATTAGAACATTGACAAGTGGACGGGTTTTAAGAACTTTAGACAGATTCGATAGAAGGATAGCGTTGATTGACGGGTGGATGTCGTGAGATTATTGGCCTAAAATCGAAGGTACCTGTTGTCGTCATTGCACGTGACCTACCGTTTTCCAGGAAGTAAGAAATTATATACTTTGATATAAGATTACAACAAAAGTAGAATTTTATTTAGAAATTTATTTGGCATACATCGTTGAATAGGTGAACACTATGACTAATTATGTGAACCAAAATGGGACAGAATTCTTTTCTCATTTCAGTGTGACTTTAATCTCTCTCCCCCCCCCCCTCCAGGTGTGCTGTCATATCCCACATCCAAGCAGGACAGAGCGGGTCCTTCCACTGTGGAGAGATGGAGGGTCGCTACGTCACTGTGTTCGTCGCTGGAGAGATGAAATTTGTGATCCTGTGTGAGGTGGAGGTCTATGGTTGTGCAAAAGGTGGCTTCAATCTTACATTCTTTGGACTAATTCTATCGACTGTGTTCAATCACAAATCACACCTATGTGATGAAATACGGGTCTCGTCGGCTGAAAGAATGTAGTTACTATTTCACTCTCTTCCCAGACCTTCCTCCTCCCTCTGTGAACGTGGTGCTGGGGGGGAGGAATGTGACGTTGGTGGGGTTGAGGCTGTGCTGGTCGGACGCACTGTTCTACTGCAGGGACCATCATTGGGACCTGCTCAGCCTGACCAATGAGGAGCAGCAGAGGGAGCTGAAGGGGCTGCTGGGAAGGGACATCACCTTCCCCCTTACCCCCCACCTGTGGTTGGGTCTGCGCAGGTACAGAACACACTCCTCCCACTGGACATGACTCTCATTCATTTATTTTACATTCAGATGAGTCCAAAGACCATTCATTCAGTGCTTTATTCATTTGTTCATTTTCACTTCTTTGCTCGTTCATTCATCCCTTCATCCCTTCAATCGTGACGACAGGTACCTCATGGGAGACAAGTGGTTCTGGATGAACGGAGACCACATGACCTACAGCCATTGGAAGTGGGGCTATGCCCCTCCGCGCCTCTCCAACCCCTGTGGAGCCGTGGCCAATGGTGGTGACTTCCTGTGGCAGGACCGGCCCTGTGAGGAGCACCTTGACTTCCTGTGCGTCTCAGGTACACTATCCACCTGCTACTGATTGAAAGGTTACACCGGTCGTACTGACGGCAGTTGTGGTCTCTCTAAACACTGGCGTTTCCCTGTTACTGCTAACTTGATATCTCCCGTCTCTCCTGGTTTATAACTTCATACTCTGATATCTCCTGACTCTCCTGGTGTCTAACTTCATACTCTGATATCTCCTGTCTCTCCTGGTTTATAACTCCATACTCTGATATCTCCTACCTCTCCTGGTCTCTAACTTCATACTCTGATATCTCCTGCCTCTCCTGGTCTCTAACTTCATACTCTGATACCTCCTGACTCTCCTGGTCTCTCCACAGGTGCTGAGGAGAAGGACAGCAGAGTTACCTTCGACAGCTCCAGCAGAGACAAACCACATTGCCCCTGACACAGTCTCAAATAGAGACACCCCTTCTTCCTACTGCTAATGCTGATGGAGAAGAAAAGGCTACAGATGTTTCTGAAACAATTATGTTTTTGCTGCATACAATTGATAGAGGCCTGGGTGCCTGAGAAACTGTTAAAATAATAGTAAGAATTGCTTATGAATGTGAGGGGCGTGGGCGAAGGTGCAAGCAAGATCACAGGAAATACAAGACAACACCAATTCAATACCAAGACAATACCAAGAAATACCTAGGCAATACCAAGACATACCAAGACAATACCAAGACAATACCAAGCCAATACCAATCCAATACCAAGAAATACCAAGCCAATACCAAGAAATTCCAAGACAATACCAAGAAATACCAAGAAATACCAAGCCAATACCAAGAAATACCAAGACAATACCAAGAAATACCAAGAAATACCAAGCCAATACCAAGAAATACCAAGACAATACCAAGAAATACCAAGAAATACCAAGACAATACCAAGAAATACCAAGAAATACCAAGCCAATACCAAGAAATACCAAGAAATACCAAGCCAATACCAAGAAATACCAAGACAATACCAAGAAATACCAAGACAATTCCAAGAAATAGAATAGAGTTAGGGAAGATGTTTCAGACAGAAAGCAACACATTTGAGACAGACAGCAGAAAAACCACAGACAATTTGAATAAGCAGAACAGGCAAAGTTAGCAGCATGCGCCAGAGAGCTGATAGTGAGGGACATGCATCAACGTAAGGAACTGCGCGTGCACACACCCCAAGAGTTGTTTACTTGCCAGGGGACTGTCCTATTGTGTCTTTGTAGTTTGGTCCTCCAGTTCTCTTTTAGACTACCTGCAAGCCTGCATTAAAATCACTCAAAACTCCTTTGGTCTCTAGGACGATTTTGTTTTTGCTTCTAATTTTCTCTTTTTGTCACACAACAAACCAAGAGGGACATCTTATCACTCATTACATTTATATTAATATTTACATGTATTTTCATATTTACAATAACATTTACAATTTAGTAATTTAGCAGAAGCTAAATACATTTGTCTAAAGTAAGTGAACCTCCACATCCCAGTCATTATCTATAAAGCTTTCAATAAGAAGTTCCAGCAGCAGTCAATACGATATGATACGACAGGCTCCGTATTATTCATACATACAGTAGACATTCAATAAATCAAGTCACCAGACATATTATCTAGATACACAATGTATGAAAGGGAAACCCCAGAATAAACTGCCTTGGCTGCTTTTGGGAGGAGACCCAAGACACGAAACAAATAGCAACAGGTACTGTACACACCAAAGCACAACAAACAGAGGAAACGGTAGACAAAAACGATCCCTAAGCATTCACTAGGTACCTCAGTCAGACAAGCATTGACTACATGATTTAGCAGTCACTACATAGCCTACTGTACATCAGTTAAACAGGCATTCACTACGATTCGGCATTCACTTCATACATCAGTCAGACAAGCATAACAAACACTGATTAATTATATCTAGACACGTTTCTTTTTCAGCTTCTTCTTGAAAAGAGGGAGACAGACATATTTTTATGACATCATCTAGCTATTATCTGCGGTCCCCCGCGTCAGACGCTCAGGCTGGTGCATTTAAGCCTTCGTTTTTTTCCCTGTGATAACATGTTTCTTTCTGGTGTCTTAAATCAAGGGTTTAACATGTTTTTGAATGATTTTTCAAGATGCCCACCCACATCCATTGTATGACCAAAACGGTGGTAGAGCAATTATCAACTTTCTCGAAAATGCTAGTTTTGTCAACGTTTTGATCTGAACCATTGTATATGATCATAAGTAACCTTAAAACAGGGCTAAACATGCATTTTCCCTTTACTATTCCTTTAAGCTCTAAATTCACAAAGTGTAGTGGAGTAGAAATATGGAGAAATGCACTACTGGTGTGAACAGCAGCACTACTGCAACGTTTCACACCTGCCCTTAGTGTATCGTATCGTATTGTTATCGTCAACCCAATATCGTGTATCATATCGTATCGTCAGATTAGTGTATCGTTACACATACATACATACATACATACATACATACATACATACATACATACATACATACATACATACATACATACATACATACATACATACATACATACATACATACATACATACAGTGGCTGAAGGTCCTCCCCATCTGCCTCATGGAGAGGATGGGAGGGGTTGTCCAGCATGGACTTCAGCTTGTCTTGCAGCATGGAGTGACTCTGTGGTCTCTGTCGAGTGGCTAGCCTTGAACCCGGACTAGTGGGGGTCCGGGAGTGGGTTCTGGTGGAGATATGAAGACAGTAGTTTAAAGTTTAAAGAAGCGCTCAAGTGTTTTTAATAGAAAGGACAGAAGGGAAACCGGTCTGTAGTTTTTGATGTCAGAGGGGTCGAGAGTTGGTTTCTTCAGGAGGGTGTGACTCTTGAAAGCAGAGGGAAAGCATCCTGATACCAGAGATGCGTTGAGAGAAGGAGTTTGGGCAAACAAACTGAAGGAGAGTGGAGGGGACAGGGTCTAGGGAGCAGGTGGTGGGGGGGGCTAGATGTAACACGGTTGAGCTCTCTCTAGAGAGAAGAGTAGATCTCTAGAGAGAGAGAGCAGCGCAGGTCTAGAGAGAAGAGTAGATCTCTAGAGAGAGAGAGCAGCGCAGGTCTAGAGAGAAGAGTAGATCTCTAGAGAGAGCTTCTGGACAAAATGGGAGAGAACGGTGACAATGCAGGAGGCGCATAGCCAGGAATACAGCTGTCCTGTCCATCACGATGAGGTATAGGGGAGGACCAGGAGAGGACCAGGAGAGCACCAGGAGAGCACCAGGAGAGCCGAGAAGGACCATGTGAAGACCAGGGGACCAGGGGAGGACCAGGAGAGGACCAGGAGAGGACCAGGAGAGCACCAGGAGAGGACCAGGAGAGCACCAGGAGAGGACCAGGAGAGGACCAGGAGAGCTGGGGAGGACCATGGGAAGACCAGGGGACCAGGGGAGGACAAGTGGAGCTAAAGGGGCTCTGGGACTCCCTGGTCCACACATTCAGGTACAGTAGAGTTATGCTGAAAGTAGCCTAGTATTGGATATGTCCCTCTCAGGTTAGACCAGGCAACACCATAACATCAGCATCCCTGCCTCCGGTCAAAATGTCTAAACAATAAACGATGTGATCCGTGCAAGATGATTTGAATGAACTTGGAATGGGAAATGCAAATGTAATTTCTTATTCAAAACAGTGAACCCCTTGAGCTTGAGGCAAAATCGAATAATAAAAGAAAGGAAATGCTTTGAGAGAGTTGAGTTGGCTTGAGACAGAGACAGACGCAACTAAATTCTCTTGGTAAGTAGGCTACCATCTGAATAATTCTAGAGATATTTCACCTGATGGAAATTATGAATGCCATTAAAGACAATCATACAGTAAGCAATTATTTACCTGCTTCAGGTACCTCAGCTTGTTATGGTGCTGTATTACTTCTGGTCATTTTTTAATTTCCATGTTATTTATAGTTAGTTGTGTTTATAGTTCAGATGGTTATTTAGACTGCTTCACCTGTTTCATTTCTTTATTGCTATTGGATTGTGTGCACTTTGTATTAAGGCTGTCATAATATCAAAATATCCGATTATCATGCATCTTTAACTTAATTTTGCTCCAATCTTTCTTTGTTTTCTCTTTAAAAACTGTGAAAACAGCAGATTACAATGCATTTCATTTTTACATTGTATTTGTTTATTGCTATAATATTGTGTGCACTTTGTTTGCTATGTTTACTTTTGACTCTTGATTCTGGATTTTAATCTTCTGCTGCTGTAATACCCCCCCCCCCTCCCCCAAAGTATTATTAACATCCATCTTTTCTGATCACATGTAGAGATACAGTATGGATTTCACCCGTCTCATCTCGTCTGGTAAAGCCTGCATTCCTGTCTTGTGTCATAAAGAGAACATTAAATACAGTATGTCGAGATTAACTAGAAAAAGTACACGAACCACAGATGGAGTACGTGCAAATTTCCCAGGAATACAAATTCATGTTTTGTTTCTTTTACTGTATATCACAGGGGTTGGTTACCTTCTTCTGCTGACCATGATCATCCAGACAGGTAAAGCTTCTATAGGAGTGATTCCTCTACCAGACCCACTGATCACCACAGAACACACTGCTGCTTTGGGGACCTCTAACCCAGAAAGAGAATATGACATATTTCACTAAACTGTTCTTGTCATCGTTGTTGTTATTGTCGTTGTTAATGTTGCGCTTTTCGCCAATAAGGGATGTCCCTACCCAACCTGGCATTGAATGGGTCGGCCTCTCAGTCCACCACATACGGACTGAGTAATGTTGCTTCCAAAGCCATTGATGGGAGAAAGGACTCCTGGAGCCACAGTGAGAAGCAGAAGAACCCCTGGTGGACACTGGACCTAGCAGGAGGTTACTGGGTCACCACGGTTGTTGTCACGAACAGAAAGAAATTCCCAAATAGGCTGGATGGCGCTGAGATCCGTGTTGGTAACTCCCTGGAGAACAACGGCGTCAACAACCCAATGTGAGACCGTGGCCTGATCTGTGTTGGGACGGTTACTCAAAACCCCAAAATACGGGAATATTGTAATCATGATATTAATCTCTCCCTCCCCCCCCCCCTCCAGGTGTGCTGTCATACCCCACATCCAGGGAGGACAGAGCCGGTCCTTCCACTGTGGAGAGATGGAGGGTCGCTACGTCACTGTGGTCTTCCCTGGAGAGAAGACATTTTTGATCCTGTGTGAGGTGGAAGTCTATGGTTGTGCAGCAGGTGGTTTCAATCTTACATTCTTTGGACTAATTCTATCGACTGTGTTCAATCACAAATCACACCTATGTGATGAAATACGGGTCTCGTCGGCTGAAAGAATGTAGTTACTTTTTCACTCTCTTCCCAGACCTTCCTCCTCCCTCTGTGAACGTGGTGCTGGGGGGGAGGAATGTGACGTTGGTGGGGTTGAGGCTGTGCTGGTCGGACGCTCTGTTCTACTGCAGGGACCATCATTGGGACCTGCTCAGCCTGACCAATGAGGAGCAGCAGAGGGAGCTGAAGGGGCTGCTGGGAAGGGACATCACCTTCCCCCTTACCCCCCACCTGTGGTTGGGTCTGCGCAGGTACAGAACACACTCCTCCCACTGGACATGACTCTCATTCATTTATTTTACATTCAGATGAGTCCAAAGACCATTCATTCAGTGCTTTATTCATTTGTTCATTTTCACTTCTTTGCTCGTTCATTCATCCCTTCATCCCTTCAATCGTGACGACAGGTACCTCATGGGAGACAAGTGGTTCTGGATGAACGGAGACCACATGACCTACAGCCAATGGAAGTGTGGCTATGCCCCTCCGCGCCTCTCCAACCCCTGTGGAGCCGTGGCCAATGGTGGTGACTTCCTGTGGCAGGACCGGCCCTGTGAGGAGCACCTTGACTTCCTGTGCGTCTCAGGTACACTGTCCACCTGCTACTGATTGAAAGGTTACACCGGTCGTACTGACGGCAGTTATGGTCTCTCTAAACACTGGCGTTTCCCTGTTACTGCTAACTTGATATCTCCTGTCTCTCCTGGTTTATAACTTCATAATCTGATATCTCCTGACTCTCCTGGTGTCTAACTTCATACTCTGATATCTCCTGTCTCTCCTGGTTTATAACTCCATACTCTGATATCTCCTGCCTCTCCTGGTCTCTAACTTCATACTCTGATATCTCCTGCCTCTCCTGGTCTCTAACTTCATACTCTGATATCTCCTGACTCTCCTGGTCTCTCCACAGGTGCTGAGGAGAAGGACAGCAGAGTTACCTTTGACAGCTCCAGCAGAGAGAAACCACATTGCCCCTGACACAGTCTCAAATAGAGACACCCCTTCTTCCTACTGCTAATGCTGATGGAGAAGAAAAGGCTACAGATGTTTCTGAAACAATTATGTTTTTGCTGCATACAATTGATAGAGGCCTGGGTGCCTGAGAAACTGTTAAAATAATAGTAAGAATTGCTTATGAATGTGAGGGGCGTGGGCGAAGGTGCAAGCAAGATCACAGGAAATACAAGACAACACCAATTCAATACCAAGACAATACCAAGAAATACCTAGGCAATACCAAGACATACCAAGACAATACCAAGACAATACCAAGCCAATACCAATCCAATACCAAGAAATACCAAGCCAATACCAAGAAATTCCAAGACAATACCAAGAAATACCAAGAAATACCAAGCCAATACCAAGAAATACCAAGACAATACCAAGAAATACCAAGAAATACCAAGAAATACCAAGCCAATACCAAGACAATACCAAGAAATACCAAGACAATACCAAGAAATACCAAGCCAATACCAAGAAATACCTAGAAATACCAAGACAATACCAAGATAATACCAAGACATACCTACAGTAGGCAATACTAAGAAATACCAAGATAATACCAAGAAATACCAAGACAATACCAAGAAATACCAAGCCAATACCAAGAAATACCAAGACAATTCCAAGAAATAGAATAGAGTTAGGGAAGATGTTTCAGACAGAAAGCAACACATTTGAGACAGACAGCAGAAAAACCACAGACAATTTGAATAAGCAGAACAGGCAAAGTTAGCAGCATGCGCCAGAGAGCTGATAGTGAGGGACATGCATCAACATAAGGAACTGCGCGCGCACACACCCCAAGAGTTGTTTACTTGCCAGGGGACTGTCCTATTGTGTCTTTGTTGTTTGGTCCTCCAGTTCTCTTTTAGACTACCTGCAAGCCTGCATTAAAATCACTCAAAACTCCTTTGGTCTCTAGGACGATTTTGTTTTTGCTTCTAATTTTCTCTTTTTGTCACACAACAAACCTAGAGTGACATCTTATCCAGAACCCACTTCACTCATTACATTTATATTAATATTCACATGTATTTTCATATTTACAATAACATTTACAATTTAGTAATTTAGCGGAAGCTAAATACATTTGTCTAAAGTAAGTGAACCACCTCCACATCCCAGTCATTATCTATAAAGCTTTCAATAAGAAGTTCCAGCAGCAGTCAATACGATATGATACGACAGGCTCTGTATTATTCATACATACAGTAGACATTCAATAAATCAAGTCCCCAGACACATTATCTAGATACACAATGTATGAAAGGGAAACCCCAGAATAAACTGCCTTGGCTGCTTTTGGGAGGAGACCCAAGACACGAAACAAATAGCAACAGGTACTGTACACACCAAAAACACAACAAACAGAAGAAACGATAGACAAAAACGATCCCTAAGCATTCACTAGGTACCTCAGTCAGACAAGCATTGACTACATGATTTAGCAGTCACTACATAGCCTACTGTACATCAGTTAAACAGGCATTCACTACGATTCGGCATTCACTTCATACATCACTCAGACAAGCATAACAAACACTGATTAATTATATCTAGACACGTTTCTTTTTCAGCTTCTTCTTGAAGAGGGAGACAGACTGATATTTTTATGACATCATCTAGCTAATTCCATATCTGCGGTCCCCTGCGTAAGACGCTCAGGCTGGTGCATTTAAGCCTTCGTTTTTTTTCCCTGTGATAAGATGTTTCTTTCTGGTGTCTTAAATCAAGGGTTTAACATGTTTTTGAATGATTTTTCAAGGTGCCCACCCACATCCATTGTATGACCAAAACGGTGGTAGAGCAATTATCAACTTTCTCGAAAATGCTAGTTTTGTCAACGTTTTGATCTGAACCATTGTATATGATCATAAGTAACCTTAAAACAGGGCTAAACATGCATTTTCCCTTTACTACTCCTTTAAGCTCTAAATTCACAAAGTGTAGTGGAGTAGAAATATGGAGAAATGCACTACTGGTGTGAACAGCAGCACTACTGCAACGTTTCACACCTGCCCTTAGTGTATCGTATCGTATTGTGATCGTCAACCCAATATCGTGTATCGTATCGTCAGATTAGTGTATCGTTACACATACATACATACATACACACATACATACATACATACATACATACATACATACATACATACATACATACATACATACATACACACATACATACATACATACATACATACATACATACATACATACATACATACATACATACATACATACAGTGGCTGAAGGTACTCCCCATCTGCCTCATGGAGAGGATGGGAGGGGTTGTCCAGCATGGACTTCAGCTTGTCTTGCAGCATGGAGTGACTCTGTGGTCTCTGTCGAGTGGCTAGCCTTGAACCCGGACTAGTGGGGGTCCGGGAGGTGGTTCTGGTGGAGATATGAAGACAGTAGTTTAAAGTTTAAAGAAGCGCTCAAGTGTTTTTAATAGAAAGGATAGAAGGGAAACCGGTCAGTAGTTTTTGATGTCAGAGGGGTCGAGAGTTGGTTTCTTCAGGAGGGGGGTGACTCTTGAAAGCAGAGGGAAAGCATCCTGATACCAGAGATGCGTTGAGAGAAGGAGTTTGGGCAAACAAACTGAAGGAGAGTGGAGGGGACAGGGTCTAGGGAGCAGGTGGTGGGGGGGGGCTAGATGTAACACGGTTGAGCTCTCTCTAGAGAGAAGAGTAGATCTCTAGAGAGAGAGAGCAGCGCAGGTCTAGAGAGAAGAGTAGATCTCTAGAGAGAGAGAGCAGCGCAGGTCTAGAGAGAAGAGTAGATCTCTAGAGAGAGAGAGCAGCGCAGGTCTAGAGAGAAGAGTAGATCTCTTGAGAGAGAGAGCAGCGCAGGTCTAGAGAGAAGAGTAGATCTCTAGAGAGAGAGAGCAGCGCAGGTCTAGAGAGAAGAGTAGATCTCTAGAGAGAGAGAGCAGCGCAGGTCTAGAGAGAAGAGTGGATCCCTAGAGAGAGAGAGCAGCGCAGGTCTAGAGAGAAGAGTAGATCTCTAGAGAGAGAGAGCAGCGCAGGTCTAGAGAGAAGAGTAGATCTCTAGAGAGAGAGAGCAGCGCAGGTCTAGAGAGAAGAGTAGATCTCTAGAGAGAGAGAGCAGCGCAGGTCTAGAGAGAAGAGTAGATCTCTAGAGAGAGCTTCTGGACAAAATGGGAGAGAACGGTGACAATGCAGGAGGCGCATATCCAGGAATACAGCTGTCCTGTCCATCATGATGAGGTATAGGGGAGGACCAGGAGAGGACCAGGAGAGGACCAGGAGAGGACCAGGAGGGGACCAGGAGAGGACCAGGAGAGGACCAGGAGAGCACCAGGAGAGGACCAGGAGAGGACCAGGAGAGCACCAGGAGAGGACCAGGAGAGCACCAGGAGAGGACCAGGAGAGCACCAGGAGAGGACCAGGAGAGCACCAGGAGAGCACCAGGAGAGGACCAGGAGAGGACCAGGAGAGGACCAGCAGAGGACCAGGAGAGCACCAGGAGAGCACCAGGAGAGGACC
This sequence comes from Borostomias antarcticus, assembly GCF_949987555.1. NCBI lineage: Eukaryota > Metazoa > Chordata > Actinopteri > Stomiiformes > Stomiidae > Borostomias > Borostomias antarcticus. The sequence goes on along the minus strand of NC_140263.1, from coordinate 2,957,635 downwards.
AGGAGAGGACCAGGAGAGGACCAGGAGAGCACCAGGAGAGCACCAGGAGAGGACCAGGAGAGCACCAGGAGAGCACCAGGAGAGGACCAGGAGAGGACCAGGGGAGCACCAGGAGAGGACCAGGAGAGGACCAGGAGAGCACCAGGAGAGGACCAGGAGAGGACCAGGAGAGGACCAGGAGAGGACCAGGAGAGCACCAGCAGAGGACCAGGAGAGGACCAGGGGAGCACCAGGAGAGGACCAGGGGAGGACCAGGAGAGCTGGGGAGGACCATGGGAAGACCAGGGGACCAGGGGAGGACAAGTGGAGCTAAAGGGGCTCTGGGACTCCCTGGTCCACACATTCAGGTACAGTAGAGTTATGCTGAAAGTAGCCTAGTATTGGATATGTCCCTCTCAGGTTAGACCAGGCAACACCATAACATCAGCATCCCTGCCTCCGGTCAAAATGTCCAAACAATAAACGATGTGATCCGTGCAAGATGATTTGAATGAACTTGGAATGGGAAATGCAAATGTAATTTCTTATTCAAAACAGTGAACCCCTTGAGCTTGAGGCAAAATCGAATAATAAAAGAAAGGAAATGCTTTGAGAGAGTTGAGTTGGCTTGAGACAGAGACAGACGCACCAAAATTCTCTTGGTAAGTAGGCTACCATCTGAATAATTCTAGAGATATTTCACCTGATGGAAATTATGAATGCCATTAAAGACAATCATACAGTAAGCAATTATTTACCTGCTTCAGGTACCTCAGCTTGTTATGGTGCTGTATTACTTCTGGTCATTTTTGTATCTTCCATGTTATTTATAGTTAGTTGTGTTTATAGTTCAGATGGTTATTTAGACTGCTTCACCTGTTTCATTTCTTTATTGCTATTGGATTGTGTGCACTTTGTATTAGGGCTGTCATAATATCAAAATATCCGATTATCATGCATCTTTAACTTTATTTTGCTCCAATCTTTCTTTGTTTTCTCTTTAAAAACTGTGAAAACAACAGATTACAATGCATTTCGTTTTTACATTGTATTTGTTTATTGCTATTATATTGTGTGCACTTTGTATGCTATGTTTACGTTTGACTCTTGATTCTGGGTTTTAATCTTCTGCTGCTGTAATACCCCTCCCTCCTCCCCCAAGGTATTATTAACATCCATCTTTTCTGATCACATGTAGAGATACAGTATGGATTTCACCCGTCTCATCTTGTCTGGTAAAGCCTGCATTCCTGTCTTGTGTCATAAAGAGAACATTAAATACAGTATGTCGAGATTAACTAGAAAAAGTACACGAACCACAGATGGAGTACGTGCAAATTTCCCAGGAATTCAAATTCATGTTTTTTTTCTTTTACTGTATATCACAGGGGTTGGTTACCTTCTTCTGCTGACCATGATCATCCAGACAGGTAAAGCTTCTATAGGAGTGATTCCTCTACCAGACCCACTGATCACCACAGAACACACTACTGCTTTGGGGACCTCTAACCCAGAAAGACATATCTGACATATTTCACTAAACTGTTCTTGTCATCGTTGTTATTGTTGTTAATGTTGCGCTTTTCGCCAATAAGGGATGTCCCTACCCAACCTGGCATTGAATGGGTCGGCTTCTCAGTCCACCACATACGGACTGAGTAATGTTGCTTCCAAAGCCATTGATGGGAGAAAGGACTCCTGGAGCCACAGTGAGAAGCAGAAGAACCCCTGGTGGACACTGGACCTAGCAGGAGGTTACTGGGTCACCACGGTTGTTGTCACGAACAGAAAGAAATTCCCAAATAGGCTGGATGGCGCTGAGATCCGTGTTGGTAACTCCCTGGAGAACAACGGCGTCAACAACCCAATGTGAGACCGTGGCCTGATCTGTGTTGGGACGGTTACTCAAAACCCCAAAATACGGGAATATTGTAATCATGATATTAAAGTCGCACTGAAACGGACGTTTGAGATCATCTAACTTCTGTAGTTTGACGTATTTCCGATGCAAACAAGCTATGAGGGTGGGACATCTGTTTAGAGGAATTTGATTGGAACATTGACAAGTGGACGGGTTTTAAGAACTTTAGACAGATTCGATAGAAGGATAGCGTTGATTGACGGGTGGATGTCGTGAGATTATTGGCCTAAAATCTAAGGTACCTGTTGTCGTCATTGCACGTGACCTACCGTTTTCCAGGAAGTAAGAAATTATATACTTTGATATAAGATTACAACAAAAGTAGAATTTTGTAATTTATTTGGCATACATCGTTGAATAGGTGAACACTATGACTAATTATGTGAACCAAAATGGGACAGAATGCTTTTTTAATTTCAGTGTGACTTTAAACTCTCTCTCTCCCCCCTTCCAGGTGTGCTGTCATATCCCACATGCGAGCAGGACAGAGCCGGTCCTTCCACTGTGGAGAGATGGAGGGTCGCTACGTCACTGTGGTCTTCCCTGGAGAGAAGACATTTTTGATCCTGTGTGAGGTGGAGGTCTATGGTTGTGCAGCAGGTGGTTTCAATCTTACATTCTTTGGACTAATTCTATCGACTGTGTTCAATCACAAATCACACCTATGTGATGAAATACGGGTCTCGTCGGCTGAAAGAATGTAGTTACTTTTTCACTCTCTTCCCAGACCTTCCTCCTCCCTCTGTGAACGTGGTGCTGGGGGGGAGGAATGTGACGTTGGTGGGGTTGAGGCTGTGCTGGTCGGACGCTCTGTTCTACTGCAGGGATCACCACTGGGATCTGCTCAGCCTGACCAATGAGGAGCAGCAGAGGGAGCTGAAGGGGCTGCTGGGAAGGGACATCACCTTCCCCCTTACCCCCCACCTGTGGTTGGGTCTGCGCAGGTACAGAACACACTCCTCCCACTGGACATGACTCTCATTCATTTATTTTACATTCAGATGAGTCCAAAGACCATTCATTCAGTGCTTTATTCATTTGTTCATTTTCACTTCTTTGCTCGTTCATTCATCCCTTCATCCCTTCATCCCTTCAATCGTGACGACAGGTACCTCATGGGAGACAAGTGGTTCTGGATGAACGGAGACCACATGACCTACAGCCAATGGAAGTGTGGCTATGCCCCTCCGCGCCTCTCCAACCCCTGTGGAGCCGTGGCCAATGGTGGTGACTTCCTGTGGCAGGACCGGCCCTGTGAGGAGCACCTTGACTTCCTGTGCGTCTCAGGTACACTATCCACCTGCTACTGATTGAAAGGTTACACCGGTCCTACTGACGGCAGTTATGGTCTCTCTAAACACTGGCGTTTCCCTGTTACTGCTAACTTGATATCTCCCGTCTCTCCTGGTTTATAACTTCATACTCTGATATCTCCTGACTCTCCTGGTGTCTAACTTCATAATCTGATATCTCCCGTCTCTCCTGGTCTCTAACTTCATACTCTGATATCTCTTGCCTCTCCTGGTTTATAACTTCATACTCTGATATCGCCTGTCTCTCCTGGTTTATAACTTCATACTCTGATATCTCCTGACTCTCCTGGTCTCTAACTTCATACTCTGATATCTCCTGACTCTCCTGATCTCTCCACAGGTGCTGAGGAGAAGGACAGCAGAGTTACCTTCGACAGCTCCAGCAGAGACAAACCACATTGCCCCTGACACAGTCTCAAATAGAGACACCCCTTCTTCCTACTGCTAATGCTGATGGAGAAGAAAAGGTTACAGATGTTTCTGAAACAATTATGTTTTTGCTGCATACAATTGATAGAGGCCTGGGTGCCTGAGAAACTGTTAAAATAATAGTAAGAATTGCTTATGAATGTGAGGGGCGTGGGTGAAGGTGCAAGCAAGATCACAGGAAATACAAGACAACACCAATTCAATACCAAGACAATACCAAGACAATACCAAGAAATACCAAGAAATACCAAGACATACCAAGACAATACCAAGACAATACCAAGCCAATACCAATCCAATACCAAGAAATACCAAGACAATACCAAGAAATTCCAAGACAATACCAAGAAATACCAAGAAATACCAAGCCAATACCAAGAAATACCAAGACAATACCAAGAAACACCAAGAAATACCAAGAAATACCAAGCCAATACCAAGAAATACCAAGCAATACCAAGACAATACCAAGAAATACCAAGAAATACCAAGCCAATACCAAGAAGTACCAAGAAATACCAAGACAATACCAAGATAATACCAAGACATACCTAGGCAATACCAAGAAATACCAAGAAGTACCAAGAAAAACCAAGACAATACCAAGAAATACCAAGCCAATACCAAGAAATACCAAGACAATACCAAGAAATACCAAGACAATTCCAAGAAATAGAATAGAGTTAGGGAAGATGTTTCAGACAGAAAGCAACACATTTGAGACAGACAGCAGAAAAACCACAGACAATTTGAATAAGCAGAACAGGCAAAGTTAGCAGCATGCGCCAGAGAGCTGATAGTAAGGGACATGCATCAACGTAAGGAACTGCGCGTGCACACACCCCAAGAGTTGTTTACTTGCCAGGGGACTGTCCTATTGTGTCTTTGTTGTTTGGTCCTCCAGTTCTCTTTTAGACTACCTGCAAGCCTGAATTAAAATCACTCAAAACTCCTTTGGTCTCTAGGACGTTTTTATTTTCGCTTCTCATTTTCTCTTTTTGTCACCCAACAAACCTAGAGTGACATCTTATCCAGAACCCACTTCACTCATTACATTTATATTAATATTTACATGTATTTTCATATTTACAATAACATTTACAATTTAGTAATTTAGCAGAAGCTAAATACATTTGTCTAAAGTAAGTGAACCTCCACATCCCAGTCATTATCTATAAAGCTTTCAATAAGAAGTTCCAGCAGCAGTCAATACGATATGATACGACAGGCTCCTTATTATTCATACATACAGTAGACATTCAATAAATCAAGTCACCAGACATATTATCTAGATACACAATGTATGAAAGGGAAACCCCAGAATAAACTGCATTGGCTGCTTTTGGGAGGAGACCCAAGACATGAAACAAATAGCAACAGGTACTGTACACACCAAAGCACAACAAACAGAGGAAACGGTAGACAAAAACGATCCCTAAGCATTCACTAGGTACCTCAGTCAGACAAGCATTGACTACATGATTTAGCAGTCACTACATAGCCTACTGTACATCAGTTAAACAGGCATTCACTACGATTCGGCATTCACTTCATACATCAGTCAGACAAGCATAACAAACACTGATTAATTATATCTAGACACGTTTCTTTTTCAGCTTCTTCTTGAAGAGGGAGACAGACATATTTTTATGACATCATCTAGCTAATTCCATATCTGCGGTCCCCTGCGTAAGACGCTCAGGCTGGTGCATTTAAGCCTTCGTTTTTTTCCCTGTGATAAGATGTTTCTTTCTGGTGTCTTAAATCAAGGGTTTAACATGTTTTTGAATGATTTTTCAAGATGCCCACCCACATCCATTGTATGACCAAAACGGTGGTAGAGCAATTATCAACTTTCTCGAAAATGCTGGTTTTGTCAACGTTTTGATCTGAATCATTGTATATGATCATAAGTAACCTTAAAAAAGGGCTAAACATGCATTTTCCCTTTACTATTCCTTTAAGCTCTAAATTCACAAAGTGTAGTGGAGTAGAAATATGGAGAAATGCACTACTGGTGTGAACAGCAGCACTACTGCAACGTTTCACACCTGCCCTTAGTGTATCGTATCGTATTGTTATCGTCAACCCAATATCGTGTATCGTATCGTATCGTCAGATTAGTGTATCGTTACACATACATACATACATACATACATACATACATACATACATACATACATACATACATACATACATACATACATACATACATACATACATACAGTGGCTGAAGGTACTCCCCATCTGCCTCATGGAGAGGATGGGAGGGGTTGTCCAGCATGGACTTCAGCTTGTCTTGCAGCATGGAGTGACTCTGTGGTCTCTGTCGAGTGGCTAGCCTTGAACCCGGGCTAGTGGGGGTCCGGGAGGTGGTTCTGGTGGAGATATGAAGACAGTAGTTTCAAGTTTAAAGAAGCGCTCAAGTGTTTTTAATAGAAAGGACAGAAGGGAAACCGGTCTGTAGTTTTTGATGTCAGAGGGGTCAAGAGTTGGTTTCTTCAGGAGGGTGTGACTCTGGCAGTCAGAGGGAAAGCATCCTGATACCAGAGATGCGTTGAGAGAAGGAGTTTGGGCAAACAAACTGAAGGAGAGTGGAGGGGACAGGGTCTAGGGAGCAGGTGGTGGGGGGGGCTAGATGTAACACGGTTGAGCTCTCTCTAGAGAGAAGAGTAGATCTCTAGAGAGAGAGAGCAGCGCAGGTCTAGAGAGAAGAGTAGATCTCTAGAGAGAGAGAGCAGCGCAGGTCTAGAGAGAAGAGTAGATCTCTAGAGAGAGAGAGCAGCGCAGGTCTAGAGAGAAGAGTAGATCTCTAGAGAGAGCTTCTGGACAAAATGGGAGAGAACGGTGACAATGCAGGAGGCGCATAGCCAGGAATACAGCTGTCCTGTCCATCATGATGAGGTATAGGGGAGGACCAGGAGAGGACCAGGAGAGGACCAGGAGAGCACCAGGAGAGCCGAGAAGGACCATGTGAAGACCAGGGGACCAGGGGAGGACCAGGAGAGGACCAGGAGAGGACCAGGAGAGCACCAGGAGAGGACCAGGAGAGCACCAGGAGAGGACCAGGAGAGCACTAGGAGAGGACCAGGGGAGCACCAGGAGAGGACCAGGGGAGCACCAGGAGAGGACCAGCAGGGGACCAGGAGAGGACCAGGAGAGGACCAGGAGAGGACCAGGGGAGCACCAGGAGAGGACCAGCAGGGGACCAGGGGAGGACCAGGAGAGGACCAGGAGAGGACCAGGGGAGCACCAGGAGAGGACCAGCAGAGGACCAGGGGAGCACCAGGAGAGGACCAGGAGAGGACCAGGAGAGCTGGGGAGGACCATGGGAAGACCAGGGGACCAGGGGAGGAGAAGTGGAGCTAAAGGGGCTCTGGGACTCCCTGGTCCACACATTCAGGTACAGTAGAGTTATGCTGAAAGTAGCCTAGTATTGGATATGTCCCTCTCAGGTTAGACCAGGCAACACCATAACATCAGCATCCCTGCCTCCGGTCAAAATGTCCAAACAATAAACGATGTGATCCGTGCAAGATGATTTGAATGAACTTGGAATGGGAAATGCAAATGTAATTTCTTATTCAAAACAGTGAACCCCTTGAGCTTGAGGCAAAATCGAATAATAAAAGAAAGGAAATGCTTTGAGAGAGTTGAGTTGGCTTGAGACAGAGACAGACGCAACTAAATTATCTTGGTAAGTAGGCTACCATCTGAATAATTCTAGAGATATTTCACCTGATGGAAATTATGAATGCCATTAAAGACAATCATACAGTAAGCAATTATTTACCTGCTTCAGGTACCTCAGCTTGTTATGGTGCTGTATTACTTCTGGTCATTTTTTAATTTCCATGTTATTTATAGTTAGTTGTGTTTATAGTTCAGATGGTTATTTAGACTGCTTCACCTGTTTCATTTCTTTATTGCTATTGGATTGTGTGCACTTTGTATTAAGGCTGTCATAATATCAAAATATCCGATTATCATGCATCTTTAACTTAATTTTGCTCCAATCTTTCTTTGTTTTCTCTTTAAAAACTGTGAAAACAGCAGATTACAATGCATTTCATTTTTACATTGTATTTGTTTATTGCTATAATATTGTGTGCACTTTGTTTGCTATGTTTACTTTTGACTCTTGATTCTGGATTTTAATCTTCTGCTGCTGTAATACCCCCCCCCCCTCCCCCAAAGTATTATTAACATCCATCTTTTCTGATCACATGTAGAGATACAGTATGGATTTCACCCGTCTCATCTCGTCTGGTAAAGCCTGCATTCCTGTCTTGTGTCATAAAGAGAACATTAAATACAGTATGTCGAGATTAACTAGAAAAAGTACACGAACCACAGATGGAGTACGTGCAAATTTCCCAGGAATACAAATTCATGTTTTGTTTCTTTTACTGTATATCACAGGGGTTGGTTACCTTCTTCTGCTGACCATGATCATCCAGACAGGTAAAGCTTCTATAGGAGTGATTCCTCTACCAGACCCACTGATCACCACAGAACACACTGCTGCTTTGGGGACCTCTAACCCAGAAAGAGAATATGACATATTTCACTAAACTGTTCTTGTCATCGTTGTTGTTATTGTCGTTGTTAATGTTGCGCTTTTCGCCAATAAGGGATGTCCCTACCCAACCTGGCATTGAATGGGTCGGCCTCTCAGTCCACCACATACGGACTGAGTAATGTTGCTTCCAAAGCCATTGATGGGAGAAAGGACTCCTGGAGCCACAGTGAGAAGCAGAAGAACCCCTGGTGGACACTGGACCTAGCAGGAGGTTACTGGGTCACCACGGTTGTTGTCACGAACAGAAAGAAATTCCCAAATAGGCTGGATGGCGCTGAGATCCGTGTTGGTAACTCCCTGGAGAACAACGGCGTCAACAACCCAATGTGAGACCGTGGCCTGATCTGTGTTGGGACGGTTACTCAAAACCCCAAAATACGGGAATATTGTAATCATGATATTAATCTCTCCCTCCCCCCCCCCCTCCAGGTGTGCTGTCATACCCCACATCCAGGGAGGACAGAGCCGGTCCTTCCACTGTGGAGAGATGGAGGGTCGCTACGTCACTGTGGTCTTCCCTGGAGAGAAGACATTTTTGATCCTGTGTGAGGTGGAAGTCTATGGTTGTGCAGCAGGTGGTTTCAATCTTACATTCTTTGGACTAATTCTATCGACTGTGTTCAATCACAAATCACACCTATGTGATGAAATACGGGTCTCGTCGGCTGAAAGAATGTAGTTACTTTTTCACTCTCTTCCCAGACCTTCCTCCTCCCTCTGTGAACGTGGTGCTGGGGGGGAGGAATGTGACGTTGGTGGGGTTGAGGCTGTGCTGGTCGGACGCTCTGTTCTACTGCAGGGACCATCATTGGGACCTGCTCAGCCTGACCAATGAGGAGCAGCAGAGGGAGCTGAAGGGGCTGCTGGGAAGGGACATCACCTTCCCCCTTACCCCCCACCTGTGGTTGGGTCTGCGCAGGTACAGAACACACTCCTCCCACTGGACATGACTCTCATTCATTTATTTTACATTCAGATGAGTCCAAAGACCATTCATTCAGTGCTTTATTCATTTGTTCATTTTCACTTCTTTGCTCGTTCATTCATCCCTTCATCCCTTCAATCGTGACGACAGGTACCTCATGGGAGACAAGTGGTTCTGGATGAACGGAGACCACATGACCTACAGCCAATGGAAGTGTGGCTATGCCCCTCCGCGCCTCTCCAACCCCTGTGGAGCCGTGGCCAATGGTGGTGACTTCCTGTGGCAGGACCGGCCCTGTGAGGAGCACCTTGACTTCCTGTGCGTCTCAGGTACACTGTCCACCTGCTACTGATTGAAAGGTTACACCGGTCGTACTGACGGCAGTTATGGTCTCTCTAAACACTGGCGTTTCCCTGTTACTGCTAACTTGATATCTCCTGTCTCTCCTGGTTTATAACTTCATAATCTGATATCTCCTGACTCTCCTGGTGTCTAACTTCATACTCTGATATCTCCTGTCTCTCCTGGTTTATAACTCCATACTCTGATATCTCCTGCCTCTCCTGGTCTCTAACTTCATACTCTGATATCTCCTGCCTCTCCTGGTCTCTAACTTCATACTCTGATATCTCCTGACTCTCCTGGTCTCTCCACAGGTGCTGAGGAGAAGGACAGCAGAGTTACCTTTGACAGCTCCAGCAGAGAGAAACCACATTGCCCCTGACACAGTCTCAAATAGAGACACCCCTTCTTCCTACTGCTAATGCTGATGGAGAAGAAAAGGCTACAGATGTTTCTGAAACAATTATGTTTTTGCTGCATACAATTGATAGAGGCCTGGGTGCCTGAGAAACTGTTAAAATAATAGTAAGAATTGCTTATGAATGTGAGGGGCGTGGGCGAAGGTGCAAGCAAGATCACAGGAAATACAAGACAACACCAATTCAATACCAAGACAATACCAAGAAATACCTAGGCAATACCAAGACATACCAAGACAATACCAAGACAATACCAAGCCAATACCAATCCAATACCAAGAAATACCAAGCCAATACCAAGAAATTCCAAGACAATACCAAGAAATACCAAGAAATACCAAGCCAATACCAAGAAATACCAAGACAATACCAAGAAATACCAAGAAATACCAAGAAATACCAAGCCAATACCAAGACAATACCAAGAAATACCAAGACAATACCAAGAAATACCAAGCCAATACCAAGAAATACCTAGAAATACCAAGACAATACCAAGATAATACCAAGACATACCTACAGTAGGCAATACTAAGAAATACCAAGATAATACCAAGAAATACCAAGACAATACCAAGAAATACCAAGCCAATACCAAGAAATACCAAGACAATTCCAAGAAATAGAATAGAGTTAGGGAAGATGTTTCAGACAGAAAGCAACACATTTGAGACAGACAGCAGAAAAACCACAGACAATTTGAATAAGCAGAACAGGCAAAGTTAGCAGCATGCGCCAGAGAGCTGATAGTGAGGGACATGCATCAACATAAGGAACTGCGCGCGCACACACCCCAAGAGTTGTTTACTTGCCAGGGGACTGTCCTATTGTGTCTTTGTTGTTTGGTCCTCCAGTTCTCTTTTAGACTACCTGCAAGCCTGCATTAAAATCACTCAAAACTCCTTTGGTCTCTAGGACGATTTTGTTTTTGCTTCTAATTTTCTCTTTTTGTCACACAACAAACCTAGAGTGACATCTTATCCAGAACCCACTTCACTCATTACATTTATATTGATATTTACATGTATTTTCATATTTACAATAACATTTACAATTTAGTAATTTAGCGGAAGCTAAATACATTTGTCTAAAGTAAGTGAACCACCTCCACATCCCAGTCATTATCTATAAAGCTTTCAATAAGAAGTTCCAGCAGCAGTCAATACGATATGATACGACAGGCTCTGTATTATTCATACATACAGTAGACATTCAATAAATCAAGTCCCCAGACACATTATCTAGATACACAATGTATGAAAGGGAAACCCCAGAATAAACTGCCTTGGCTGCTTTTGGGAGGAGACCCAAGACACGAAACAAATAGCAACAGGTACTGTACACACCAAAAACACAACAAACAGAAGAAACGATAGACAAAAACGATCCCTAAGCATTCACTAGGTACCTCAGTCAGACAAGCATTGACTACATGATTTAGCAGTCACTACATAGCCTACTGTACATCAGTTAAACAGGCATTCACTACGATTCGGCATTCACTTCATACATCACTCAGACAAGCATAACAAACACTGATTAATTATATCTAGACACGTTTCTTTTTCAGCTTCTTCTTGAAGAGGGAGACAGACTGATATTTTTATGACATCATCTAGCTAATTCCATATCTGCGGTCCCCTGCGTAAGACGCTCAGGCTGGTGCATTTAAGCCTTCTTTTTTTTTCCCTGTGATAAGATGTTTCTTTCTGGTGTCTTAAATCAAGGGTTTAACATGTTTTTGAATGATTTTTCAAGGTGCCCACCCACATCCATTGTATGACCAAAACGGTGGTAGAGCAATTATCAACTTTCTCGAAAATGCTAGTTTTGTCAACGTTTTGATCTGAACCATTGTATATGATCATAAGTAACCTTAAAACAGGGCTAAACATGCATTTTCCCTTTACTACTCCTTTAAGCTCTAAATTCACAAAGTGTAGTGGAGTAGAAATATGGAGAAATGCACTACTGGTGTGAACAGCAGCACTACTGCAACGTTTCACACCTGCCCTTAGTGTATCGTATCGTATTGTGATCGTCAACCCAATATCGTGTATCGTATCGTCAGATTAGTGTATCGTTACACATACATACATACATACACACATACATACATACATACATACATACATACATACATACATACATACATACATACATACACACATACATACATACATACATACATACATACATACATACATACATACATACATACATACAGTGGCTGAAGGTACTCCCCATCTGCCTCATGGAGAGGATGGGAGGGGTTGTCCAGCATGGACTTCAGCTTGTCTTGCAGCATGGAGTGACTCTGTGGTCTCTGTCGAGTGGCTAGCCTTGAACCCGGACTAGTGGGGGTCCGGGAGGTGGTTCTGGTGGAGATATGAAGACAGTAGTTTAAAGTTTAAAGAAGCGCTCAAGTGTTTTTAATAGAAAGGATAGAAGGGAAACCGGTCAGTAGTTTTTGATGTCAGAGGGGTCGAGAGTTGGTTTCTTCAGGAGGGGGGTGACTCTTGAAAGCAGAGGGAAAGCATCCTGATACCAGAGATGCGTTGAGAGAAGGAGTTTGGGCAAACAAACTGAAGGAGAGTGGAGGGGACAGGGTCTAGGGAGCAGGTGGTGGGGGGGGCTAGATGTAACACGGTTGAGCTCTCTCTAGAGAGAAGAGTAGATCTCTAGAGAGAGAGAGCAGCGCAGGTCTAGAGAGAAGAGTAGATCTCTAGAGAGAGAGAGCAGCGCAGGTCTAGAGAGAAGAGTAGATCTCTAGAGAGAGAGAGCAGCGCAGGTCTAGAGAGAAGAGTAGATCTCTTGAGAGAGAGAGCAGCGCAGGTCTAGAGAGAAGAGTAGATCTCTAGAGAGAGAGAGCAGCGCAGGTCTAGAGAGAAGAGTAGATCTCTAGAGAGAGAGAGCAGCGCAGGTCTAGAGAGAAGAGTGGATCCCTAGAGAGAGAGAGCAGCGCAGGTCTAGAGAGAAGAGTAGATCTCTAGAGAGAGAGAGCAGCGCAGGTCTAGAGAGAAGAGTAGATCTCTAGAGAGAGAGAGCAGCGCAGGTCTAGAGAGAAGAGTAGATCTCTAGAGAGAGAGAGCAGCGCAGGTCTAGAGAGAAGAGTAGATCTCTAGAGAGAGCTTCTGGACAAAATGGGAGAGAACGGTGACAATGCAGGAGGCGCATATCCAGGAATACAGCTGTCCTGTCCATCATGATGAGGTATAGGGGAGGACCAGGAGAGGACCAGGAGAGGACCAGGAGAGGACCAGCAGAGGACCAGGAGAGCACCAGGAGAGCACCAGGAGAGGACCAGGAGAGGACCAGGAGAGGACCAGGAGAGCACCAGGAGAGCACCAGGAGAGGACCAGGAGAGGACCAGGGGAGCACCAGGAGAGGACCAGGAGAGGACCAGGAGAGCACCAGGAGAGGACCAGGAGAGGACCAGGAGAGGACCAGGAGAGCACCAGCAGAGGACCAGGAGAGGACCAGGGGAGCACCAGGAGAGGACCAGGAGAGGACCAGGAGAGGACCAGGAGAGCACCAGCAGAGGACCAGGAGAGGACCAGGGGAGCACCAGGAGAGGACCAGGGGAGGACCAGGAGAGCTGGGGAGGACCATGGGAAGACCAGGGGACCAGGGGAGGACAAGTGGAGCTAAAGGGGCTCTGGGACTCCCTGGTCCACACATTCAGGTACAGTAGAGTTATGCTGAAAGTAGCCTAGTATTGGATATGTCCCTCTCAGGTTAGACCAGGCAACACCATAACATCAGCATCCCTGCCTCCGGTCAAAATGTCCAAACAATAAACGATGTGATCCGTGCAAGATGATTTGAATGAACTTGGAATGGGAAATGCAAATGTAATTTCTTATTCAAAACAGTGAACCCCTTGAGCTTGAGGCAAAATCGAATAATAAAAGAAAGGAAATGCTTTGAGAGAGTTGAGTTGGCTTGAGACAGAGACAGACGCAACTAAATTATCTTGGTAAGTAGGCTACCATCTGAATAATTCTAGAGATATTTCACCTGATGGAAATTATGAATGCCATTAAAGACAATCATACAGTAAGCAATTATTTACCTGCTTCAGGTACCTCAGCTTGTTATGGTGCTGTATTACTTCTGGTCATTTTTGTATCTTCCATGTTATTTATAGTTAGTTGTGTTTATAGTTCAGATGGTTATTTAGACTGCTTCACCTGTTTCATTTCTTTATTGCTATTGGATTGTGTGCACTTTGTATTAGGGCTGTCATAATATCAAAATATCCGATTATCATGCATCTTTAACTTTATTTTGCTCCAATCTTTCTTTGTTTTCTCTTTAAAAACTGTGAAAACAACAGATTACAATGCATTTCGTTTTTACATTGTATTTGTTTATTGCTATTATATTGTGTGCACTTTGTATGCTATGTTTACGTTTGACTCTTGATTCTGGGTTTTAATCTTCTGCTGCTGTAATACCCCTCCCTCCTCCCCCAAGGTATTATTAACATCCATCTTTTCTGATCACATGTAGAGATACAGTATGGATTTCACCCGTCTCATCTTGTCTGGTAAAGCCTGCATTCCTGTCTTGTGTCATAAAGAGAACATTAAATACAGTATGTCGAGATTAACTAGAAAAAGTACATGAACCACAGATGGAGTACGTGCAAATTTCCCAGGAATTCAAATTCATGTTTTTTTTCTTTTACTGTATATCACAGGGGTTGGTTACCTTCTTCTGCTGACCATGATCATCCAGACAGGTAAAGCTTCTATAGGAGTGATTCCTCTACCAGACCCACTGATCACCACAGAACACACTACTGCTTTGGGGACCTCTAACCCAGAAAGACATATCTGACATATTTCACTAAACTGTTCTTGTCATCGTTGTTATTGTTGTTAATGTTGCGCTTTTCGCCAATAAGGGATGTCCCTACCCAACCTGGCATTGAATGGGTCGGCTTCTCAGTCCACCACATACGGACTGAGTAATGTTGCTTCCAAAGCCATTGATGGGAGAAAGGACTCCTGGAGCCACAGTGAGAAGCAGAAGAACCCCTGGTGGACACTGGACCTAGCAGGAGGTTACTGGGTCACCACGGTTGTTGTCACGAACAGAAAGAAATTCCCAAATAGGCTGGATGGCGCTGAGATCCGTGTTGGTAACTCCCTGGAGAACAACGGCGTCAACAACCCAATGTGAGACCGTGGCCTGATCTGTGTTGGGACGGTTACTCAAAACCCCAAAATACGGGAATATTGTAATCATGATATTAAAGTCGCACTGAAACGGACGTTTGAGATCATCTAACTTCTGTAGTTTGACGTATTTCCGATGCAAACAAGCTATGAGGGTGGGACATCTGTTTAGAGGAATTTGATTGGAACATTGACAAGTGGACGGGTTTTAAGAACTTTAGACAGATTCGATAGAAGGATAGCGTTGATTGACGGGTGGATGTCGTGAGATTATTGGCCTAAAATCTAAGGTACCTGTTGTCGTCATTGCACGTGACCTACCGTTTTCCAGGAAGTAAGAAATTATATACTTTGATATAAGATTACAACAAAAGTAGAATTTTGTAATTTATTTGGCATACATCGTTGAATAGGTGAACACTATGACTAATTATGTGAACCAAAATGGGACAGAATGCTTTTTTCATTTCAGTGTGACTTTAAACTCTCTCTCTCCCCCCTTCCAGGTGTGCTGTCATATCCCACATGCGAGCAGGACAGAGCCGGTCCTTCCACTGTGGAGAGATGGAGGGTCGCTACGTCACTGTGGTCTTCCCTGGAGAGAAGACATTTTTGATCCTGTGTGAGGTGGAGGTCTATGGTTGTGCAGCAGGTGGTTTCAATCTTACATTCTTTGGACTAATTCTATCGACTGTGTTCAATCACAAATCACACCTATGTGATGAAATACGGGTCTCGTCGGCTGAAAGAATGTAGTTACTTTTTCACTCTCTTCCCAGACCTTCCTCCTCCCTCTGTGAACGTGGTGCTGGGGGGGAGGAATGTGACGTTGGTGGGGTTGAGGCTGTGCTGGTCGGACGCTCTGTTCTACTGCAGGGATCACCACTGGGATCTGCTCAGCCTGACCAATGAGGAGCAGCAGAGGGAGCTGAAGGGGCTGCTGGGAAGGGACATCACCTTCCCCCTTACCCCCCACCTGTGGTTGGGTCTGCGCAGGTACAGAACACACTCCTCCCACTGGACATGACTCTCATTCATTTATTTTACATTCAGATGAGTCCAAAGACCATTCATTCAGTGCTTTATTCATTTGTTCATTTTCACTTCTTTGCTCGTTCATTCATCCCTTCATCCCTTCATCCCTTCAATCGTGACGACAGGTACCTCATGGGAGACAAGTGGTTCTGGATGAACGGAGACCACATGACCTACAGCCAATGGAAGTGTGGCTATGCCCCTCCGCGCCTCTCCAACCCCTGTGGAGCCGTGGCCAATGGTGGTGACTTCCTGTGGCAGGACCGGCCCTGTGAGGAGCACCTTGACTTCCTGTGCGTCTCAGGTACACTATCCACCTGCTACTGATTGAAAGGTTACACCGGTCCTACTGACGGCAGTTATGGTCTCTCTAAACACTGGCGTTTCCCTGTTACTGCTAACTTGATATCTCCCGTCTCTCCTGGTTTATAACTTCATACTCTGATATCTCCTGACTCTCCTGGTGTCTAACTTCATAATCTGATATCTCCCGTCTCTCCTGGTCTCTAACTTCATACTCTGATATCTCTTGCCTCTCCTGGTTTATAACTTCATACTCTGATATCGCCTGTCTCTCCTGGTTTATAACTTCATACTCTGATATCTCCTGACTCTCCTGGTCTCTAACTTCATACTCTGATATCTCCTGACTCTCCTGATCTCTCCACAGGTGCTGAGGAGAAGGACAGCAGAGTTACCTTCGACAGCTCCAGCAGAGACAAACCACATTGCCCCTGACACAGTCTCAAATAGAGACACCCCTTCTTCCTACTGCTAATGCTGATGGAGAAGAAAAGGTTACAGATGTTTCTGAAACAATTATGTTTTTGCTGCATACAATTGATAGAGGCCTGGGTGCCTGAGAAACTGTTAAAATAATAGTAAGAATTGCTTATGAATGTGAGGGGCGTGGGTGAAGGTGCAAGCAAGATCACAGGAAATACAAGACAACACCAATTCAATACCAAGACAATACCAAGACAATACCAAGAAATACCAAGAAATACCAAGACATACCAAGACAATACCAAGACAATACCAAGCCAATACCAATCCAATACCAAGAAATACCAAGACAATACCAAGAAATTCCAAGACAATACCAAGAAATACCAAGAAATACCAAGCCAATACCAAGAAATACCAAGATAATACCAAGAAACACCAAGAAATACCAAGAAATACCAAGCCAATACCAAGAAATACCAAGCAATACCAAGACAATACCAAGAAATACCAAGAAATACCAAGCCAATACCAAGAAGTACCAAGAAATACCAAGACAATACCAAGATAATACCAAGACATACCTAGGCAATACCAAGAAATACCAAGAAGTACCAAGAAAAACCAAGACAATACCAAGAAATACCAAGCCAATACCAAGAAATACCAAGACAATACCAAGAAATACCAAGACAATTCCAAGAAATAGAATAGAGTTAGGGAAGATGTTTCAGACAGAAAGCAACACATTTGAGACAGACAGCAGAAAAACCACAGACAATTTGAATAAGCAGAACAGGCAAAGTTAGCAGCATGCGCCAGAGAGCTGATAGTAAGGGACATGCATCAACGTAAGGAACTGCGCGTGCACACACCCCAAGAGTTGTTTACTTGCCAGGGGACTGTCCTATTGTGTCTTTGTTGTTTGGTCCTCCAGTTCTCTTTTAGACTACCTGCAAGCCTGAATTAAAATCACTCAAAACTCCTTTGGTCTCTAGGACGTTTTTATTTTCGCTTCTCATTTTCTCTTTTTGTCACCCAACAAACCTAGAGTGACATCTTATCCAGAACCCACTTCACTCATTACATTTATATTAATATTTACATGTATTTTCATATTTACAATAACATTTACAATTTAGTAATTTAGCAGAAGCTAAATACATTTGTCTAAAGTAAGTGAACCTCCACATCCCAGTCATTATCTATAAAGCTTTCAATAAGAAGTTCCAGCAGCAGTCAATACGATATGATACGACAGGCTCCTTATTATTCATACATACAGTAGACATTCAATAAATCAAGTCACCAGACATATTATCTAGATACACAATGTATGAAAGGGAAACCCCAGAATAAACTGCATTGGCTGCTTTTGGGAGGAGACCCAAGACATGAAACAAATAGCAACAGGTACTGTACACACCAAAGCACAACAAACAGAGGAAACGGTAGACAAAAACGATCCCTAAGCATTCACTAGGTACCTCAGTCAGACAAGCATTGACTACATGATTTAGCAGTCACTACATAGCCTACTGTACATCAGTTAAACAGGCATTCACTACGATTCGGCATTCACTTCATACATCAGTCAGACAAGCATAACAAACACTGATTAATTATATCTAGACACGTTTCTTTTTCAGCTTCTTCTTGAAGAGGGAGACAGACATATTTTTATGACATCATCTAGCTAATTCCATATCTGCGGTCCCCTGCGTAAGACGCTCAGGCTGGTGCATTTAAGCCTTCGTTTTTTTCCCTGTGATAAGATGTTTCTTTCTGGTGTCTTAAATCAAGGGTTTAACATGTTTTTGAATGATTTTTCAAGATGCCCACCCACATCCATTGTATGACCAAAACGGTGGTAGAGCAATTATCAACTTTCTCGAAAATGCTGGTTTTGTCAACGTTTTGATCTGAATCATTGTATATGATCATAAGTAACCTTAAAAAAGGGCTAAACATGCATTTTCCCTTTACTATTCCTTTAAGCTCTAAATTCACAAAGTGTAGTGGAGTAGAAATATGGAGAAATGCACTACTGGTGTGAACAGCAGCACTACTGCAACGTTTCACACCTGCCCTTAGTGTATCGTATCGTATTGTTATCGTCAACCCAATATCGTGTATCGTATCGTATCGTCAGATTAGTGTATCGTTACACATACATACATACATACATACATACATACATACATACATACATACATACATACATACATACATACATACATACATACATACATACATACATACATACATACAGTGGCTGAAGGTACTCCCCATCTGCCTCATGGAGAGGATGGGAGGGGTTGTCCAGCATGGACTTCAGCTTGTCTTGCAGCATGGAGTGACTCTGTGGTCTCTGTCGAGTGGCTAGCCTTGAACCCGGGCTAGTGGGGGTCCGGGAGGTGGTTCTGGTGGAGATATGAAGACAGTAGTTTCAAGTTTAAAGAAGCGCTCAAGTGTTTTTAATAGAAAGGACAGAAGGGAAACCGGTCTGTAGTTTTTGATGTCAGAGGGGTCGAGAGTTGGTTTCTTCAGGAGGGGGTGACTCTTGAAAGCAGAGGGAAAGCATCCTGATACCAGAGATGCGTTGAGAGAAGGAGTTTGGGCAAACAAACTGAAGGAGAGTGGAGGGGACAGGGTCTAGGGAGCAGGTGGTGGGGGGGGCTAGATGTAACACGGTTGAGCTCTCTCTAGAGAGAAGAGTAGATCTCTAGAGAGAGAGAGCAGCGCAGGTCTAGAGAGAAGAGTAGATCTCTAGAGAGAGAGAGCAGCGCAGGTCTAGAGAGAAGAGTAGATCTCTAGAGAGAGAGAGCAGCGCAGGTCTAGAGAGAAGAGTAGATCTCTAGAGAGAGAGAGCAGCGCAGGTCTAGAGAGAAGAGTAGATCTCTAGAGAGAGAGAGCAGCGCAGGTCTAGAGAGAAGAGTAGATCTCTAGAGAGAGAGAGCAGCGCAGGTCTAGAGAGAAGAGTAGATCTCTAGAGAGAGAGAGCAGCGCAGGTCTAGAGAGAAGAGTAGATCTCTAGAGAGAGCTTCTGGACAAAATGGGAGAGAACGGTGACAATGCAGGAGGCGCATAGCCAGGAATACAGCTGTCCTGTCCATCATGATGAGGTATAGGGGAGGACCAGGAGAGGACCAGGAGAGGACCAGGAGAGGACCAGGAGAGGACCAGGAGAGGACCAGGAGAGCACCAGGAGAGGACCAGGAGAGCACCAGGAGAGGACCAGGAGAGCACCAGGAGAGCACATGGAGAGCACCAGGAGAGGACCAGGAGAGCACCAGGAGAGGACCAGGGGAGCACCAGGAGAGCACCAGGAGAGGACCAGGGGAGCACCAGGAGAGGACCAGGGGAGCACCAGGAGAGGACCAGGAGAGCACCAGGAGAGGACCAGGAGAGGACCAGGAGAGGACCAGGGGAGCACCAGGAGAGGACCAGGGGAGCACCAGGAGAGGACCAGGAGAGGACCAGGAGAGGACCAGGGGAGCACCAGGAGAGGACCAGGGGAGCACCAGGAGAGGACCAGCAGAGGACCAGGGGAGCACCAGGAGAGCACCAGCAGAGGACCAGGAGAGGACCAGGAGAGGACCAGGAGAGGACCAGGAGTGGACCAGGGGAGCACCAGGAGAGCACCAGGAGAGCTGGGGAGGACCATGGGAAGACCAGGGGACCAGGGGAGGACCAGGAGAGGACCAGGAGAGGACCAGGAGAGGACCAGGGGAGCACCAGGAGAGCACCAGGAGAGGACCAGGAGAGGACCAGGAGAGCCGAGAAGGACCATGTGAAGACCAGGGGACCAGGGGAGGACAAGTGGAGCTAAAGGGGCTCTGGGACTCCCTGGTCCACACATTCAGGTACAGTAGAGTTATGCTGAAAGTAGCCTAGTATTGGATATGTCCCTCTCAGGTTAGACCAGGCAACACCATAACATCAGCATCCCTGCCTCCGGTCAAAATGTCTAAACAATAAACGATGTGATCCGTGCAAGATGATTTGAATGAACTTGGAATGGGAAATGCAAGTGTAATTTCTTATTCAAAACAGTGAACCCCTTGAGCTTGAGGCAAAATCGAATGATAAAAGAAAGGAAATGCTTTGAGAGAGTTGAGTTGGCTTGAGACAGAGACAGACGCACCAAAATTCTCTTGGTAAGTAGGCTACCATCTGAATAATTCTAGAGATATTTCACCTGATGGAAATTATGAATGCCATTAAAGACAATCATACAGTAAGCAATTATTTACCTGCTTCAGGTACCTCAGCTTGTTATGGTGCTGTATTACTTCTGGTCATTTTTGTATCTTCCATGTTATTTATAGTTAGTTGTGTTTATAGTTCAGATGGTTATTTAGACTGTTTCACCTGTTTCATTTCTTTATTGCTATTGGATTGTGTGCACTTTGTATTAGGGCTGTCATAATATCAAAATATCCGATTATCATGCATCTTTAACTTTATTTTGCTCCAATCTTTCTTTGTTTTCTCTTTAAAAACTGTGAAAACAACAGATTACAATGCATTTCGTTTTTACATTGTATTTGTTTATTGCTATTATATTGTGTGCACTTTGTATGCTATGTTTACGTTTGACTCTTGATTCTGGGTTTTAATCTTCTGCTGCTGTAATACCCCTCCCTCCTCCCCCAAGGTATTATTAACATCCATCTTTTCTGATCACATGTAGAGATACAGTATGGATTTCACCCGTCTCATCTTGTCTGGTAAAGCCTGCATTCCTGTCTTGTGTCATAAAGAGAACATTAAATACAGTATGTCGAGATTAACTAGAAAAAGTACATGAACCACAGATGGAGTACGTGCAAATTTCCCAGGAATTCAAATTCATGTTTTTTTTCTTTTACTGTATATCACAGGGGTTGGTTACCTTCTTCTGCTGACCATGATCATCCAGACAGGTAAAGCTTCTATAGGAGTGATTCCTCTACCAGACCCACTGATCACCACAGAACACACTACTGCTTTGGGGACCTCTAACCCAGAAAGACATATCTGACATATTTCACTAAACTGTTCTTGTCATCGTTGTTATTGTTGTTAATGTTGCGCTTTTCGCCAATAAGGGATGTCCCTACCCAACCTGGCATTGAATGGGTCGGCTTCTCAGTCCACCACATACGGACTGAGTAATGTTGCTTCCAAAGCCATTGATGGGAGAAAGGACTCCTGGAGCCACAGTGAGAAGCAGAAGAACCCCTGGTGGACACTGGACCTAGCAGGAGGTTACTGGGTCACCACGGTTGTTGTCACGAACAGAAAGAAATTCCCAAATAGGCTGGATGGCGCTGAGATCCGTGTTGGTAACTCCCTGGAGAACAACGGCGTCAACAACCCAATGTGAGACCGTGGCCTGATCTGTGTTGGGACGGTTACTCAAAACCCCAAAATACGGGAATATTGTAATCATGATATTAAAGTCGCACTGAAACGGACGTTTGAGATCATCTAACTTCTGTAGTTTGACGTATTTCCGATGCAAACAAGCTATGAGGGTGGGACATCTGTTTAGAGGAATTTGATTGGAACATTGACAAGTGGACGGGTTTTAAGAACTTTAGACAGATTCGATAGAAGGATAGCGTTGATTGACGGGTGGATGTCGTGAGATTATTGGCCTAAAATCTAAGGTACCTGTTGTCGTCATTGCACGTGACCTACCGTTTTCCAGGAAGTAAGAAATTATATACTTTGATATAAGATTACAACAAAAGTAGAATTTTGTAATTTATTTGGCATACATCGTTGAATAGGTGAACACTATGACTAATTATGTGAACCAAAATGGGACAGAATGCTTTTTTCATTTCAGTGTGACTTTAAACTCTCTCTCTCCCCCCTTCCAGGTGTGCTGTCATATCCCACATGCGAGCAGGACAGAGCCGGTCCTTCCACTGTGGAGAGATGGAGGGTCGCTACGTCACTGTGGTCTTCCCTGGAGAGAAGACATTTTTGATCCTGTGTGAGGTGGAGGTCTATGGTTGTGCAGCAGGTGGTTTGAATCTTACATTCTTTGGACTAATTCTATCGACTGTGTTCAATCACAAATCACACCTATGTGATGAAATACGGGTCTCGTCGGCTGAAAGAATGTAGTTACTTTTTCACTCTCTTCCCAGACCTTCCTCCTCCCTCTGTGAACGTGGTGCTGGGGGGGAGGAATGTGACGTTGGTGGGGTTGAGGCTGTGCTGGTCGGACGCTCTGTTCTACTGCAGGGATCACCACTGGGATCTGCTCAGCCTGACCAATGAGGAGCAGCAGAGGGAGCTGAAGGGGCTGCTGGGAAGGGACATCACCTTCCCCCTTACCCCCCACCTGTGGTTGGGTCTGCGCAGGTACAGAACACACTCCTCCCACTGGACATGACTCTCATTCATTTATTTTACATTCAGATGAGTCCAAAGACCATTCATTCAGTGCTTTATTCATTTGTTCATTTTCACTTCTTTGCTCGTTCATTCATCCCTTCATCCCTTCATCCCTTCAATCGTGACGACAGGTACCTCATGGGAGACAAGTGGTTCTGGATGAACGGAGACCACATGACCTACAGCCAATGGAAGTGTGGCTATGCCCCTCCGCGCCTCTCCAACCCCTGTGGAGCCGTGGCCAATGGTGGTGACTTCCTGTGGCAGGACCGGCCCTGTGAGGAGCACCTTGACTTCCTGTGCGTCTCAGGTACACTATCCACCTGCTACTGATTGAAAGGTTACACCGGTCGTACTGACGGCAGTTATGGTCTCTCTAAACACTGGCGTTTCCCTGTTACTGCTAACTTGATATCTCCCGTCTCTCCTGGTTTATAACTTCATACTCTGATATCTCCTGACTCTCCTGGTGTCTAACTTCATAATCTGATATCTCCCGTCTCTCCTGGTCTCTAACTTCATACTCTGATATCTCTTGCCTCTCCTGGTTTATAACTTCATACTCTGATATCGCCTGTCTCTCCTGGTTTATAACTTCATACTCTGATATCTCCTGACTCTCCTGGTCTCTAACTTCATACTCTGATATCTCCTGACTCTCCTGATCTCTCCACAGGTGCTGAGGAGAAGGACAGCAGAGTTACCTTCGACAGCTCCAGCAGAGACAAACCACATTGCCCCTGACACAGTCTCAAATAGAGACACCCCTTCTTCCTACTGCTAATGCTGATGGAGAAGAAAAGGTTACAGATGTTTCTGAAACAATTATGTTTTTGCTGCATACAATTGATAGAGGCCTGGGTGCCTGAGAAACTGTTAAAATAATAGTAAGAATTGCTTATGAATGTGAGGGGCGTGGGTGAAGGTGCAAGCAAGATCACAGGAAATACAAGACAACACCAATTCAATACCAAGACAATACCAAGACAATACCAAGAAATACCAAGAAATACCAAGACATACCAAGACAATACCAAGACAATACCAAGCCAATACCAATCCAATACCAAGAAATACCAAGACAATACCAAGAAATTCCAAGACAATACCAAGAAATACCAAGAAATACCAAGCCAATACCAAGAAATACCAAGATAATACCAAGAAACACCAAGAAATACCAAGAAATACCAAGCCAATACCAAGAAATACCAAGCAATACCAAGGCAATACCAAGAAATACCAAGAAATACCAAGCCAATACCAAGAAGTACCAAGAAATACCAAGACAATACCAAGATAATACCAAGACATACCTAGGCAATACCAAGAAATACCAAGAAGTACCAAGAAAAACCAAGACAATACCAAGAAATACCAAGCCAATACCAAGAAATACCAAGACAATACCAAGAAATACCAAGACAATTCCAAGAAATAGAATAGAGTTAGGGAAGATGTTTCAGACAGAAAGCAACACATTTGAGACAGACAGCAGAAAAACCACAGACAATTTGAATAAGCAGAACAGGCAAAGTTAGCAGCATGCGCCAGAGAGCTGATAGTAAGGGACATGCATCAACGTAAGGAACTGCGCGTGCACACACCCCAAGAGTTGTTTACTTGCCAGGGGACTGTCCTATTGTGTCTTTGTTGTTTGGTCCTCCAGTTCTCTTTTAGACTACCTGCAAGCCTGAATTAAAATCACTCAAAACTCCTTTGGTCTCTAGGACGTTTTTATTTTCGCTTCTCATTTTCTCTTTTTGTCACCCAACAAACCTAGAGTGACATCTTATCCAGAACCCACTTCACTCATTACATTTATATTAATATTTACATGTATTTTCATATTTACAATAACATTTACAATTTAGTAATTTAGCAGAAGCTAAATACATTTGTCTAAAGTAAGTGAACCTCCACATCCCAGTCATTATCTATAAAGCTTTCAATAAGAAGTTCCAGCAGCAGTCAATACGATATGATACGACAGGCTCCTTATTATTCATACATACAGTAGACATTCAATAAATCAAGTCACCAGACATATTATCTAGATACACAATGTATGAAAGGGAAACCCCAGAATAAACTGCATTGGCTGCTTTTGGGAGGAGACCCAAGACATGAAACAAATAGCAACAGGTACTGTACACACCAAAGCACAACAAACAGAGGAAACGGTAGACAAAAACGATCCCTAAGCATTCACTAGGTACCTCAGTCAGACAAGCATTGACTACATGATTTAGCAGTCACTACATAGCCTACTGTACATCAGTTAAACAGGCATTCACTACGATTCGGCATTCACTTCATACATCAGTCAGACAAGCATAACAAACACTGATTAATTATATCTAGACACGTTTCTTTTTCAGCTTCTTCTTGAAGAGGGAGACAGACATATTTTTATGACATCATCTAGCTAATTCCATATCTGCGGTCCCCTGCGTAAGACGCTCAGGCTGGTGCATTTAAGCCTTCGTTTTTTTCCCTGTGATAAGATGTTTCTTTCTGGTGTCTTAAATCAAGGGTTTAACATGTTTTTGAATGATTTTTCAAGATGCCCACCCACATCCATTGTATGACCAAAACGGTGGTAGAGCAATTATCAACTTTCTCGAAAATGCTGGTTTTGTCAACGTTTTGATCTGAATCATTGTATATGATCATAAGTAACCTTAAAAAAGGGCTAAACATGCATTTTCCCTTTACTATTCCTTTAAGCTCTAAATTCACAAAGTGTAGTGGAGTAGAAATATGGAGAAATGCACTACTGGTGTGAACAGCAGCACTACTGCAACGTTTCACACCTGCCCTTAGTGTATCGTATCGTATTGTTATCGTCAACCCAATATCGTGTATCGTATCGTATCGTCAGATTAGTGTATCGTTACACATACATACATACATACATACATACATACATACATACATACATACATACATACATACATACATACATACATACAGTGGCTGAAGGTACTCCCCATCTGCCTCATGGAGAGGATGGGAGGGGTTGTCCAGCATGGACTTCAGCTTGTCTTGCAGCATGGAGTGACTCTGTGGTCTCTGTCGAGTGGCTAGCCTTGAACCCGGGCTAGTGGGGGTCCGGGAGGTGGTTCTGGTGGAGATATGAAGACAGTAGTTTCAAGTTTAAAGAAGCGCTCAAGTGTTTTTAATAGAAAGGACAGAAGGGAAACCGGTCTGTAGTTTTTGATGTCAGAGGGGTCAAGAGTTGGTTTCTTCAGGAGGGTGTGACTCTGGCAGTCAGAGGGAAAGCATCCTGATACCAGAGATGCGTTGAGAGAAGGAGTTTGGGCAAACAAACTGAAGGAGAGTGGAGGGGACAGGGTCTAGGGAGCAGGTGGTGGGGGGGGGCTAGATGTAACACGGTTGAGCTCTCTCTAGAGAGAAGAGTAGATCTCTAGAGAGAGAGAGCAGCGCAGGTCTAGAGAGAAGAGTAGATCTCTAGAGAGAGAGAGCAGCGCAGGTCTAGAGAGAAGAGTAGATCTCTAGAGAGAGAGAGCAGCGCAGGTCTAGAGAGAAGAGTAGATCTCTAGAGAGAGCTTCTGGACAAAATGGGAGAGAACGGTGACAATGCAGGAGGCGCATATCCAGGAATACAGCTGTCCTGTCCATCATGATGAGGTATAGGGGAGGACCAGGAGAGGACCAGGAGAGGACCAGGAGAGGACCAGCAGAGGACCAGGAGAGCACCAGGAGAGCACCAGGAGAGGACCAGGAGAGGACCAGGAGAGGACCAGGAGAGCACCAGGAGAGCACCAGGAGAGGACCAGGAGAGCACCAGGAGAGCACCAGGAGAGGACCAGGAGAGGACCAGGGGAGCACCAGGAGAGCCGAGAAGGACCATGTGAAGACCAGGGGACCAGGGGAGGACCAGGAGAGGACCAGGAGAGGACCAGGAGAGGACCAGGAGAGGACCAGGAGAGGACCAGGAGAGCACATGGAGAGCACCAGGAGAGGACCAGGGGAGCACCAGGAGAGGACCAGGGGAGCACCAGGAGAGGACCAGGAGAGCACCAGGAGAGGACCAGGAGAGGACCAGGAGAGGACCAGGGGAGCACCAGGAGAGGACCAGGGGAGCACCAGGAGAGGACCAGGAGAGGACCAGGAGAGGACCAGGGGAGCACCAGGAGAGGACCAGGGGAGCACCAGGAGAGGACCAGCAGAGGACCAGGGGAGCACCAGGAGAGCACCAGCAGAGGACCAGGAGAGGACCAGGAGAGGACCAGGGGAGCACCAGGAGAGGACCAGGAGAGGACCAGGAGAGGACCAGGGGAGCACCAGGAGAGGACCAGGAGAGGACCAGGGGAGCACCAGGAGAGGACCAGGAGAGGACCAGGAGAGCTGGGGAGGACCATGGGAAGACCAGGGGACCAGGGGAGGACAAGTGGAGCTAAAGGTGCTCTGGGACTCCCTGGTCCACACATTCAGGTACAGTAGAGTTATGCTGAAAGTAGCCTAGTATTGGATATGTCCCTCTCAGGTTAGACCAGGCAACACCATAACATCAGCATCCCTGCCTCCGGTCAAAATGTCTAAACAATAAACGATGTGATCTGTGCAAGATGATTTGAATGAACTTGGAATGGGAAATGCAAATGTAATTTCTTATTCAAAACAGTGAACCCCTTGAGCTTGAGGCAAAATCGAATAATAAAAGAAAGGAAATGCTTTGAGAGAGTTGAGTTGGCTTGAGACAGAGACAGACGCACCAAAATTCTCTTGGTAAGTAGGCTACCATCTGAATAATTCTAGAGATATTTCACCTGATGGAAATTATGAATGCCATTAAAGACAATCATACAGTAAGCAATTATTTACCTGCTTCAGGTACCTCAGCTTGTTATGGTGCTGTATTACTTCTGGTCATTTTTTAATTTCCATGTTATTTATAGTTAGTTGTGTTTATAGTTCAGATGGTTATTTAGACTGCTTCACCTGTTTCATTTCTTTATTGCTATTGGATTGTGTGCACTTTGTATTAGGGCTGTCATAATATCAAAATATCCGATTATCATGCATCTTTTACTTTATTTTGCTCCAATCTTTCTTTGTTTTCTCTTTAAAAACTGTGAAAACAACAGATTACAATGCATTTCGTTTTTACATTTTATTTGTTTATTGCTATTACATTTTGTGCACTTTGTATGCTATGTTTACTTTTGACTCTTGATTCTGGATTTTAATCTTCTGCTACTGTAATACACCCCCCCCCGTCCCCCAAAGTATTATTAACATCCATCTTTTCTGATCACATGTAGAGATACAGTATGGATTTCACCCGTCTCATCTTTTCTGGTAAAGCCTACATTCCTGTCTTGTGTGTCATAAAGAGAACATTAAATACAGTATGTCGAGATTAACTAGAAAAAGTACACGAACCACAGATGGAGTAAGTGCAAATTTCCCAGGAATTCAAATTCATGTTTGTTTTCTTTTACTGTATATCACAGGGGTTGGTTACCTTCTTCTGCTGACCATGATCATCCAGACAGGTAAAGCTTCTATAGGAGTGATTCCTCTACCAGACCCACTGATCACCACAGAACACACTGCTGCTTTGGGGACCTCTAACCCAGAAAGAGAATATGACATATTTCACTAAATTGTTCTTGTCATCGTTGTTATTGTTGTTAATGTTGCGCTTTTCGCCAATAAGGGATGTCCCTACCCAACCTGGCATTGAATGGGTCGGCTTCTCAGTCCACCACATACGGTGGTAGTGTTGCTTCCAAAGCCATTGATGGGAGAAAGGACTCCTGGAGCCACAGTGAGAAGCAGAAGAACCCCTGGTGGACACTGGACCTAGCAGGAGGTTACTGGGTCACCACGGTTGTTGTCACGAACAGAAAGAAATTCCCAAATAGGCTGGATGGCGCTGAGATCCGTGTTGGTAACTCCCTGGAGAACAACGGCGTCAACAACCCAATGTGAGACCGTGGCCTGATCTGTGTTGGGACGGTTACTCAAAACCCCAAAACACGGGAATATTGTAATCATGATATTAATCTCTCCCCCCCCCCCCCCCTCCAGGTGTGCTGTCATACCCCACATCCGAGGAGGACAGAGCCGGTCCTTCCACTGTGGAGAGATGGAGGGTCGCTACGTCACTGTGGTCTTCCCTGGAGAGAAGACATTTTTGATCCTGTGTGAGGTGGAGGTCTATGGTTGTGCAGCAGGTGGTTTCAATCTTACATTCTTTGGACTAATTCTATCGACTGTGTTCAATCACAAATCACACCTATGTGATGAAATACGGGTCTCGTCGGCTGAAAGAATGTAGTTACTATTTCACTCTCTTCCCAGACCTTCCTCCTCCCTCTGTGAACGTGGTGCTGGGGGGGAGGAATGTGACGTTGGTGGGGTTGAGGCTGTGCTGGTCGGACGCACTGTTCTACTGCAGGGACCATCATTGGGATCTGCTCAGCCTGACCAATGAGGAGCAGCAGAGGGAGCTGAAGGGGCTGCTGGGAAGGGACATCACCTTCCCCCTTACCCCCCACCTGTGGTTGGGTCTGCGCAGGTACAGAACACACTCCTCCCACTGGACATGACTCTCATTCATTTATTTTACATTCAGATGAGTCCAAAGACCATTCATTCATTGTTCATTTTCACTTCTTTGCTCGTTCATTCATCCCTTCATCCCTTCAATCGTGACGACAGGTACCTCATGGGAGACAAGTGGTTCTGGATGAACGGAGACCACATGACCTACAGCCAATGGAAGTGTGGCTATGCCCCTCCGCGCCTCTCCAACCCCTGTGGAGCCGTGGCCAATGGTGGTGACTTCCTTTGGCAGGACCGGCCCTGTGAGGAGCACCTTGACTTCCTGTGCGTCTCAGGTACACTGTCCACCTGCTACTGATTGAAAGGTTACACCGGTCGTACTGACGGCAGTTATGGTCTCTCTAAACACTGGCGTTTCCCTGTTACTGCTAACTTGATATCTCCTGTCTCTCCTGGTTTATAACTTCATACTCTGATATCTCCTGCCTCTCCTGGTCTCTCCACAGGTGCTGAGGAGAAGGACAGCAGAGTTACCTTCGACAGCTCCAGCAGAGACAAACCACATTGCCCCTGAAACAGTCTCAAATAGAGACACCCCTTCTTCCTACTGCTAATGCTGATGGAGAAGAAAAGGCTACAGATGTTTCTGAAACAATTATGTTTTTGCTGCATACAATTGATAGAGGCCTGGGTGCCTGAGAAACTGTTAAAATAATTGTAAGAATTGCTTATGAATGTGAGGGGCGTGGGTGAAGGTGCAAGCAAGATCACAGGAAATACAAGACAACACCAATTCAATACCAAGACAATACCAAGAAATACCTAGGCAATACCAAGAAATACCAAGCCAATACCAAGAAATACCTAGGCAATACCAAGACAATACCAAGACAATACCAAGAAATACCTAAGCAATACCAAGAAATACCTAGGCAATACCAAGAAATACCAAGACAATACCAAGAAATACCAAGACAATACCAAGAAATACCTAGGCAATACCAGGAAATACCAAGGCAATACCAAGAAATACCAAGACAATACCAAGAAATACCAAGGCAATACCAAGAAATACCAAGCCAATACCAAGAAATACCAAGCCAATACCAAGCCAATACCAAGCCAATACCAAGACATACCAAGACATTACCAAGAAATACCAAGACAATACCAAGAAATACCTAGGCAATACCAAGAAATACCAAGACAATACCAAGAAATACCAAGCCAATACCAAGCCAATACCAAGCCAATACCAAGAAATACCAAAACAATACCAATAAATACCAAGACAATACCAGGAAATACCAAGAAATACCAAGACAATACCAAGAAATACCAAGACAATACCAAGAAATACCAAGACAATACCAAGAAATACCAAGCCAATACCAAGAAATACCAAAACAATACCAAGAAATACCAAGACAATACCAAGAAATACCAAGGCAATACCAAGAAATAGAATAGAGTTAGGGAAGATGTTGCAGACAGAAAGCAACACATTTGAGACAAACAGCAGAAAAACCACAGACAATTTGAATAAGCAGAACAGGCAAAGTTAGCAGCATGCGCCAGAGAGCTGATAGTAAGGGACATGCATCAACATAAGGAACTGCGCGTGCACACACCCCAAGAGTTGTTTACTTGCCAGGGGACTGTCCTATTGTGTCTTTGTTGTTTGGTCCTCCAGTTCTCTTTTAGACTACCTGCAAGCCTGCATTAAAATCACTCAAAAATCCTTTGGTCTCTAGGACGTTTTTGTTTTCTCTTCTCATTTTCTCTTTTTGTCACAACAAACCTAGAGTGACATCTTATCCAGAACCCACTTCACTCATTACATTTATATTAATATTTACATGTATTTTCATATTTACAATAACATTTACAATTTAGTAATTTAGCAGAAGCTAAATACATTTGTCTAAAGTAAGTGAACCTCCACATCCCAGTCATTATCTATAAAGCTTTCAATAAGAAGTTCCAGCAGCAGTCAATACGATATGATACGACAGGCTCCTTATTATTCATACATACAGTAGACATTCAATAAATCAAGTCCCCAGACACATTATCTAGATACACAATGTATGAAAGGGAAACCCCAGAATAAACTGCCTTGGCTGCTTTTGGGAGGAGACCCAAGACACGAAACAAATAGCAACAGGTACTGTACACACCAAAGCACAACAAACAGAAGAAACGATAGACAAAAACGATCCCTACGCATTCACTAGGTACCTCAGTCAGACAAGCATTGACTACATGATTTAGCAGTCACTACATAGCCTACTGTACATCAGTTAAACAGGCATTCACTACGATTCGGCATTCACTTCATACATCAGTCAGACAAGCATAACAAACACTGATTAATTATATCTAGACACGTTTCTTTTTCAGCTTCTTCTTGAAGAGGGAGACAGACTGATATTTTTATGACATCATCTAGCTAATTCCATATCTGCGGTCCCCTGCGTAAGACGCTCAGGCTGGTGCATTTAAGCCTTCGTTTTTTTCCCTGTGATAACATGTTTCTTTCTGGTGTCTTAAATCAAGGGTTTATAATTTTTTGTAATAATTTTTCAAGATGCCCACCCACATCCATTGTATGACCAAAACGGTGGTAGAGCAATTATCAACTTTCTCAAAAATGCTAGTTTTGTCAACGTTTTGATCTGAATCATTGTATATGATCATAAGTAACCTTAAAAAAGGGCTAAAAGGACCAGGAGAGGACCAGGAGAGGACCAGGAGAGCTGGGGAGGACCATGGGAAGACCAGGGGACCAGGGGAGGACAAGTGGAGCTAAAGGGGCTCTGGGACTCCCTGGTCCACACATTCAGGTACAGTAGAGTTATGCTGAAAGTAGCCTAGTATTGGATATGTCCCTCTCAGGTTAGACCAGGCAACACCATAACATCAGCATCCCTGCCTCCGGTCAAAATGTCTAAACAATAAACGATGTGATCCGTGCAAGATGATTTGAATGAACTTGGAATGGGAAATGCAAATGTAATTTCTTATTCAAAACAGTGAACCCCTTGAGCTTGAGGCAAAATCGAATAATAAAAGAAAGGAAATGCTTTGAGAGAGTTGAGTTGGCTTGAGACAGAGACAGACGCACCAAAATTCTCTTGGTAAGTAGGCTACCATCTGAATAATTCTAGAGATATTTCACCTGATGGACATTATGAATGCCATTAAAGACAATCATACAGTAAGCAATTATTTACCTGCTTCAGGTACCTCAGCTTGTTATGGTGCTGTATTACTTCTGGTCATTTTTTAATTTCCATGTTATTTATAGTTAGTTGTGTTTATAGTTCAGATGGTTATTTAGACTGCTTCACCTGTTTCATTTCTTTATTGCTATTATATTGTGTGCCCTTTGTATGCTATGTTTACTTTTGACTCTTGATTCTGGATTTTAATCTTCTGCTGCTGTAATACCCCCCCCTCCCCCAAGGTATTATTAACATCCATCTTTTCTGATCACATGTAGAGATACAGTATGGATTTCACCCGTCTCATCTTGTCTGGTAAAGCCTGCATTCCTGTCTTGTGTCATAAAGAGAACATTAAATACAGTATGTCGAGATTAACTAGAAAAAGTACACGAACCACAGATGGAGTACGTGCAAATTTCCCAGGAATACAAATTCATGTTTTGTTTCTTTTACTGTATATCACAGGGGTTGGTTACCTTCTTCTGCTGACCATGATCATCCAGACAGGTAAAGCTTCTATAGGAGTGATTCCTCTACTAGACCCACTGATCACCACAGAACACACTACTGCTTTGGAGACCTCTAACCCAGAAAGAGAATATGACATATTTCATTAAACTGTTCTTGTCATCGTTGTTGTTATTGTTGTTAATGTTGCGCTTTTCGCCAATAAGGGATGTCCCTACCCAACCTGGCATTGAATGGGTCGGCTTCTCAGTCCACCACATACGGACTGAGTAATGTTGCTTCCAAAGCCATTGATGGGAGAAAGGACTCCTGGAGCCACAGTGAGAAGCAGAAGAACCCCTGGTGGACACTGGACCTAGCAGGAGGTTACTGGGTCACCACGGTTGTTGTCACGAACAGAAAGAAAGTCCCAAATAGGCTGGATGGCGCTGAGATCCGTGTTGGTAACTCCCTGGAGAACAACGGCGTCAACAACCCGAGGTGAGACCGTGGTCTGATCTGTGTTGGGACGTTTACACAAAACCCCAAAATACGGGAATATTGTAATCATGATATTAAAGTCGCACTCAAACGGACGTTTGAGATCATCTAACTTCTGTAGTTTGACGTATTTCCGATGCAAACAAGCTATGAGGGTGGGACATCTGTTTAGAGGAATTTGATTAGAACATTGACAAGTGGACGGGTTTTAAGAACTTTAGACAGATTCGATAGAAGGATAGCGTTGATTGACGGGTGGATGTCGTGAGATTATTGGCCTAAAATCGAAGGTACCTGTTGTCGTCATTGCACGTGACCTACCGTTTTCCAGGAAGTAAGAAATTATATACTTTGATATAAGATTACAACAAAAGTAGAATTTTATTTAGAAATTTATTTGGCATACATCGTTGAATAGGTGAACACTATGACTAATTATGTGAACCAAAATGGGACAGAATTCTTTTCTCATTTCAGTGTGACTTTAATCTCTCTCCCCCCCCCCCTCCAGGTGTGCTGTCATATCCCACATCCAAGCAGGACAGAGCGGGTCCTTCCACTGTGGAGAGATGGAGGGTCGCTACGTCACTGTGTTCGTCGCTGGAGAGATGAAATTTGTGATCCTGTGTGAGGTGGAGGTCTATGGTTGTGCAAAAGGTGGCTTCAATCTTACATTCTTTGGACTAATTCTATCGACTGTGTTCAATCACAAATCACACCTATGTGATGAAATACGGGTCTCGTCGGCTGAAAGAATGTAGTTACTATTTCACTCTCTTCCCAGACCTTCCTCCTCCCTCTGTGAACGTGGTGCTGGGGGGGAGGAATGTGACGTTGGTGGGGTTGAGGCTGTGCTGGTCGGACGCACTGTTCTACTGCAGGGACCATCATTGGGACCTGCTCAGCCTGACCAATGAGGAGCAGCAGAGGGAGCTGAAGGGGCTGCTGGGAAGGGACATCACCTTCCCCCTTACCCCCCACCTGTGGTTGGGTCTGCGCAGGTACAGAACACACTCCTCCCACTGGACATGACTCTCATTCATTTATTTTACATTCAGATGAGTCCAAAGACCATTCATTCAGTGCTTTATTCATTTGTTCATTTTCACTTCTTTGCTCGTTCATTCATCCCTTCATCCCTTCAATCGTGACGACAGGTACCTCATGGGAGACAAGTGGTTCTGGATGAACGGAGACCACATGACCTACAGCCATTGGAAGTGGGGCTATGCCCCTCCGCGCCTCTCCAACCCCTGTGGAGCCGTGGCCAATGGTGGTGACTTCCTGTGGCAGGACCGGCCCTGTGAGGAGCACCTTGACTTCCTGTGCGTCTCAGGTACACTATCCACCTGCTACTGATTGAAAGGTTACACCGGTCGTACTGACGGCAGTTGTGGTCTCTCTAAACACTGGCGTTTCCCTGTTACTGCTAACTTGATATCTCCCGTCTCTCCTGGTTTATAACTTCATACTCTGATATCTCCTGACTCTCCTGGTGTCTAACTTCATACTCTGATATCTCCTGTCTCTCCTGGTTTATAACTCCATACTCTGATATCTCCTACCTCTCCTGGTCTCTAACTTCATACTCTGATATCTCCTGCCTCTCCTGGTCTCTAACTTCATACTCTGATACCTCCTGACTCTCCTGGTCTCTCCACAGGTGCTGAGGAGAAGGACAGCAGAGTTACCTTCGACAGCTCCAGCAGAGACAAACCACATTGCCCCTGACACAGTCTCAAATAGAGACACCCCTTCTTCCTACTGCTAATGCTGATGGAGAAGAAAAGGCTACAGATGTTTCTGAAACAATTATGTTTTTGCTGCATACAATTGATAGAGGCCTGGGTGCCTGAGAAACTGTTAAAATAATAGTAAGAATTGCTTATGAATGTGAGGGGCGTGGGCGAAGGTGCAAGCAAGATCACAGGAAATACAAGACAACACCAATTCAATACCAAGACAATACCAAGAAATACCTAGGCAATACCAAGACATACCAAGACAATACCAAGACAATACCAAGCCAATACCAATCCAATACCAAGAAATACCAAGCCAATACCAAGAAATTCCAAGACAATACCAAGAAATACCAAGAAATACCAAGCCAATACCAAGAAATACCAAGACAATACCAAGAAATACCAAGAAATACCAAGCCAATACCAAGAAATACCAAGACAATACCAAGAAATACCAAGAAATACCAAGACAATACCAAGAAATACCAAGAAATACCAAGCCAATACCAAGAAATACCAAGAAATACCAAGCCAATACCAAGAAATACCAAGACAATACCAAGAAATACCAAGACAATTCCAAGAAATAGAATAGAGTTAGGGAAGATGTTTCAGACAGAAAGCAACACATTTGAGACAGACAGCAGAAAAACCACAGACAATTTGAATAAGCAGAACAGGCAAAGTTAGCAGCATGCGCCAGAGAGCTGATAGTGAGGGACATGCATCAACGTAAGGAACTGCGCGTGCACACACCCCAAGAGTTGTTTACTTGCCAGGGGACTGTCCTATTGTGTCTTTGTAGTTTGGTCCTCCAGTTCTCTTTTAGACTACCTGCAAGCCTGCATTAAAATCACTCAAAACTCCTTTGGTCTCTAGGACGATTTTGTTTTTGCTTCTAATTTTCTCTTTTTGTCACACAACAAACCAAGAGGGACATCTTATCACTCATTACATTTATATTAATATTTACATGTATTTTCATATTTACAATAACATTTACAATTTAGTAATTTAGCAGAAGCTAAATACATTTGTCTAAAGTAAGTGAACCTCCACATCCCAGTCATTATCTATAAAGCTTTCAATAAGAAGTTCCAGCAGCAGTCAATACGATATGATACGACAGGCTCCGTATTATTCATACATACAGTAGACATTCAATAAATCAAGTCACCAGACATATTATCTAGATACACAATGTATGAAAGGGAAACCCCAGAATAAACTGCCTTGGCTGCTTTTGGGAGGAGACCCAAGACACGAAACAAATAGCAACAGGTACTGTACACACCAAAGCACAACAAACAGAGGAAACGGTAGACAAAAACGATCCCTAAGCATTCACTAGGTACCTCAGTCAGACAAGCATTGACTACATGATTTAGCAGTCACTACATAGCCTACTGTACATCAGTTAAACAGGCATTCACTACGATTCGGCATTCACTTCATACATCAGTCAGACAAGCATAACAAACACTGATTAATTATATCTAGACACGTTTCTTTTTCAGCTTCTTCTTGAAAAGAGGGAGACAGACATATTTTTATGACATCATCTAGCTATTATCTGCGGTCCCCCGCGTCAGACGCTCAGGCTGGTGCATTTAAGCCTTCGTTTTTTTCCCTGTGATAACATGTTTCTTTCTGGTGTCTTAAATCAAGGGTTTAACATGTTTTTGAATGATTTTTCAAGATGCCCACCCACATCCATTGTATGACCAAAACGGTGGTAGAGCAATTATCAACTTTCTCGAAAATGCTAGTTTTGTCAACGTTTTGATCTGAACCATTGTATATGATCATAAGTAACCTTAAAACAGGGCTAAACATGCATTTTCCCTTTACTATTCCTTTAAGCTCTAAATTCACAAAGTGTAGTGGAGTAGAAATATGGAGAAATGCACTACTGGTGTGAACAGCAGCACTACTGCAACGTTTCACACCTGCCCTTAGTGTATCGTATCGTATTGTTATCGTCAACCCAATATCGTGTATCATATCGTATCGTCAGATTAGTGTATCGTTACACATACATACATACATACATACATACATACATACATACATACATACATACATACATACATACATACATACATACATACATACATACATACATACATACATACATACATACAGTGGCTGAAGGTCCTCCCCATCTGCCTCATGGAGAGGATGGGAGGGGTTGTCCAGCATGGACTTCAGCTTGTCTTGCAGCATGGAGTGACTCTGTGGTCTCTGTCGAGTGGCTAGCCTTGAACCCGGGCTAGTGGGGGTCCGGGAGGTGGTTCTGGTGGAGATATGAAGACAGTAGTTTAAAGTTTAAAGAAGCGCTCAAGTGTTTTTAATAGAAAGGACAGAAGGGAAACCGGTCTGTAGTTTTTGATGTCAGAGGGGTCGAGAGATGGTTTCTTCAGGAGGGGGTGACTCTTGAAAGCAGAGGGAAAGCATCCTGATACCAGAGATGCGTTGAGAGAAGGAGTTTGGGCAAACAAACTGAAGGAGAGTGGAGGGGACAGGGTCTAGGGAGCAGGTGGTGGGGGGGGCTAGATGTAACACGGTTGAGCTCTCTCTAGAGAGAAGAGTAGATCTCTAGAGAGAGAGAGCAGCGCAGGTCTAGAGAGAAGAGTAGATATCTAGAGAGAGAGAGCAGCGCAGGTCTAGAGAGAAGAGTAGATCTCTAGAGAGAGAGAGCAGCGCAGGTCTAGAGAGAAGAGTAGATCTCTAGAGAGAGCTTCTGGACAAAATGGGAGAGAACGGTGACAATGCAGGAGGCGCATATCCAGGAATACAGCTGTCCTGTCCATCATGATGAGGTATAGGGGAGGACCAGGAGAGGACCAGGAGAGGACCAGGAGAGCACCAGGAGAGCCGAGAAGGACCATGTGAAGACCAGGGGACCAGGGGAGGACCAGGAGAGGACCAGGAGAGGACCAGGAGAGCACCAGGAGAGGACCAGGAGAGCACCAGGAGAGGACCAGGAGAGCACTAGGAGAGGACCAGGGGAGCACCAGGAGAGGACCAGGGGAGCACCAGGAGAGGACCAGCAGGGGACCAGGAGAGGACCAGGAGAGGACCAGGAGAGGACCAGGAGAGGACCAGCAGGGGACCAGGGGAGGACCAGGAGAGGACCAGGGGAGCACCAGGAGAGGACCAGGGGAGCACCAGGAGAGGACCAGGAGAGGACCAGGAGAGCTGGGGAGGACCATGGGAAGACCAGGGGACCAGGGGAGGAGAAGTGGAGCTAAAGGGGCTCTGGGACTCCCTGGTCCACACATTCAGGTACAGTAGAGTTATGCTGAAAGTAGCCTAGTATTGGATATGTCCCTCTCAGGTAAGACCAGGCAACACCATAACATCAGCATCCCTGCCTCCGGTCAAAATGTCTAAACAATAAACGATGTGATCCGTGCAAGATGATTTGAATGAACTTGGAATGGGAAATGCAAATGTAATTTCTTATTCAAAACAGTGAACCCCTTGAGCTTGAGGCAAAATCGAATAATAAAAGAAAGGAAATGCTTTGAGAGAGTTGAGTTGGCTTGAGACAGAGACAGACGCAACAAAATTCTCTTGGTAAGTAGGCTACCATCTGAATAATTCTAGAGATATTTCACCTGATGGAAATTATGAATGCCATTAAAGACAATCATACAGTAAGCAATTATTTACCTGCTTCAGGTACCTCAGCTTGTTATGGTGCTGTATTACTTCTGGTCATTTTTTAATTTCCATGTTATTTATAGTTAGTTGTGTTTATAGTTCAGATGGTTATTTAGACTGCTTCACCTGTTTCATTTCTTTATTGCTATTGGATTGTGTGCACTTTGTATTAAGGCTGTCATAATATCAAAATATCCGATTATCATGCATCTTTAACTTAATTTTGCTCCAATCTTTCTTTGTTTTCTCTTTAAAAACTGTGAAAACAGCAGATTACAATGCATTTCGTTTTTACATTGTATTTGTTTATTGCTATAATATTGTGTGCACTTTGTTTGCTATGTTTACTTTTGACTCTTGATTCTGGATTTTAATCTTCTGCTGCTGTAATACCCCCCCCCCTCCCCCAAAGTATTATTAACATCCATCTTTTCTGATCACATGTAGAGATACAGTATGGATTTCACCCGTCTCATCTCGTCTGGTAAAGCCTGCATTCCTGTCTTGTGTCATAAAGAGAACATTAAATACAGTATGTCGAGATTAACTAGAAAAAGTACACGAACCACAGATGGAGTACGTGCAAATTTCCCAGGAATACAAATTCATGTTTTGTTTCTTTTACTGTATATCACAGGGGTTGGTTACCTTCTTCTGCTGACCATGATCATCCAGACAGGTAAAGCTTCTATAGGAGTGATTCCTCTACCAGACCCACTGATCACCACAGAACACACTGCTGCTTTGGGGACCTCTAACCCAGAAAGAGAATATGACATATTTCACTAAACTGTTCTTGTCATCGTTGTTGTTATTGTCGTTGTTAATGTTGCGCTTTTCGCCAATAAGGGATGTCCCTACCCAACCTGGCATTGAATGGGTCGGCCTCTCAGTCCACCACATACGGACTGAGTAATGTTGCTTCCAAAGCCATTGATGGGAGAAAGGACTCCTGGAGCCACAGTGAGAAGCAGAAGAACCCCTGGTGGACACTGGACCTAGCAGGAGGTTACTGGGTCACCACGGTTGTTGTCACGAACAGAAAGAAATTCCCAAATAGGCTGGATGGCGCTGAGATCCGTGTTGGTAACTCCCTGGAGAACAACGGCGTCAACAACCCAATGTGAGACCGTGGCCTGATCTGTGTTGGGACGGTTACTCAAAACCCCAAAATACGGGAATATTGTAATCATGATATTAATCTCTCCCTCCCCCCCCCCCTCCAGGTGTGCTGTCATACCCCACATCCAGGGAGGACAGAGCCGGTCCTTCCACTGTGGAGAGATGGAGGGTCGCTACGTCACTGTGGTCTTCCCTGGAGAGAAGACATTTTTGATCCTGTGTGAGGTGGAAGTCTATGGTTGTGCAGCAGGTGGTTTCAATCTTACATTCTTTGGACTAATTCTATCGACTGTGTTCAATCACAAATCACACCTATGTGATGAAATACGGGTCTCGTCGGCTGAAAGAATGTAGTTACTTTTTCACTCTCTTCCCAGACCTTCCTCCTCCCTCTGTGAACGTGGTGCTGGGGGGGAGGAATGTGACGTTGGTGGGGTTGAGGCTGTGCTGGTCGGACGCTCTGTTCTACTGCAGGGACCATCATTGGGACCTGCTCAGCCTGACCAATGAGGAGCAGCAGAGGGAGCTGAAGGGGCTGCTGGGAAGGGACATCACCTTCCCCCTTACCCCCCACCTGTGGTTGGGTCTGCGCAGGTACAGAACACACTCCTCCCACTGGACATGACTCTCATTCATTTATTTTACATTCAGATGAGTCCAAAGACCATTCATTCAGTGCTTTATTCATTTGTTCATTTTCACTTCTTTGCTCGTTCATTCATCCCTTCATCCCTTCAATCGTGACGACAGGTACCTCATGGGAGACAAGTGGTTCTGGATGAACGGAGACCACATGACCTACAGCCAATGGAAGTGTGGCTATGCCCCTCCGCGCCTCTCCAACCCCTGTGGAGCCGTGGCCAATGGTGGTGACTTCCTGTGGCAGGACCGGCCCTGTGAGGAGCACCTTGACTTCCTGTGCGTCTCAGGTACACTGTCCACCTGCTACTGATTGAAAGGTTACACCGGTCGTACTGACGGCAGTTATGGTCTCTCTAAACACTGGCGTTTCCCTGTTACTGCTAACTTGATATCTCCTGTCTCTCCTGGTTTATAACTTCATAATCTGATATCTCCTGACTCTCCTGGTGTCTAACTTCATACTCTGATATCTCCTGTCTCTCCTGGTTTATAACTCCATACTCTGATATCTCCTGCCTCTCCTGGTCTCTAACTTCATACTCTGATATCTCCTGCCTCTCCTGGTCTCTAACTTCATACTCTGATATCTCCTGACTCTCCTGGTCTCTCCACAGGTGCTGAGGAGAAGGACAGCAGAGTTACCTTTGACAGCTCCAGCAGAGAGAAACCACATTGCCCCTGACACAGTCTCAAATAGAGACACCCCTTCTTCCTACTGCTAATGCTGATGGAGAAGAAAAGGCTACAGATGTTTCTGAAACAATTATGTTTTTGCTGCATACAATTGATAGAGGCCTGGGTGCCTGAGAAACTGTTAAAATAATAGTAAGAATTGCTTATGAATGTGAGGGGCGTGGGCGAAGGTGCAAGCAAGATCACAGGAAATACAAGACAACACCAATTCAATACCAAGACAATACCAAGAAATACCTAGGCAATACCAAGACATACCAAGACAATACCAAGACAATACCAAGCCAATACCAATCCAATACCAAGAAATACCAAGCCAATACCAAGAAATTCCAAGACAATACCAAGAAATACCAAGAAATACCAAGCCAATACCAAGAAATACCAAGACAATACCAAGAAATACCAAGAAATACCAAGAAATACCAAGCCAATACCAAGACAATACCAAGAAATACCAAGACAATACCAAGAAATACCAAGCCAATACCAAGAAATACCTAGAAATACCAAGACAATACCAAGATAATACCAAGACATACCTACAGTAGGCAATACTAAGAAATACCAAGATAATACCAAGAAATACCAAGACAATACCAAGAAATACCAAGCCAATACCAAGAAATACCAAGACAATTCCAAGAAATAGAATAGAGTTAGGGAAGATGTTTCAGACAGAAAGCAACACATTTGAGACAGACAGCAGAAAAACCACAGACAATTTGAATAAGCAGAACAGGCAAAGTTAGCAGCATGCGCCAGAGAGCTGATAGTGAGGGACATGCATCAACATAAGGAACTGCGCGCGCACACACCCCAAGAGTTGTTTACTTGCCAGGGGACTGTCCTATTGTGTCTTTGTTGTTTGGTCCTCCAGTTCTCTTTTAGACTACCTGCAAGCCTGCATTAAAATCACTCAAAACTCCTTTGGTCTCTAGGACGATTTTGTTTTTGCTTCTAATTTTCTCTTTTTGTCACACAACAAACCTAGAGTGACATCTTATCCAGAACCCACTTCACTCATTACATTTATATTGATATTTACATGTATTTTCATATTTACAATAACATTTACAATTTAGTAATTTAGCGGAAGCTAAATACATTTGTCTAAAGTAAGTGAACCACCTCCACATCCCAGTCATTATCTATAAAGCTTTCAATAAGAAGTTCCAGCAGCAGTCAATACGATATGATACGACAGGCTCTGTATTATTCATACATACAGTAGACATTCAATAAATCAAGTCCCCAGACACATTATCTAGATACACAATGTATGAAAGGGAAACCCCAGAATAAACTGCCTTGGCTGCTTTTGGGAGGAGACCCAAGACACGAAACAAATAGCAACAGGTACTGTACACACCAAAAACACAACAAACAGAAGAAACGATAGACAAAAACGATCCCTAAGCATTCACTAGGTACCTCAGTCAGACAAGCATTGACTACATGATTTAGCAGTCACTACATAGCCTACTGTACATCAGTTAAACAGGCATTCACTACGATTCGGCATTCACTTCATACATCACTCAGACAAGCATAACAAACACTGATTAATTATATCTAGACACGTTTCTTTTTCAGCTTCTTCTTGAAGAGGGAGACAGACTGATATTTTTATGACATCATCTAGCTAATTCCATATCTGCGGTCCCCTGCGTAAGACGCTCAGGCTGGTGCATTTAAGCCTTCGTTTTTTTTCCCTGTGATAAGATGTTTCTTTCTGGTGTCTTAAATCAAGGGTTTAACATGTTTTTGAATGATTTTTCAAGGTGCCCACCCACATCCATTGTATGACCAAAACGGTGGTAGAGCAATTATCAACTTTCTCGAAAATGCTAGTTTTGTCAACGTTTTGATCTGAACCATTGTATATGATCATAAGTAACCTTAAAACAGGGCTAAACATGCATTTTCCCTTTACTACTCCTTTAAGCTCTAAATTCACAAAGTGTAGTGGAGTAGAA
The DNA here is from genome assembly GCF_949987555.1 of Borostomias antarcticus. Lineage (NCBI taxonomy): Eukaryota > Metazoa > Chordata > Actinopteri > Stomiiformes > Stomiidae > Borostomias > Borostomias antarcticus. The sequence goes on along the minus strand of NC_140263.1, from coordinate 2,913,814 downwards.
ATATGGAGAAATGCACTACTGGTGTGAACAGCAGCACTACTGCAACGTTTCACACCTGCCCTTAGTGTATCGTATCGTATTGTGATCGTCAACCCAATATCGTGTATCGTATCGTCAGATTAGTGTATCGTTACACATACATACATACATACACACATACATACATACATACATACATACATACATACATACATACATACATACACACATACATACATACATACATACATACATACATACATACATACATACATACAGTGGCTGAAGGTACTCCCCATCTGCCTCATGGAGAGGATGGGAGGGGTTGTCCAGCATGGACTTCAGCTTGTCTTGCAGCATGGAGTGACTCTGTGGTCTCTGTCGAGTGGCTAGCCTTGAACCCGGACTAGTGGGGGTCCGGGAGGTGGTTCTGGTGGAGATATGAAGACAGTAGTTTAAAGTTTAAAGAAGCGCTCAAGTGTTTTTAATAGAAAGGATAGAAGGGAAACCGGTCAGTAGTTTTTGATGTCAGAGGGGTCGAGAGTTGGTTTCTTCAGGAGGGGGGTGACTCTTGAAAGCAGAGGGAAAGCATCCTGATACCAGAGATGCGTTGAGAGAAGGAGTTTGGGCAAACAAACTGAAGGAGAGTGGAGGGGACAGGGTCTAGGGAGCAGGTGGTGGGGGGGGCTAGATGTAACACGGTTGAGCTCTCTCTAGAGAGAAGAGTAGATCTCTAGAGAGAGAGAGCAGCGCAGGTCTAGAGAGAAGAGTAGATCTCTAGAGAGAGAGAGCAGCGCAGGTCTAGAGAGAAGAGTAGATCTCTAGAGAGAGAGAGCAGCGCAGGTCTAGAGAGAAGAGTAGATCTCTTGAGAGAGAGAGCAGCGCAGGTCTAGAGAGAAGAGTAGATCTCTAGAGAGAGAGAGCAGCGCAGGTCTAGAGAGAAGAGTAGATCTCTAGAGAGAGAGAGCAGCGCAGGTCTAGAGAGAAGAGTGGATCCCTAGAGAGAGAGAGCAGCGCAGGTCTAGAGAGAAGAGTAGATCTCTAGAGAGAGAGAGCAGCGCAGGTCTAGAGAGAAGAGTAGATCTCTAGAGAGAGAGAGCAGCGCAGGTCTAGAGAGAAGAGTAGATCTCTAGAGAGAGAGAGCAGCGCAGGTCTAGAGAGAAGAGTAGATCTCTAGAGAGAGCTTCTGGACAAAATGGGAGAGAACGGTGACAATGCAGGAGGCGCATATCCAGGAATACAGCTGTCCTGTCCATCATGATGAGGTATAGGGGAGGACCAGGAGAGGACCAGGAGAGGACCAGGAGAGGACCAGCAGAGGACCAGGAGAGCACCAGGAGAGCACCAGGAGAGGACCAGGAGAGGACCAGGAGAGGACCAGGAGAGCACCAGGAGAGCACCAGGAGAGGACCAGGAGAGCACCAGGAGAGCACCAGGAGAGGACCAGGAGAGGACCAGGGGAGCACCAGGAGAGGACCAGGAGAGGACCAGGAGAGCACCAGGAGAGGACCAGGAGAGGACCAGGAGAGGACCAGGAGAGCACCAGCAGAGGACCAGGAGAGGACCAGGGGAGCACCAGGAGAGGACCAGGGGAGGACCAGGAGAGCTGGGGAGGACCATGGGAAGACCAGGGGACCAGGGGAGGACAAGTGGAGCTAAAGGGGCTCTGGGACTCCCTGGTCCACACATTCAGGTACAGTAGAGTTATGCTGAAAGTAGCCTAGTATTGGATATGTCCCTCTCAGGTTAGACCAGGCAACACCATAACATCAGCATCCCTGCCTCCGGTCAAAATGTCCAAACAATAAACGATGTGATCCGTGCAAGATGATTTGAATGAACTTGGAATGGGAAATGCAAATGTAATTTCTTATTCAAAACAGTGAACCCCTTGAGCTTGAGGCAAAATCGAATAATAAAAGAAAGGAAATGCTTTGAGAGAGTTGAGTTGGCTTGAGACAGAGACAGACGCACCAAAATTCTCTTGGTAAGTAGGCTACCATCTGAATAATTCTAGAGATATTTCACCTGATGGAAATTATGAATGCCATTAAAGACAATCATACAGTAAGCAATTATTTACCTGCTTCAGGTACCTCAGCTTGTTATGGTGCTGTATTACTTCTGGTCATTTTTGTATCTTCCATGTTATTTATAGTTAGTTGTGTTTATAGTTCAGATGGTTATTTAGACTGCTTCACCTGTTTCATTTCTTTATTGCTATTGGATTGTGTGCACTTTGTATTAGGGCTGTCATAATATCAAAATATCCGATTATCATGCATCTTTAACTTTATTTTGCTCCAATCTTTCTTTGTTTTCTCTTTAAAAACTGTGAAAACAACAGATTACAATGCATTTCGTTTTTACATTGTATTTGTTTATTGCTATTATATTGTGTGCACTTTGTATGCTATGTTTACGTTTGACTCTTGATTCTGGGTTTTAATCTTCTGCTGCTGTAATACCCCTCCCTCCTCCCCCAAGGTATTATTAACATCCATCTTTTCTGATCACATGTAGAGATACAGTATGGATTTCACCCGTCTCATCTTGTCTGGTAAAGCCTGCATTCCTGTCTTGTGTCATAAAGAGAACATTAAATACAGTATGTCGAGATTAACTAGAAAAAGTACACGAACCACAGATGGAGTACGTGCAAATTTCCCAGGAATTCAAATTCATGTTTTTTTTCTTTTACTGTATATCACAGGGGTTGGTTACCTTCTTCTGCTGACAATGATCATCCAGACAGGTAAAGCTTCTATAGGAGTGATTCCTCTACCAGACCCACTGATCACCACAGAACACACTGCTGCTTTGGGGACCTCTAACCCAGAAAGACATATCTGACATATTTCACTAAACTGTTCTTGTCATCGTTGTTATTGTTGTTAATGTTGCGCTTTTCGCCAATAAGGGATGTCCCTACCCAACCTGGCATTGAATGGGTCGGCTTCTCAGTCCACCACATACGGACTGAGTAATGTTGCTTCCAAAGCCATTGATGGGAGAAAGGACTCCTGGAGCCACAGTGAGAAGCAGAAGAACCCCTGGTGGACACTGGACCTAGCAGGAGGTTACTGGGTCACCACGGTTGTTGTCACGAACAGAAAGAAATTCCCAAATAGGCTGGATGGCGCTGAGATCCGTGTTGGTAACTCCCTGGAGAACAACGGCGTCAACAACCCAATGTGAGACCGTGGCCTGATCTGTGTTGGGACGATTACTCAAAACCCCAAAACACGGGAATATTGTAATCATGATATTAATCTCCCCCCCCCCCCCCCCCCCTCCAGGTGTGCTGTCATACCCCACATCCGAGGAGGACAGAGCCGGTACTTCCACTGTGGAGAGATGGAGGGTCGCTACGTCACTGTGGTCTTCCCTGGAGAGAAGACATTTTTGATCCTGTGTGAGGTGGAAGTCTATGGTTGTGCAGCAGGTGGTTTCAATCTTACATTTTTTGGACTAATTCTATCGACTGTGTTCAATCACAAATCACACCTATGTGATGAAATACGGGTCTCGTCGGCTGAAAGAATGTAGTTACTTTTTCACTCTCTTCCCAGACCTTCCTCCTCCCTCTGTAAACGTGGTGCTGGGGGGGAGGAAAGTGACGTTGGTGGGGTTGAGGCTGTGCTGGTCGGACGCACTGTTCTACTGCAGGGACCATCATTGGGACCTGCTCAGCCTGACCAATGAGGAGCAGCAGAGGGAGCTGAAGGGGCTGCTGGGAAGGGACACCACCTTCCCCCTTACCCCCCACCTGTGGTTGGGTCTGCGCAGGTACAGAACACACTCCTCCCACTGGACATGACTCTCATTCATTTATTTTACATTCAGATGAGTCCAAAGACCATTAATTCAGTGCTTTATTCATTTGTTCATTTTCACTTTGCTCGTTCATTCATCCCTTCATCCCTTCAATCGTGACGACAGGTACCTCATGGGAGACAAGTGGTTCTGGATGAACGGAGACCACATGACCTACAGCCAATGGAAGTGTGGCTATGCCCCTCCGCGCCTCTCCAACCCCTGTGGAGCCGTGGCCAATGGTGGTGACTTCCTGTGGCAGGACCGGCCCTGTGAGGAGCACCTTGACTTCCTGTGCGTCTCAGGTACACTATCCACCTGCTACTGATTGAAAGGTTACACCGGTCGTACTGACGGCAGTTATGGTCTCTCTAAACACTGGCGTTTCCCTGTTACTGCTAACTTGATATCTCCCGTCTCTCCTGGTTTATAACTTCATACTCTGATATCTCCTGACTCTCCTGGTGTCTAACTTCATACTCTGATATCTCCTGTCTCTCCTGGTTTATAACTCCATACTCTGATATCTCCTGCCTCTCCTGGTCTCTAACTTCATACTCTGATATCTCCTGACTCTCCTGGTCTCTCCACAGGTGCTGAGGAGAAGGACAGCAGAGTTACCTTCGACAGCTCCAGCAGAGACAAACCACATTGCCCCTGACACAGTCTCAAATAGAGACACCCCTTCTTCCTACTGCTAATGCTGATGGAGAAGAAAAGGCTACAGATGTTTCTGAAACAATTATGTTTTTGCTGCATACAATTGATAGAGGCCTGGGTGCCTGAGAAACTGTTAAAATAATAGTAAGAATTGCTTATGAATGTGAGGGGCGTGGGCGAAGGTGCAAGCAAGATCACAGGAAATACAAGACAACACCAATTCAATACCAAGACAATACCAAGAAATACCTAGGCAATACCAAGACATACCAAGACAATACCAAGACAATACCAAGCCAATACCAATCCAATACCAAGAAATACCAAGCCAATACCAAGAAATACCAAGACAATACCAAGAAATACCAAGAAATACCAAGCCAATACCAAGAAATACCAAGAAATACCAAGAAATACTAAGAAATACCAAGCCAATACCAAGAAATACCAAGACAATACCAAGAAATACCAAGCCAATACCAAGAAATACCAAGAAATACCAAGACAATACCAAGATAATACCAAGACATACCTAGGCAATACTAAGAAATACCAAGATAATACCAAGAAATACCAAGCCAATACCAAGAAATACCAAGCCAATACCAAGAAATACCAAGACAATTCCAAGAAATAGAATAGACTTAGGGAAGATGTTGCAGACAGAAAGCAACACATTTGAGACAGACAGCAGAAAAACCACAGACAATTTGAATAAGCAGAACAGGCAAAGTTAGCAGCATGCGCCAGAGAGCTGATAGTAAGGGACATGCATCAACGTAAGGAACTGCGCGTGCACACACCCCAAGAGTTGTTTACTTGCCAGGGGACTGTCCTATTGTGTCTTTGTAGTTTGGTCTTCCAGTTCTCTTTTAGACTACCTGCAAGCCTGCATTAAAATCACTCAAAAATCCTTTGGTCTCTAGGACGTTTTTATTTTCGCTTCTCATTTTCTCTTTTTGTCACCCAACAAACCAAGAGTGACATCCTATCCAGAACCCACTTCACTCATTACATTTATATTGATATTTACATGTATTTTCATATTTACAATAACATTTACAATTTAGTAATTTAGCGGAAGCTAAATACATTTGTCTAAAGTAAGTGAACCTCCACATCCCAGTCATTACCTATAAAGCTTTCAATAAGAAGTTCCAGCAGCAGTCAATACGATATGATACGACAGGCTCTGTATTATTCATACATACAGTAGACATTCAATAAATCAAGTCCCCAGACACATTATCTAGATACACAATGTATGAAAGGGAAACCCCAGAATAAACTGCCTTGGCTGCTTTTGGGAGGAGACCCAAGACACGAAACAAATAGCAACAGGTACTGTACACACCAAAGCACAACAAACAGAAGAAACGATAGACAAAAACGATCCCTAAGCATTCACTAGGTACCTCAGTCAGACAAGCATTGACTACATGATTTAGCAGTCACTACATAGCCTACTGTACATCAGTTAAACAGGCATTCACTACGATTCGGCATTCACTTCATACATCAGTCAGACAAGCATAACAAACACTGATTAATTATATCTAGACACGTTTCTTTTTCAGCTTCTTCTTGAAAAGGGAGACAGACTGATATTTTTATGACAACATCTAGCTAATTCCATATCTGCGGTCCCCTGCGTAAGACGCTCAGGCTGGTGCATTTAAGCCTTCGTTTTTTTCCCTGTGATAAGATGTTTCTTTCTGGTGTCTTAAATCAAGGGTTTAACATGTTTTTGAATGATTTTTCAAGATGCCCACCCACATCCATTGTATGACCAAAACGGTGGTAGAGCAATTATCAACTTTCTCGAAAATGCTAGTTTTGTCAACGTTTTGATCTGAACCATTGTATATGATCATAAGTAACCTTAAAACAGGGCTAAACATGCATTTTCCCTTTACTATTCCTTTAAGCTCTAAATTCACAAAGTGTAGTGGAGTAGAAATGTGGAGAAATGCACTACTGGTGTGAACAGCAGCGCTACTGCAACGTTTCACACCTGCCCTTAGTGTATCGTATCGTATTGTGATCGTCAACCCAATATCGTGTATCGTATCGTATCGTCATCGTCAACCCAATATCGTGTATCGTATCGTATCGTCAGATTAGTGTATCGTTACACATACATACATACATACACACATACATACATACAAACATACATACATACAAACATACATACATACATACATACAAACATACATACATACAAACATACATACATACATACATACATACATGCATACAAACATACATACATACAAACATACATACATACATACATACATACATACATACAAACATACATACATACATACATACATACATACATACATACATACATACATACATACATACATACAAACATACATACATACATACACACATACATACATACATACATACATACATACATACATACATACATACATACATACATACATACATACATACATACATACATACATACATACAGTGGCTGAAGGTACTCCCCATCTGCCTCATGGAGAGGATGGGAGGGGTTGTCCAGCATGGACTTCAGCTTGTCTTGCAGCATGGAGTGACTCTGTGGTCTCTGTCGAGTGGCTAGCCTTGAACCCGGGCTAGTGGGGGTCCGGGAGGTGGTTCTGGTGGAGATATGAAGACAGTAGTTTAAAGTTTAAAGAAGCGCTCAAGTGTTTTTAATAGAAAGGATAGAAGGGAAACCGGTCAGTAGTTTTTGATGTCAGAGGGGTCAAGAGTTGGTTTCTTCAGGAGGGGGGTGACTCTGGCAGTCAGAGGGAAAGCATCCTGATACCAGAGATGCGTTGAGAGAAGGAGTTTGGGCAAACAAACTGAAGGAGAGTGGAGGGGACAGGGTCTAGGGAGCAGGTGGTGGGGGGGGGCTAGATGTAACACGGTTGAGCTCTCTCTAGAGAGAAGAGTAGATCTCTAGAGAGAGAGAGCAGCGCAGGTCTAGAGAGAAGAGTAGATCTCTAGAGAGAGAGAGCAGCGCAGGTCTAGAGAGAAGAGTAGATCTCTAGAGAGAGAGAGCAGCGCAGGTCTAGAGAGAAGAGTAGATCTCTAGAGAGAGAGAGCAGCGCAGGTCTAGAGAGAAGAGTAGATCTCTAGAGAGAGAGAGCAGCGCAGGTCTAGAGAGAAGAGTAGATCTCTAGAGAGAGAGAGCAGCGCAGGTCTAGAGAGAAGAGTAGATCTCTAGAGAGAGAGAGCAGCGCAGGTCTAGAGAGAAGAGTAGATCTCTAGAGAGAGCTTCTGGACAAAATGGGAGAGAACGGTGACAATGCAGGAGGCGCATAGCCAGGAATACAGCTGTCCTGTCCATCATGATGAGGTATAGGGGAGGACCAGGAGAGGACCAGGAGAGGACCAGGAGAGGACCAGGAGAGGACCAGGAGAGGACCAGGAGAGGACCAGCAGAGGACCAGGAGAGCACCAGGAGAGCCGAGAAGGACCATGTGAAGACCAGGGGACCAGGGGAGGACCAGGAGAGGACCAGGAGAGGACCAGGAGAGCACCAGGAGAGGACCAGGAGAGCACCAGGAGAGGACCAGGAGAGGACCAGCAGAGGACCAGGAGAGCACCAGGAGAGGACCAGGAGAGGACCAGGAGAGCACCAGGAGAGGACCAGGAGAGCACCAGGAGAGCACCAGGAGAGGACCAGGAGAGCACCAGGAGAGGACCAGGAGAGGACCAGGGGAGCACCAGGAGAGGACCAGGAGAGCACCAGGAGAGGACCAGGAGAGCACCAGGAGAGCACCAGGAGAGGACCAGGAGAGCACCAGGAGAGGACCAGGAGAGGACCAGGAGAGGACCAGGGGAGCACCAGGAGAGGACCAGGAGAGGACCAGGAGAGGACCAGGAGAGGACCAGGGGAGCACCAGGAGAGGACCAGGAGAGGACCAGGAGAGCTGGGGAGGACCATGGGAAGACCAGGGGACCAGGGGAGGAGAAGTGGAGCTAAAGGGGCTCTGGGACTCCCTGGTCCACACATTCAGGTACAGTAGAGTTATGCTGAAAGTAGCCTAGTATTGGATATGTCCCTCTCAGGTTAGACCAGGCAACACCATAACATCAGCATCCCTGCCTCCGGTCAAAATGTCTAAACAATAAACGATGTGATCCGTGCAAGATGATTTGAATGAACTTGGAATGGGAAATGCAAATGTAATTTCTTATTCAAAACAGTGAACCCCTTGAGCTTGAGGCAAAATCGAATAATAAAAGAAAGGAAATGCTTTGAGAGAGTTGAGTTGGCTTGAGACAGAGACAGACGCACCAAAATTCTCTTGGTAAGTAGGCTACCATCTGAATAATTCTAGAGATATTTCACCTGATGGACATTATGAATGCCATTAAAGACAATCATACAGTAAGCAATTATTTACCTGCTTCAGGTACCTCAGCTTGTTATGGTGCTGTATTACTTCTGGTCATTTTTTAATTTCCATGTTATTTATAGTTAGTTGTGTTTATAGTTCAGATGGTTATTTAGACTGCTTCACCTGTTTCATTTCTTTATTGCTATTGGATTGTGTGCACTTTGTATTAGGGCTGTCATAATATCAAAATATCCGATTATCATGCATCTTTAACTTTATTTTGCTCCAATCTTTCTTTGTTTTCTCTTTAAAAACTGTGAAAACAACAGCTAACAATGCATTTCATTTTTACATTTTATTTGTTTATTGCTATTACATTGTGTGCACTTTGTATGCTATGTTTACTTTTGACTCTTGATTCTGGGTTTTAATCTTCTGCTGCTGTAATACCCCCCCCCCCCTCCCCCAAAGTATTATTAACATCCATCTTATCTGATCACATGTAGAGATACAGTATGGATTTCACCCGTCTCATCTTGTCTGGTAAAGCCTGCATTCCTGTCTTGTGTGTCATAAAGAGAACATTAAATACAGTATGTCGAGATTAACTCGAAAAAGTACACGAACCACAGATGGAGTACGTGCAAATTTCCCAGGAATTCAAATTCATGTTTGTTTTCTTTTACTGTATATCACAGGGGTTGGTTACCTTCTTCTGCTGACCATGATCATCCAGACAGGTAAAGCTTCTATAGGAGTGATTCCTCTACCAGACCCACTGATCACCACAGAACACACTGCTGCTTTGGGGACCTCTAACCCAGAAAGACAATATGACATATTTCACTAAACTGTTCTTGTCATCGTTGTTGTTATTGTCGTTGTTAATGTTGCGCTTTTCGCCAATAAGGGATGTCCCTACCCAACCTGGCATTGAATAGGCCGGCTTCTCAGTCCACCACATACGGTCCTAGTGTTGCTTCCCTCGCCGTTGATGGGAGAAAGGACTCCTGCAGCCACAGTAAGAAGCAGAAGAACCCCTGGTGGACACTGGACCTAGCAGGAGGTTACTGGGTCACCACGGTTGTTGTCACGAACAGAAAGAACTTCCCAAATAGGCTGGATGGCGCTGAGATCCGTGTTGGTAACTCCCTGGAGAACAACGGCGTCAACAACCCGAGGTGAGACCGTGGTCTGATCTGTGTTGGGACGTTTACTCAAAACCCCAAAATACGGGAATATTGTAATCATGATATTAAAGTCGCACTCAAACGGACGCTTGAGATCATCTAACTTCTGTAGTTTGACGTATTTCCGATGCAAACAAGCTATGAGGGTGGGACATCTGTTTAGAGGAATTTGATTGGAACATTGACAAGTGGACGGGTTTTAAGAACTTTAGACAGATTCGATAGAAGGATAGCGTTGATTGACGGGTGGATGTCGTGAGATTATTGGCCTAAAATCGAAGGTACCTGTTGTCGTCATTGCACGTGACCTACCGTTTTCCAGGAAGTAAGAAATTATATACTTTGATATAAGATTACAACAAAAGTAGAATTTTGTAATTTATTTGGCATACATCGTTGAATAGGTGAACACTATGACTAATTATGTGAGCCAAAATGGGACAGAATGCTTTTTTCATTTCAGTGTGACTTTAAACTCTCTCTCTCCCCCCCTCCAGGTGTGCTGTCATATCCCACATCCAAGCAGGACAGAGCTGGTCCTTCCACTGTGGAGAGATGGAGGGTCGCTACGTCACTGTGGTCGTCCCTGGAGAGATGAAATTTGTGACCCTGTGTGAGGTGGAAGTCTATGGCTGTGCAAAAGGTGGCTTCAATCCTACATTCTTTGGACTAATTCTATCGAGTGTGTTCAATCACAAATCACACCTATGTGATGAAATACGGGTCTCGTCGGCTGAAAGAATGTAGTTACTATTTCACTCTCTTCCCAGACCTTCCTCCTCCCTCTGTGAACGTGGTGCTGGGGGGGAGGAAAGTGACGTTGGTGGGGTTGAGGCTGTGCTGGTCGGACGCACTGTTCTACTGCAGGGACCATCATTGGGACCTGCTCAGCCTGACCAATGAGGAGCAGCAGCGGGAGTTGAAGGGGCTGCTGGGAAGGGACATCACCTTCCCCCTTACCCCCCACCTGTGGTTGGGTCTGCGCAGGTACAGAACACACTCCTCCCACTGGACATGACTCTCATTCATTTATTTTACATTCAGATGAGTCCAAAGACCATTCATTCAGTGCTTTATTCAATTGTTCATTTTCACTTCTTTGCTCGTTCATTCATCCCTTCATCCCTTCAATCGTGACGACAGGTACCTCATGGGAGACAAGTGGTTCTGGATGAACGGAGACCACATGACCTACAGCCAATGGAAGTGTGGCTATGCCCCTCCGCGCCTCTCCAACCCCTGTGGAGCCGTGGCCAATGGTGGTGACTTCCTGTGGCAGGACCGGCCCTGTGAGGAGCACCTTGACTTCCTGTGCGTCTCAGGTACACTGTCCACCTGCTACTGATTGAAAGGTTACACCGGTCGTACTGACGGCAGTTATGGTCTCTCTAAACACTGGCGTTTCCCTGTTACTGCTAACTTGATATCTCCCGTCTCTCCTGGTTTATAACTTCATAATCTGATATCTCCTGACTCTCCTGGTGTCTAACTTCATACTCTGATATCTCCTGTCTCTCCTGGTTTATAACTCCATACTCTGATATCTCCTGCCTCTCCTGGTCTCTAACTTCATACTCTGATATCTCCTGACTCTCCTGGTCTCTAACTTCATACTCTGATATCTCCCGACTCTCCTGGTCTCTCCACAGGTGCTGAGAAGGACAGCAGAGTTACCTTCGACAGCTCCAGCAGAGACAAACCACATTGCCCCTGACACGGTCTCGAATAGAGACACCCCTTCTTCCTACTGCTAATGCTGATGGAGAAGAAAAGGCTACAGATGTTTCTGAAACAATTATGTTTTTGCTGCATACAATTGATAGAGGCCTGGGTGCCTGAGAAACTGTTAAAATAATAGTAAGAATTGCTTATGAATGTGAGGGGCGTGGGCGAAGGTGCAAGCAAGATCACAGGAAATACAAGACAACACCAATTCAATACCAAGACAATACCAAGAAATACCAAGAAATACCAAGAAATACCAAGACAATACCAAGACAATACCAAGAAATACCAAGCCAATACCAAGAAATACCAAGACAATACCAAGAAATACCTAGGCAATACCAAGACAATACAAAGACAATACCAAGAAATACCTAGGCAATACCAAGAAATACCAAGACAATACGAAGCCAATACCAAGAAATACCAAGCCAATACCAAGAAATACCAAGAAATACCAAGAAATACCAAGAAATACCAAGACAATACCAAGAAATACCAAGAAATACCAAGCCAATACCAAGAAATACCAAGCCAATACCAAGAAATACCAAGAAATACCTAGGCAATACCAAGACAATACCAAGAAATACCAAGAAATACCAAGACAATACCAAGAAATAGAGTTAGGGAAGATGTTTCAGACAGAAAGCAACACATTTGAGACAGACAGCAGAAAAATCACAGACAATTTGAATAAGCAGAACAGGCAAAGTTAGCAGCATGCGCCAGAGAGCTGATAGTAAGGGACATGCATCAACATAAGGAACTGCGCGTGCACACACCCCAAGACTTGTTTACTTGCCAGGGGACTGTCCTATTGTGTCTTTGTAGTTTGGTCCTCCAGTTCTCTTTTAGACTACCTGCAAGCCTGAATTAAAATCACTCAAAACTCCTTTGGTCTCTAGGACGTTTTTGTTTTCTCTTCTCATTTTCTCTTTTTGTCACCCAACAAACCAAGAGTGACATCCTATCCAGAACCCACTTCACTCATTACATTTATATTAATATTTACATGTATTTTCATATTTACAATAACATTTACAATTTAGTAATTTAGCGGAAGCTAAATACATTTGTCTAAAGTAAGTGAACCTCCACATCCCAGTCATTATCTATAAAGCTTTCAATAAGAAGTTCCAGCAGCAGTCAATACGATATGATACGACAGGCTCCTTATTATTCATACATACAGTAGACATTCAATAAATCAAGTCACCAGACACATTATCTAGATACACAATGTATGAAAGGGAAACCCCAGAATAAACTGCCTTGGCTGCTTTTGGGAGGAGACCCAAGACATGAAACAAATAGCAACAGGTACTGTACACACCAAAGCACAACAAACAGAAGAAACGATAGACAAAAACGATCCCTAAGCATTCACTATATGTACCTCAGTCAGACAAGCATTCATGGGGGCAGCTGTAGCTCAGTTGGTAGAGTGGGTCGTTCAATGATCGAAGGGTCAGCGGTTCAAATCAAAATGTCAACAATAAACGATGTGATCCGTGCAAGATGATTTGAATGAACTTGGAATGGGAAATGCAAATGTAATTTCTTATTCAAAACAGTGAACCCTTTGAGCTTGAGGCAAAATCTAAGAACTGAATCTAAATGCTTTGAGAGAGCTGAGTTGGCTTGAGACAGAGACAGACACACCAAAATTCTCTTGGTAAGTAGGCTACCATCTGAAGATAAATCTAGAGATATTTCACCTGATTGAAATGATGAATACCATTAAAGACAATCATACAGTAAGCAGTTTTTGAGACGTGGGGCTTCACACACACAACCTCAAGCCTGCTGTTCCCTCAAAGCCATGAGCCAGCTGAGAGAGCAGTTCAAACAGCTAAGCAGCTCCTGTGGAAATCTCCAGACCCCTACCTGGCCCTCTTGGCATACAGGTCAACCCCCCTCTCCAAAGGACTCAGCCCAGCCGAGCTTCTGCAGGGCAGAAAACTGTGCACGACTCTCCCCACTCTGCCCTCACTGCTGGCCCCGGACTGGCCATACTTGTCTGAATTTGCACAAAAAGACAGACAGTACAAACTTGACCAAAAGGCACACTTTGACCACCGGCACCGTGCAAAGACCCTCAGTCCCCCGGAGACCCAGTCTGGGTTCAGGACTCCCAGGAGAGAGGGGTGGTGCAACAGCCAGCAGATACACCGCAGTCGTTCCATGTCGGTATCCAGGGCCGAGCGATCAGGAGAAACCGGCGTCACCTCACTCTAGCCTACCCTGACTCTGGCCCCTCACTTCTTGTTTGTTTAAAGTTTACACACGTATGTGCTGCGACGAAATAGTTCAATGCTAAATATTTTAAAAAATACTTTCCAGATGAACTAGAATCTTACTTTATGGCGAATTATATGCCAGAACGCCAGCTAACACCTTGGTGAGTTTCTTGTCTTTGAAATTGAGGGTTTAACATGTTTTTGAATGATTTTTCAAGGTGCCCACCCACATCCATTGTATGACCAAAACGGTGGTAGAGCAATTATCAACTTTCTCAAAAATGCTAGTTTTGTCAACGTTTTGATCTGAACCATTGTATATGATCATAAGTAACCTTAAAACAGGGCTAAACATGCATTTTCCCTTTACTACTCCTTTAAGGCTGAACGTACCTCGGTGTAACACCAACGCAGGAAAGTCTGCCTTTAGTATTCATGCACCCCAGAGGTGGAACAGACTGCAGGACTCCCTAAAGCTGGACCAACTTGATCTCATTGGAAAGGTTAAAGGTTACAATAGAAGGTGTGCTCCATGTTGATTGTACATGTTTCTTGTAGTCTTGTTTTTATTCTGGATCTTATAACTTTGACTTTATGTTGTTTTGTTGTATCGTGTTTCTATTTTGTATGTGCTTTATATTGTAATCAGGGTGGCATTGATAAAGAGAGCTTGCTTGATAAAGAGAGCTTGTCATCCCCTGAATAAATAAAGATTTCAATTCAAAATGACACCATGATCAGGTCATGGTGGACCAGGATCTGCCAACCGCTAGCTGCTGTGATGGAAAATTCAGTGTTGAGAAACATGTTTTGTGTAACTTCCTATAAGTGGAACTCTACACCTTTGTATGTGTGTGTTTCTCTTTCTTTTCTCTTGTGCAAGATGAGGAAGAGGGTGATTGAGCAGTGAGATTTAAGCAATTGGCCACTCGAGGCAGTGGGTTACAGGGGATTTTACCACAGCTACGGGGCGTTGTTAGGCCCGACGCGATAGCGGAGGTTACTATATATATTCACAAAAAACACTCAGTAGTAACATTCAATCATTTATTTACTGATCATTCTTATCATTTTAGTATTTACAAAATATTCCGCGATAGGCTAGTTCTGAATTAAATGGTTGCCAGTGATGAAAATGTACTAGAGCTGGCTGCTAGAAAGAACTCTCAATCATTAACATTGTCAGCTGGTTCCAGTGTGTGTGTGTGTATGACTCCTGTGTGACGGCCCGAGGGTTCCTGGAGACGGAGGTTACGACAGGGGGAGTCATGCTGCTACCCAAGGGGGGTCTAGGCATAGGGAAAG
The DNA here is from genome assembly GCF_949987555.1 of Borostomias antarcticus. Taxonomy (NCBI): domain Eukaryota; kingdom Metazoa; phylum Chordata; class Actinopteri; order Stomiiformes; family Stomiidae; genus Borostomias; species Borostomias antarcticus. The sequence goes on along the minus strand of NC_140263.1, from coordinate 2,898,562 downwards.
GTCCCCACCATAGCTGTGTATGTCCCTAGGGGAAGGGTGACTGTCTCTCATGTGGTGCACAAACACCGACCCTTTAGATACGAGGGCGTCAGGCGCCTCATCCTATCTTCGTTGCAAGGCCGCATGATTGAGAAGAGAGAGAGAGACAGCTTTGTCTCGAAGGACGCAGAGGGGTGTGGGACACCCACCCCTCCCTCTCGTCAGGGGGGTTAAAACCACTGTTCAGCTGTATGTTCTTTGATTTGCACAGACCTCCGCCCCCGAATGCATTTTGTGGCTCTGTGCCAAAATTGAATGGGATTCTAAATTGGCCCATGCTTCACCCCTCGAGTTTCATGAAAAGCAGTCTGGTAGATTTTGCTTAATCCTAGTCCAGAAAATGAATGGAGGTACAGGTAAGGGTCTGTGCAGAGTACAAGAATTCAGGACAATTTTGGGACAAATTTTTTGTTGCAAAGTGCCCAGCGTCGGGCCCGATTTTGAACATGGGGAACGACGATAAGCCTTGTAGTGTGACATAATCGAAGATCAGCGATTTGGCGTCTGGGATGCCCTACGGTACCCCGATGAAAAGTCTAGCATGTTAGAATTGTTTGTATTTTCCTGCCTAGTCTGACATCTCCTGCGACCATGCCTTGTTTTCATTTGTTGATCAGGCCCATTATTCGGATTTCACTGATTGTTGTTAGGGGCGGCTGTAGCTCAGTTGGTAGAGCGGGTCGTTCAGTGATCGAAGGGTCAGTGGTTCGAATCCCAGCTCCAACTGTCCACATGTCAAAGTGTCCTTGAGCAAGACACCTAACCCCAAATTGCTCCCAATGAGCAGGTTAGCACCTTGCATGGCAGCTACCGCCGTATGGGTGAATGAGAGGCCATTGTAAAGCGCTTTGAGTGCCGCTAAGGTGGAAAAGCGCTATATAAGTGCAGTCCATTTACCATTCCAGTATTGAGCTAGCTGCAGTTTTTCTGCAGACTCTCACTGGTTACAATGGAAGTCAATGGGGCATCCATAAATGAGTTGGAAAAACGATGATAAATGTGCTTTTCCCAGACAGGAAGCACAGCGTGTGATCTTACTGATCTCACTATGCTCTCCTTTGAAATGTATCGCAATCCAAATATTTTTACATGTTTGGCATGGCTTGGACATATGCATTCCCATGGCATTTATTTTCACTGCTCCCATGGAGGACTATGTCCAAGTCATGCCAAAAACCGAACAATATTCGGATTGCAATACATTTCACAGGAGAGCATACTGAGACACCCTAATTACACCCTATGCTTCCCATCTCGGAAAAAGCACATTTATCAAAGTTTAATGCATTTATGCGTGCCCCTTTTACCTCCATTGTAGCCCAGTGAGAGCCTGCAGAAAAACTGCAGCTAGCTCAATACAGGAATAATCAGTGAAATTATGGTCTCCATGGTTCAGGTTCATGGTAGACAGACCACAAAGAGGAATAATGTCTAAAATAGCACACTACCCTTTTAAAATGCACCATGACGGGACACAAAGTCGGACAGCCAGACAGACCAGTTGAACACAGTTTTTCTTCATCTCTTTATCAAAGCTTAAAAGGGCAGGCTCTCATGAATACAAATACATCCAAATACAATAAATACAAATATATAAATAGTTTTCACAATTTTTAAAAAACTTTACTAGAAATTGATTGTATAACGAATCACAACTCGGATGAGGATCTCTGTGTGGTGGTACCCATGGCGACCTGGCAGTTTTCTGATCAGCTTCATTGATTACTCCACAGCTGTGCTCTTTAACCTGAGGGTTCACACTGCATATACGGTCACATATTTATATTTACACACAAGAAAATACTATTTCCAGTCTCTTGTCAGGCATATGACACTTCTTTTAAACTGTTTAAACACAGTCGAAGGGACAACCTCAGTGTGTGTGTGTGTGTGTGTGTGTGTGTGTGTGTGTGTGTGTGTGTGTGTGTGTGTGCTAGAAGCGTATCAGGCTGTAGCCAGCGTCCTGGATGGTTGAGTAGGTCGTATCACCTGCAGAGCACAGTCAGAAACAAACCCTGTTAGAATGACAGTTGGAAATTCAAGACAGTTTGAAGCTGATAAAAACAACACATGACTACTCATTTATTCAACGTACTTTGGTTGCCCGGCGGTGGGGTAGGTAAAGCCCCCCTCCTGCATATTCACAAACACAAGACAAACACCTGTTCACCAGAGTCACAGTCAAGGACAGAGCTAATCAAAATTCTCACTATCAAAAAATTGTACCTCCTACAGTACCTGTTCTTCTTAAGCAATAAACCACGAGAGGCCGTGTGTTATAGTGATTTTATAACAGCTAGGGGGCGTTGTTAGGCGAAGCGGAGTGCCTAAAACTAGCTGTTATAAAATCACTATAACACACGGCCTCGAGTGGTTTATTGCTTTTAAACGTTGTATATGTTACTACAGCTATTAGTGTAAAATAAACACACAGCAATGTAAAATATTAACATTTATTCAAAACGAAGCATCATTCCCTCAATTCCGCCGAGCAAAATAGATCACCTAACAAAAGGGTTGCCAAGCAACAACAACAACTACAATGCATTGGATCAAACGGGAGGCAGGTTAATACTGAAAATGGAATGATATGCGGTCCCAGGTGTGTGTTACAAAGTATTTTAACACGGCTTCCAGCCAATCAGAATCAAGAACAAGAACTAACCGTTGTATAATTGTTCTTTTTAACATGTTCTAAGGCTTTTTCATCTCACAGGTAGAGAGCCTGGTTACTTCCTACTTCCTGTATCACCCACCTGGTGATGATTGTCGGGGGCTGCCTGGGGGGCGGGGCTACCGTGGGTCTCTGAGTGCAGTAGAAGTTCTCATACAAGACAGGAGCTGGAGAGGAACGGGTGGGGGGAGAGGAGTAGAGATGTAGTACTGTAGTACATTACATTACATTACAGTCATTTAGCAGACGCTTTTATCCAAAGCGACTAACAATAATTGCATTTAACGTAGGAAGAGCCAATGTACTACTACTTGCCAGAACTCAAAAGTGCATCTTCTTTCTAAAACAAGTGATTAAGAGCATAATCTAGTGCTGAAGGCAAAGTGCAAGAATCACAATCTAAGTAGTAGTAGTAAATATGAAGTACTTTAGTAGTAAAGATGAAGTACTTTAGTAGTAAAGATGTATTACTGTAGTAGTAAATATGAAGTACTTTAGTAGTAAAGATGTAGTACTGTAGTAGTAGAGATGTAGTACTGTAGTAGTAAAGATGTAGTATTGTAGTAGTAGAGATGTAGTACTGTAGTAGTAGAGATGCAGTACTGTAGTAGTAAAGATGTAGTACTGTAGTAGTAAAGATGTAGTACTGTAGTAGTAGAGATGTAGTACTGTAGTAGTGGAGATGTAGTACTGTAGTAGTAGAGATGTAGTACTGTAGTAGTAGAGATGTAGTACTGTAGTAGTAGAGATGAAGTACTGTAGTAGTAGAGATGTAGTACTGTAGTAGTAAAGATGATGTACTGTAGTAGTAGAGATGTAGTACTGTAGTAGTAAAGATGAAGTACTTTCGTAGTAGAGATGTAGTACTGTAGTAGTAGAGATGTAGTACTGTAGTAGTAGAGATGTAGTACTGTAGTAGTAAAGATGAAGTACTTTCGTAGTAGAGATGTAGTACTGTAGTAGTAGAGATGTAGTACTGTAGTAGTAAAGATGAAGTACTGTAGTAGTAAAGATGAAGTACTTTCTTAGTAAAGATGCATTACTGTAGTAGTAAAGATGTACTGTAGTAATAGAGATGTAGTACTGTAGTAGTAGAGATGTAGTACTGTAGTAGTAAAGATGTAGTACTGTAGTAGTAAAGATGTAGTACTGTAGTAGTAAAGATGTAGTACTGTAGTAGTAGAGATGTAGTACTGTAGTAGTAAAGATGTAGTACTGTAGTAGTAAAGATGTAGTACTGTAGTAGTAGAGATGTAGTACTGTAGTAGTAAAGATGTAGTACTGTAGTAGTAAAGATGTAGTACTGTAGTAGTAGAGATGTAGTACTGTAGTAGTAAAGATGAAGTACTTTAGTAGAAAATATGTAGTACTGTAGTAGTAAAGATGTAGTACTGTAGTAGTAGAGATGTAGTACTGTAGTAGTAAAGATGTAGTACTGTAGTAGTAAAGATGTAGTACTGTAGTAGTAAAGATGTAGTACTGTAGTAGTAAAGATGTAGTACTGTAGTAGTAAAGATGCAGTACTGTAGTAGTAAAGATGCAGTACTGTAGTAGTAGAGATGTAGTACTGTAGTAGTAAAGATGTAGTACTGTAGTAGTAGAGATGCATTACTGTAGTAGTAGATATGTAGTACTGTAGTAGTAGAGATGTAGTACTGTAGTAGTAGAGATGTAGTACTTTAGTAGTAAAGATGAAGTACTTTAGTAGTAGAGATGTAGTACTGTAGTAGTAGAGATGTAGTACTGTAGTAGTAAAGATGTAGTACTGTAGTAGTAAAGATATAGTACTGTAGTAGTAAAGATGTAGTACTGTAGTAGTAAAGATGAAGTACTGTAGTAGTAGAGATGTAGTACTGTAGTAGTAGAGATGTAGTACTGTAGTAGTAGAGATGCAGTACTGTAGTAGTAGAGATGTAGTACTGTAGTAGTAGAGATGTAGTACTGTAGTAGTAAAGATGAAGTACTGTAGTAGTAAAGATGTAGTACTGTAGTAGTAGAGATGTAGTACTGTAGTAGTAGAGATGTAGTACTGTAGTAGTAAAGATGAAGTACTGTAGTAGTAAAGATGTAGTACTGTAGTAGTAGAGATGTAGTACTGTAGTAGTAAAGATGATGTACTGTAGTAGTAAAGATGTAGTACTGTAGTAGTAGAGATGTAGTACTGTAGTAGTAGAGATGTAGTACTGTAGTAGTAAATATGTAGTAATGTAGTAGTAGAGATGTAGTACTGTAGTAGTAGAGATGTAGTACTGTAGTAGTAAAGATGTAGTAATGTAGTAGTAGAGATGTAGTACTGTAGTAGTAGAGATGTAGTACTGTAGTAGTAGAGATGTAGTACTGTAGTAGTAGAGATGTATTACTGTAGTAGTAGAGATGTAGTACTGTAGTAGTAGAGATGCAATACTGTAGTAGTAAAGATGTAGTACTGTAGTAGTAAAGATGAAGTACTGTAGTAGTAGAGATGTAGTACTGTAGTAGTAGAGATGTAGTAATGTAGTAGTAGAGATGTAGTACTGTAGTAGTAAAGATGAAGTACTGTAGTAGTAGAGATGTAGTACTGTAGTAGTAGAGATGAAGTACTGTAGTAGTAAAGATGTAGTACTGTAGTAGTAGAGATGCAGTACTGTAGTAGTAAAGATGAAGTACTGTAGTAGTAAAGATGAAGTACTGTAGTAGTAGAGATGTAGTACTGTAGTAGTAGAGATGTAGTACTGTAGTAGTAGAGATGTAGTATTGTAGTAGTAGAGATGTAGTACTGTAGTAGTAAAGATGAAGTACTGTAGTAGTAAAGATGTAGTACTGTAGTAGTAGAGATGCAGTACTGTAGTAGTAAAGATGAAGAACTGTAGTAGTCGAGATGTAGTACTGTAGTAGTAAAGATGTAGTACTGTAGTAGTAGAGATGTAGTAATGTAGTAGTAAAGATGAAGTACTGTAGTAGTAGAGATGTAGTACTGTAGTAGTAGAGATGTAGTACTGTAGTAGTAGAGATGTAGTATTGTAGTAGTAGAGATGTAGTACTGTAGTAGTAAAGATGAAGTACTGTAGTAGTAGAGATGTAGTACTGTAGTAGTAAAGATGTAGTACTGTAGTAGTAGAGATGTAGTACTGTAGTAGTAGAGATGTAGTACTGTAGTAGTAGAGATGTAGTACTGTAGTAGTAGAGATGTAGTAGAGATGTAGTACTGTAGTAGTAGAGATGTAGTAGAGATGTAGTACTGTAGTAGTAGAGATGAAGTACTGTAGTAGTAGAGATGTAGTAGAGATGTAGTACTGTAGTAGTAAAGATGTAGTAGAGATGTAGTACTGTAGTAGTAGAGATGTAGTACTGTAGTACATTACATTACATTACAGTCATTTAGCAGACGCTTTTATCCAAAGCGACTAACAATAATTGCATTTAACGTAGGAAGAGCCAATGTACTACTACTTGCCAGAACTCACAAGTGCATCTTCTTTCTAAAACAAGTGACTAAGAGCATAATCTAGTGCTGAAGGCAAAGTGCAAGAATCACAATCTAAGTAGTAGTAGTAAAGATGAAGTACTTTAGTAGTAAAGATGAAGTACTTTAGTAGTGAAGATGTATTACTGTAGTAGTAAATATGAAGTACTTTAGTAGTAAAGATGAAGTACTTTAGTAGTAAAGATGTATTACTGTAGTAGTAGAGATGTAGTACTGTAGTAGTAGAGATGTAGTACTGTAGTAGTAGAGATGTATTACTGTAGTAGTAGAGATGTAGTACTGTAGTAGTGGAGATGTAGTACTGTAGTAGTAAAGATGTAGTACTGTAGTAGTAGAGATGTAGTACTGTAGTAGTGGAGATGTAGTACTGTAGTAGTAAAGATGTAGTACTGTAGTAGAAGAGATGAAGTACTGTAGTAGTAGAGATGTAGTACTGTAGTAGTAGAGATGTAGTACTGTAGTAGTAAAGATGTAGTACTGTAGTAGTAAAGATGTAGTACTGTAGTAGTAGAGATGTAGTACTGTAGTAGTAAAGATGCATTACTGTAGTAGTAAAGATGTAGTACTGTAGTAGTAAAGATGTAGTACTTTAGTAGTAAAGATGTAGTACTGTAGTAGTAAAGATGTAGTACTGTAGTAGTAAAGATGTAGTACTGTAGTAGTAGAGATGTAGTACTGTAGTAGTAAAGATGTAGTACTGTAGTAGTAGCGATGTAGTACTGTAGTAGTAAAGATGTAGTACTGTAGTAGTAGAGATGTAGTACTTTAGTAGTAAAGATGTAGTACTGTAGTAGTAGAGATGAAGTACTGTAGTAGTAGAGATGTAGTACTGTAGTAGTAGAGATGTAGTACTGTAGTAGTAGAGATGTAGTACTGTAGTAGTAAAGATGAAGTACTTTCTTAGTAAAGATGCAGTACTGTAGTAGTAGAGATGTAGTACTGTAGTAGTAAAGATGAAGTACTGTAGTAGTAAAGATGTAGTACTGTAGTAGTAAAGATGTAGTACTGTAGTAGTAAAGATGTAGTACTGTAGTAGTAGAGATGTAGTACTGTAGTAGTAAATATGAAGTACTGTAGTAGTAGAGATGTAGTACTGTAGTAGTAGAGATGTAGTACTGTAGTAGTAGAGATGTAGTACTGTAGTAGTAGAGATGTATTACTGTAGTAGTAGAGATGTAGTACTGTAGTAGTAAAGATGTAGTACTGTAGTAGTAGAGATGTAGTACTGTAGTAGTAAAGATGTAGTACTGTAGTAGTAAAGATGTAGTACTGTAGTAGTAGAGATGTAGTACTGTAGTAGTAAAGATGAAGTACTGTAGTAGTAGAGATGTAGTACTGTAGTAGTAAAGATGTAGTACTGTAGTAGTAGAGATGTAGTACTGTAGTAGTAAAGATGTAGTACTGTAGTAGTAGAGATGTAGTACTGTAGTAGTAAATATGTAGTACTGTAGTAGTAAAGATGTAGTACTGTAGTAGTAGAGATGTAGTACTTTAGTAGTAAAGATGTAGTACTGTAGTAGTAGAGATGAAGTACTGTAGTAGTAGAGATGTAGTACTGTAGTAGTAGAGATGTAGTACTGCAGTAGTAGAGATGTAGTACTTTAGTAGTAAAGATGAAGTACTTTCTTAGTAAAGATGCAGTACTGTAGTAGTAGAGATGTAGTACTGTAGTAGTAAAGATGAAGTACTGTAGTAGTAAAGATGTAGTACTGTAGTAGTAAAGATGTAGTACTGTAGTAGTAAAGATGTAGTACTGTAGTAGTAGAGATGTAGTACTGTAGTAGTAAAGATGAAGTACTGTAGTAGTAGAGATGTAGTACTGTAGTAGTAAAGATGTAGTACTGTAGTAGTAAAGATGTAGTACTGTAGTAGTAGAGATGTAGTACTGTAGTAGTAGAGATGTAGTACTGAAGTAGTAAAGATGTAGTACTGTAGTAGTAAAGATGTAGTACTGTAGTAGTAGAGATGTAGTACTGTAGTAGTAGAGATGTAGTACTGTAGTAGTAGAGATGTAGTACTGTAGTAGTAGAGATGAAGTACTTTAGTAGTAGAGATGTAGTACTGTAGTAGTAGAGATGTAGTACTGTAGTAGTAGAGATGAAGTACTTTAGTAGTAGAGATGTAGTACTGTAGTAGTAGAGATGCAGTAATGTAGTAGTAGAGATGAAGTACTGTAGTAGTAAAGATGTAGTACTGTAGTAGTAAAGATGTAGTACTGTAGTAGTAGAGATGTAGTACTGTAGTAGTAGAGATGTAGTACTGTAGTAGTAAAGATGTAGTACTGTAGTAGTAGAGATGTAGTACTGTAGTAGTAGAGATGAAGTACTTTAGTAGTAGAGATGTAGTACTGTAGTAGTAAAGATGAAGTACTGTAGTAGTAGATATGTAGTACTGTAGTAGTAGAGATGTAGTACTGTAGTAGTAGAGATGTAGTACTGTAGTAGTAGAGATGTAGTACTGTAGTAGTAAAGATGTACTGTAGTAGTAGAGATGTAGTACTGTAGTAGTAGAGATGAAGTACTGTAGTAGTAAAGATGAAGTACTGTAGCAGTAGAGATGTAGTACTGTAGTAGTAAAGATGTAGTACTGTAGTAGTAGAGATGTAGTACTGTAGTAGTAGAGATGTAGTACTGTAGTAGTAGAGATGTAGTACTGTAGTAGTAAAGATGTAGTACTGTAGTAGTAGAGATGTAGTACTGTAGTAGTAAAGATGAAGTACTGTAGTAGTAAAGATGAAGTACTGTAGTAGTAAAGATGAAGTACTGTAGTAGTAGAGATGTAGTACTGTAGTAGTAAAGATGTAGTACTGTAGTAGTAGAGATGTAGTACTGTAGTAGTAGAGATGTAGTACTGTAGTAGTAGAGATGCAGTTATGTAGTAGTAGAGATGTAGGACTGTAGTAGTAGAGATGAAGTACTTTAGTAGTAGAGATGTAGTACTGTAGTAGTAAAGATGAAGTACTGTAGTAGTAGAGATGCAGTACTGTAGTAGTAGAGATGTAGTACTGTAGTAGTAGAGATGTAGTAATGTAGTAGTAGAGATGTAGTACTGTAGTAGTAGAGATGTAGTACTGTAGTAGTAGAGATGTAGTACTGTAGTAGTAAAGATGAAGTACTGTAGTAGTAGAGATGTAGTACTGTAGTAGTAAAGATGAAGTACTGTAGTAGTAGAGATGTAGTACTGTAGTAGTAAGGATGAAGTACTGTAGGAGTAGAGATGTAGTACTGTAGTAGTAGAGATGTAATACTGTAGTAGTAAAGATGTAGTACTGTAGTAGTAAAGATGAAGTACTGTAGTAGTAAAGATGTAGTACTGTAGTAGTAAAGATGTAGTACTGTAGTAGTAGAGATGCAGTAAAGATGTAGTACTGTAGTAGTAAAGATGAAGTACTTTAGTAGTAAAGATGCATTACTGTAGTAGTAAAGATGAAGTACTGTAGTAGTAAAGATGAGGTACTGTAGTAGTAAAGATGAAGTACTGTAGTAGTAGAGATGTAGTACTGTAGTAGTAGAGATGTAGTACTGTAGTAGTAGAGATGTAGTACTGTAGTAGTAAAGATGTAGTACTGTAGTAGTAGAGATGTAGTACTGTAGTAGTAGAGATGTAGTACTGTAGTAGTAGAGATGTAGTACTGTAGTAGTAGAGATGCAGTACTGTAGTAGTAGAGATGCAGTACTGTAGTAGTAGAGATGTAGTACTGTAGTAGTAAAGATGTAGTACTGTAGTAGTAGAGATGTAGTACTGTAGTAGTAAAGATGTAGTACTGTAGTAGTAAAGATGTAGTACTGTAGTAGTAGAGATGTAGTACTGTAGTAGTAGAGATGTAGTACTGTAGTAGTAGAGATGCAGTACTGTAGTAGTAGAGATGTAGTACTGTAGTAGTAAAGATGTAGTACTGTAGTAGTAGAGATGTAGTACTATAGTAGTAAAGATGTAGTACTGTAGTAGTAAAGATGTAGTACTGTAGTAGTAGAGATGTAGTACTGTAGTAGTAGAGATGTAGTACTGTAGTAGTAGAGATGCAGTACTGTAGTAGTAGAGATGCAGTACTGTAGTAGTAGAGATGTAGTACTGTAGTAGTAAAGATGTAGTACTGTAGTAGTAGAGATGAAGTACTGTAGTAGTAGAGATGTAGTACTGTAGTAGTAAAGATGTAGTACTGTAGTAGTAGAGATGTAGTACTGTAGTAGTAGAGATGCAGTACTGTAGTAGTAGAGATGTAGTACTGTAGTAGTAAAGATGTAGTACTGTAGTAGTAAAGATGTAGTACTATAGTAGTAAAGATGTAGTACTATAGTAGTAAAGATGTAGTATTATAGTAGTAAAGATGTAGTACTGTAGTAGTAAAGATGAAGTACTTTAGTCGTAAAGATGTAGTACTATAGTAGTAAAGATGTAGTACTATAGTAGTAAAGATGTAGTACTGTAGTAGTAAAGATGAAGTACTGTAGTAGTAAAGATGAAGTACTTTAGTAGTAAAGATGAAGTACTGTAGTAGTAAAGATGTAGTACTGTAGTAGTAAAGATGAAGTACTGAAGTAGTAATAGCAATACCCCTGGACCTATTTATTGCATATATTGGATTTTTTTTTTTTTTTTTTTTTTTTTTACAAAAAGTGTAGTAAATCAAACTGATTTAAAGGTTCCCAAACTGACAATTCACTTTTGCCAGTTCACAACAGTAGTAGTAGTAAAGAAGTGTACAGTACAGTATTGTAGAAGTAAAGATGTAGTACTGTAGTAGTAAAGATGTGTACCTGGAGGTTTTTCTCCTGTCTGCCGGAGGTTGATGAAATGTTCAATATCCTCCTGGATGTTACACTGCTCCAGAGACTTCCTAACCTCCTCATATAACTGCACGCACACACACACACGCACGCACACACACACACACACACACACACACACACACACACACACACACACACACACACACACACACACACACACACACACACACACACACACACATGCACACACACACACACACACACACACCAACGTTTACAGAGGTGACTTCTGCAATCAGGAGTCTTAAAAACAACTAGAAAGGGTGCTCAGAGAGCACAGGCCTCCGCCCATTAATGCATTTTGTTGGTGTAATCGAGTTGAAAAGGTTAAACTCCCCCTCCAGTTTTCACCATCAGCGCTACACGCCTCAAGGTCGTTGAGCAGTTTTGCTACGTCGGCAGTATACCGACTCCTACACGCCAGATTGACAATGACATGGTCCGGGTCCGCATCAACCTGGCCTCCTCTGCCTTTGGTAGACTGCTTGAAAAAAAAACACCTCAGAACCTCAACGAAAGTTGCGGTCTACAAGGCGGTGTGTGTCTCCGTCCGATTTACGGATCAGAAGCCTGGACAGCCTCCCGCCGTCACCCCCGTCACCCTGACGCATTCAACATCAGATGCCTCCAGGACGGCGTCACCTGGCAATGTCCTCAAAATGTCCTCATACGGACATTTTACAGCGTACCGAGTCTATAAGTATCGAGGCGACCTTAGCGCAGATGCAACTCCGGTGGGTTGACCATCAGGATGCCGATTGGCCGTCAGGTGCTTTATGGTCAGCTCCTGTAAAATGATAAATGGACTGCACTTATATAGCGCTTTTCCACCTTAGCGGCACTCAAAGCGCTTTACAACGGCCTCTCATTCACCCATTCACACACACATTCACACACCAATGGCGGTAGCTGCCATGCAAGGTGCTAACCTGCTCATTGGGAGCAATTTGGGGGTTAGGTGTCTTGCTCAAGGACACTTCGACATGTGGACAGTCGGAGCTGGGATTCGAACCGCTGACCCTTCGATCACTGAACGAGCCGCTCTACCAACTGAGCTACAGCCGCCCCTCCGCCGCCCCTCCTGTCAGTCAGCAGGAAGCCCGGAGGTCAAAATCTGCGGTACGAAGACCAACTGGAAGGGACACTAAAAAGGTGCAACGTCAACCCCGATGATCTGGAGGCAGCTGCAGCAAATGGACCACTTTGGCGTTCCCTGTGCCGGAATGGGGTCAATGCAATCAACAACGGAGGGACCGGCGCCAGCGAAGACAACCCCCTGCACCTTCCCAGCCTCCCGATCCAAGTCACATGTCCCCCCTGTGGCTTCAGGATCGGCTTCGTACTCACATAGAGTGGCACATTGGCGCCGGCAACAATAGCCACTGACATGTTCAACGCAGACCGATTGGAAGCTACGTCGTGTTTGACTACGATGGATGTGGCAGAGAGAGAGTGTGTGTGTGTGTGTGTATGTGTGTGTGTGTGTGTCCGTGTGTTTACCTCGTCGCTGGTGACACACTGCTGGGAGAGGTGGTTGAGGTGCGTCCACACCACATTCCTCAAAGTGTTGATCCTCTCCACCTCTATCTTCTCAAATACCTGCATACACACACAAACACACACACACACACACACACACACCTGAACATCTGCACACAGAAACACAAACTGCACACAAGAGGAACACACACACATCTGAACACAGGCACACAGACACACACACATGCACACACACACACACACCTGAACACAGGAACACACACACCTGTCCCTAAGCTCCGCCCCCTACCTCACAGGACTTCACATGCTCGTCCTGCCAGTTCTCCTTGATCTTCCCCAGCACCGTCACGTTCTGCATGTACATCCTGTCTGCCAGACCAAACAGGAAGTGACACAATTACAGGCCACACAGTTAGAGAAATAGCGTGCACTGGCTACAAAGCCTAATATTATAGTGTATCTGCCAGGCCTGCTGTTTGTTTGTGCTAGTCTGTCTGTGTTGCTGTTGTTGTTGTTGTTGTTGTTGTTGCTGTTGTTGTTGTTGTTGTTCTCACCAGCTTCCTCTGCTGACTGCTTGGCTTGTTGGGTTTTAGCGAACAGCTAAAACACAGAAACAATGATCAATCAGTCAGTCAGTCAAGTCAGTCAGTCAGTATATCAATTAACCAATCAGCCATTAAATCAATCAATACAATAATCTGTCAACTAATCAGTAAAACAGGTATTGTATTTTATATAGTTGGAAAGCCTGTTTAGTCACCTGGTAGAACTCGTTGCATTCATGGATCGTGCATTCGTGGAATGAGCAACACAGCTAAACGTGTGGTTGAAAATATGCAAAAAACCCCTGCAATATTCTTCTGTTGGTATTCACTCTTGTTTTGAGTTGCTTGGTGGATTGGATGATTTCACTCTCCCACAGTAATGAGGAAAAAACAAGGCCACAGTAAACATGTTGTCCCCCACACAAGATGCATCTTCCTTTGAGGCAATGATGGAGTGAAAATCTAGAATTTATTTGTGTGCGTTTGTGCGGCCAACTCAAAGTCCCGCCCCCTTCGGCTGTCGCTGGGTGGCGGACAACAACACATACAGTATTGGTTAATTTTACACTGTCAGGGACCTCAGTAGCGTGTGGAGATCCATACACAGCCACAACAGAAGAATATTGCAGGGGATTTTGGCACATTTTTTGGGGGCGCTATCCACACATTTAGCTGTGTTGCTCATTCCATGAATGCACGATCCTTACAAGTTGTACCTTGTTGTAAAGATGACTAATCGGGCTTTCCAACGATATTAAATACAATACCGATTGGTATTATTAAAGGGAGAAATAATTGACCGAAATAACATTTCCGAACTATTTTTGAGGAGTTAATATTAATGCAGCACATTTTTAACGAGGAATCAAATGCCTCTGTCTCTCTGTGTCTTTGGTCTCTCTGTCTCTCTGTGTCTCTCTGGGTCTCTAGCCCAGCAGCACATGATCACCTTTCCTGGATGCAGAAGGAAGTAGGTACGATAAATACAAAGAAACTTCCTTTGGCTTACCTAGCCTCCCATATCTAACCTAGCCTCACCTATCCTAACCTAGCCAGCGCTGACGTGCCTTCTCTTGGTAGACCTACGGTGCTGACGTACAGTACCTTCTCACGGGAGACCTATGGCGCTGATGTACCTTCTCACAGTACACCTACAGTGCTGATGTACCTTTTCACAGTGGTGCTGACGTAAAGTACCTTCTCATGGTAGACCTACAGTGCTGACGTACCTTCTCACAGTAGACCTACGATGCTGGCGTACAGTATCTTCTCACGGTAGACCTACGGTGCTGACGTACCTTCTCACAGTAGACCTACGATGCTGGCGTACAGTATCTTCTCACGGTAGACCTACGGTGCTGACGTATCTTCTCACAGTAGACCTACGATGCTGGCGTACAGTATGTTCTCACGGTAGACCTACGGTGCTGACCTACCTTCTCACAGTAGACCTACGATGCTGGCGTACAGTATCTTCTCACGGTACACCTACAATGCTGACGTACCTTCTCACAGTAGACCTACGATGCTGGCGTACGGTATCTTCTCACGGTAGACCTACAGTGCTGACGTACCTTCTCACAGTAGACCTACGATGCTGGCGTACAGTATCTTCTCACGGTAGACCTACGGTGCTGACCTACCTTCTCCAGCTGCTTGGAGTTGGTGGTGCTGGCGTTACGGTTCATGTTCTGTTCCATTTCCTCCTTGTCTCGACATTTCTGGTCGTATGTCTTCTTCGACTGGGGGAGTAGGGGGAGTGAACAGTTAGAAGGGTCGGCGAGGGTGGGGGGGGGGGTTGAGATGAGGAGAAAGGGGTGTGGTTAGACGAGAAGAGGGTGGAGAGGGATGAGGGTGAGGGGTTGACATGGCTAGGGAGATGGGTGAGGCAGGTGAGGGCGCCTCCGTCTTTCTCAAACTCTAACTCCGGTATGCTCCTTTTTCGGTCGCTGTAAAACAATTGGAAACATGTCGGAATAAATACGACATGATCGGTCGGTCGGTCGACTACACTTTGTTTACATGTATGGAGCCCGATGTTTCACAGGTGGTTGACATGGCAACGTGGCCCAACATGCCATGACCCAAACAGTGTCCAGTCTTGTCTGTCCAGGGAATGTCTCTTTGGCACGATGGCCTCAAATCTAATCAGAGCCCACAGCTGCAGCTCTTCCGGACAACCCAGCAGTCCACCGGGCTCAGAGTGCTTAGAGAGAGTCGAGTTGACGGTATGCCAGTGGATTTATTACACTGATCTGCTAAAAGTAAAAATATGTCATGTTTTCCCTGAAATCTGTGTACGTAAACAACCATTGCTTTGCATCAGTAAAATAGGGACTGTTTTATCTAGACATATGATTGTTTTACAATGTTGATTTTATCACACTGTACTTAACACTGCTCACACTCTGCACACTCACTGTACTTACACTCACCACACTCCATTCTATATATAGTACTGTACATATATTGCTTTTGTGCCTCCCTTTTTTTTTTAACAGTATATCGTAATTTGTACATTGCACTGTATTTGTTAGCGCTGTTTTTTGTATTGTACTTTGTATTTGCACTGTTTTTGTACTGTTTTGCCCTGTCATATCTTTGCACCCTGTCCTTTGTCCCTAGTCAAATTCCAAGTATTTGTGAACCATATACTGTACATGCCTAATAAGCAGATCTTGAATCTTGATGTGTTTATGAGACATAATTGTGTCGATATGTCTTTATCTTGTTAATGTGTGACAGGATATGTGAGAACACACACCTCACTTTGGCGTAAGCACTAGATTATGCTTTTAGTCTCGTTTAGTAAGGAGATGCACTTGTGAGTTCTGGTAGAGTAGAGACTTCCTACGTTAAATGCAATTATATTGTAAGTCGCTTTGGATAAAAGCGTCTGCTAAATGACTGTAATGTAATGTAGTCTTGTGTTCCTTCAAAACTTCCCCTTTGAGAAGAGAGGTGCCCCCACTGTTCACTTCCTGATCTCATTACAGAGACTTCCCCCTGGCTCTGCTGTGGTCGCACCATCCATGACGTTACTATTCAACAAACAAACCTTCTCACCACAAGAACACAACCGAAACTGCCTGCCAGGCTCATTAAACTCAGAAGCAAGCCACTTCTAACACTTTTCATTCTAGACCTCTAGACCAGCACAGATAGACAGATAAACCTCTAGACCAGGAAATAGATGGACAGATAACCAGATAACCTCTAGACCAGCATAGATGGACAGATAACCTCTAGACCAGCATAGATAGACAGATAAACCTCTAGACCAGGACACCTCTAGACCAGGACATAGATGGACAGATAACCCTCTAGACCAGGACATAGATGGACAGATAACCCTCTAGACCAGGACACCTCTAGACCAGGACATAGATGCACAGATAACCTCTAGAACAGGACATAGATGCACAGATAACCTCTAGACCAGGACATAGATGCACAGATAACCTCTAGACCAGGACACCTCTAGACCAGGACACCTCTAGACCAGGACACCTCTAGACCAGGACATGGATGGACAGATAACCCTCTAGACCAGGACATAGATGGACAGATAACCATCTAGACCAGGACATGGATGGACAGATAACCATCTAGACCAGGACATAGATGGACAGATAACCATCTAGACCAGGACATGGATGGACAGATAACCTCTAGACCAGGACACCTCTAGAACAGGACATAGATGCACAGATAACCCTCTAGACCAGGACACCTCTAGACCAGGACATAGATGGACAGATAACCCTCTAGACTAGGACATAGATGCACAGATAACCCTCTAGACCAGGACATAGATGCACAGATAACCCTCTAGACCAGGACACCTCTAGACCAGGACATAGATGCACAGATAACCCTCTAGAACAGGACATAGATGCACAGATAACCTCTAGAACAGGACATAGATGCACAGATAACCTCTAGACTAGGACACCTCTAGAACAGGACATAGATGCACAGATAACCTCTAGACCAGGACACCTCTAGACCAGGACACCTCTAGACCAGGACATGGATGGACAGATAACCCTCTAGACCAGGACATGGATGGACAGATAACCTCTAGACCAGGACACCTCTAGACCAGGACATAGATGGACAGATAACCCTCTAGACCAGGACATGGATGGACAGATAACCTCTAGACCAGGACACCTCTAGACCAGGACATAGATGGACAGATAACCTCTAGACCAGGACATAGATGGACAGATAACCCTCTAGACCAGGACATAGATGGACAGATAACCTCTAGAACAGGACATAGATGGACAGATAACCTCTAGAACAGGACATAGATGGACAGATAACCTCTAGACCAGGACATAGATGGACATATAACCTCTAGACCAGGACATAGATGGACAAATAACCTCTAGACCAGGACACCTCTAGACCAGGACATAGATGGACAGATAACCTCTAGACCAGGACATAGATGGACAGATAACCTCTAGACCAGGACATAGATGGACAGATAACCTCTAGACCAGGACACCTCTAGACCAGGACATAGATGGACAGATAGCCCTCTAGACCAGGACATAGATGGACAGATAACCAGATAACCTCTAGACCAGCATAGATAGACAGATAAACCTCTAGACCAGGACACCTCTAGACCAGGACATATACACACACACAATAAAGGTTTGATGGATGGATGGATGGATGGATGGACGGACGGACGGACGGACGGACGGACGGACGGACAGATAGATAGATAGATAGATAGATAGATATTGACTTGGGCTCTTGGGGTCAATGGTTCTGAGGGCCCTCCAAGAACAGACAGGACAGGTGACAGAGCAGTAAAGACAGAACCTCCATCTTACCTCGATGGTTTTCTTGAACTGCGTGGCCCTCTGCTTGTGCATGGCATCCATTTGCTGTTCCACCTGGGAGGACACACAGACACAGAGAGTTCAGGCCCAAACCCCAGTCTCCTGCTTGACGCTACACTGAGAAGGGTTCTTCCATCTGGAACCTTTATAAGGAGCGTTTCACCACAGACATCACACAAGGTTCCACGTGTGATCAATGTGACATTCCTTTCATTTCCTGTTTAGAAGCACTGTCACCGTAAACGCCTGTCCTGTTAAGCCTGTTAAGGCCAGCCACTCCTCGTTATAAATACCGCCCACACGTGTCAATGCTACTTTTCCAGTGGCGTAGCTAGCTGAAGTGGTGTTTACGAGTAGTCACATGCGTTTGTAAATCAGATGAGGTCAGCAGTTCTAGTGGAGGTGATGATTACCTTAATCCTAGCTTCTTGCTGCAACTACAACTGTTGATCTGAGTGAGAGTGTGTTTGCTTTGCATTCCAGGTCATCCCTCCTGCATGCGTGCCTGTTAGATTACCTTCTTCTTGGCCTCCTTCTGCCTCTCTCTGAACTCTTCCAGCTTCCTCACCTCTTCTCTCATGGTCTGGGAGAGCTGCAGGTGGGCCAGACTCACGTGCTCCGTCTCTGCGCAGTCCAGGACACACACACACACACACACACACACACACACACACACACACACACACACATCAGGAGGAGCAATAGCCCCCGGTAGAGGCATCGCTGCGCAGTCGCTTCAACCCCCGTCAAAGAATTTTTACTTTTTTACTAACTAATTTTTAAGCTTTTTTACTAATGTTTCACAGACATCTGGATAGTTTTGGGATTTTCGAACACTTACGCAGTTTGAACATGTCCAGTGATCTCTTCAGCGTGCTGAATAAACAAAAGACGAAGAAAAACAACGACAAAAACACAAAGGAAAGAGCAAAGTCACGTATGAGGCAGCCCCGGAGTCACATGACGTGAAAACTGCTGACAGGGAGGCTGAAACACTCACACTTCTCCTTCACAGCTCTCTTCCCTCTCAACGGAGGAAAGGAGAACCTGCCCTTTCTGCCTTTCACACACACACACACACACACACACACACACACACACACACACACACACACACACACACACACACACACATATGCACACACACACATGCACACACAACTATACAATACAACTCAGATATCCTGTACATGTGGTTATATTAAGTGTGTGTGTGTGTGTGTGTGTGTGTGTGTGTGTGTGTGTGTGACTGTTGGAACCACAGATGACCTGCTAGTGTGGTCTTGTCATACCTAGCTAAGCAGAAGAGAGAGAGAGAGCTGTACTGTATATGAAAAGATATATATATATATAGGAGAGTGCTACAATAGACGGTGAGTAAAAGTAGAAAATCAGGTGCACATCAAAGGATAAGAAAATATAACAATAAAAAGTGACTGTCCAGCTTACTCAAAAAGGTGTGAGACGCAGTCAAATGAGTATCCTGAGACACTCTGATAAGTTCAAATTCCTTTCTTGTGCACGGGACCAACGCGTTTCGACTTCGATAGTCTTCATCAGGGTGTGTGGTAGGACAAAAGGTGCAAGTGAGTCCATTTAAAGGTTAATGGGAGGTCATGTGACTAGATGAACACTTAGAGAGACCGTCCTATTGTATACCTTTCTACCATAATAGTGAAATCAACAACGTAGAAAGCAATACACATCACAAACAAAGCAAACAAATTGCATAAAAGGACAAAGATGATAAACTTCAAACAATTTAAAAGAATATATATTAAAACTAAGGTTGGCCAACCTCTAATTTTGCATGAATGCCAAACTGTATACAAAACACCAAAACATCTCCAGCATGTATAGGCATATGGCACAAGAGTCCGTTATCAAAGGTGAGTTATGTGCGGCTGCACAAGTGTGTGTGTGTGTGTGTGTGTGTGTGTGTGTGTGTGTGTGTGCGAATGTGGCAGTGGATATGGGGCAGTGAAAAACTCCATGATAGAAAAAGTAAAAAATAAAGAAAAGGGAGAGAATTGGGAAATGTTTACAGAAAGGGGGAGTGGTCAGTTCCAGTGCGAACTAGAATGGAGAAGTAAGACGCCTCCTTCCCTCCACTAGTCTGGGGGTCCACCTTGGGCAAGTGGTAGTACCCCCTAGCCCCCCTACCTGGGGTTACAGGTAAAACCCCTGATGGACCAAGACCTAAGAGGAAGAGAGACCCGGCCCGGAGGAAGCCCGGGGCCCTCGTCTGGAGCCAGGCCCAGACGGAGGGCCCGCCTGCGAGCGCCTGGTGGCCGGGCTTACCATGGAGCCCGGCTGGGCCCACCTCTTGGATTCTTGGGAATTACCTCTATCCAATCATTTATCAGAGTGCCTCAAGATACTCCTCTGACTGCGTCTCACACCTTTTTGAGTAAGCTGGACGGTCACTTTTTATTGTTATACTGTATAAGACTCCGATCAACACTGTTACTGACCCACAAACTGTACACACACACACACACACACACACACACACACACAAATAGACTTACTTCCTTTCACTGTGTCCACACACCTTCTTGGAGAGACCCAGGAGCTCTTTGGCATACTTCTCCTCTATAGATGCTCTGAAACACACAACCCCACGCACACACACACACACACACACACAACATGTGTGATCCCGTGTGTGTGTCAGATGGATGTGTCCGGGCGTGTGTGTGTGTGTCAGATGTATGTGTCCGGGCGTGTGTGTGAGTGTGTGTGTGTGTCAGATGTATGTGTCCGGGCGCGTGTGTGTGTCAGATGTATGTGTCCAGGTGTGTGTGTGTGTGTCAGATGTATGTGTCCGGGCGTGTGTGTGTGTGTGTGTGTGTGTGTGTGTGTGTGTGTGTGCCAGATACAGGCACGCTGATCCTCGGTTGGCTTTTAGCTTATCCTTCTTTGCACTAACATTCTGTACTCACTCTTTGCACTGTCCTGTCTCGTCCCTGCACCCTGTCCAATGTTGTCTCCATGTTATGAACCACGACCATTACATTACATTATATTACAGTCATTTAGCAGACACTTTTATCCAAAGCGACTAACAATAATTGCATTTAACGTAGGAAGAGCCAATGTACTACTACTTGCCAGAACTCACAAGTGCATCTTCTCTCTAAAACAAGTGACTAAGAGCATAATCTAGTGCTGAAGGCAAAGTGCAAGAATCACAATCTAAAGTACAGTGCAATATAATATAATACAATACGACCGAAAGCAAATACCTAGTACGTTGACAAACTGCATGGCAATAAACAAATTCAGATTCAGATTATAGAGAACTGAAGACACACTTTTCTCTAAAAGTGGCAAAATTGGCAACATTATGACAAAAATGTGCCTCTGTGGTAACTTGGTGGTAATGACAAGCAGTGTTACCTTGACGTTTTCAAGATTGTAGCATTGTTTTGTTTTGCAGGGAAAAGTTATCTTGGTGGATGAGGCTTGATTTCGGTACTCTGTAGTGTCTTTCCTGGAGAGACCGACTCAGCTCTGTATGTATCTCCTGGAGAGACCGGCTCAGCCAAGTCTACTTGTTCTATCAGTTCACATCCATGACCTTACTCTACCTCTACAGCATAGTGGTGAGGAATGTGGGTCAGTGTGTGTGTGTGTGTGTGTGTGTGTGTGTGTGTGTGTGTGTGTGTGTATAGATGACAAGTTAACTCAGGGAAAACAGGTGCTTTCGCTTTCACTAACTGAAATTATAACCACAATAGTCATCCTTTATGTCCCAAGTGTGACACCGTAGCCTTTGGACCCCTGGAGCAAATGGACAGAGAGTTGGATTCGATTCTACTTCAGTCTATTCTATTGTATTCTATTCTGCAGCTATAGGCAGGTCTGCGTTATTGTGGTTGGCTTAATGATTCCACTTGGGAAGAAGGACATACTAAAAAAAATCAATATGAAAAATTGTCATTATTCAAATATTAACTCTGATATTTTTAAAAATCTCCTGTTACCGTATTTTTTTCTTTTGACCATGATAGGGTTTAAAACAGGCCAGGAACTAAAATAAACAAACAAAACAACATAAGACCGGTCTGAAGAAGTCATGTAGGTCTAGAGTATTGATTTCAGACAGAGAGACACATTCTAAACTGTAGAACTTGAGATCTAACAGAGCAGCAGTGTTTTTAAAGTTCTCCGAAATAGAGGAAATGGTCGATCTAGCAGCTTCACCGTGAGCTCACACAGAAACACCCCAGACACCGTGAGATGGGGGTTCCTGTAAACCCAGAGAGAGGACAGAGTCTACATAGAGTAGCTACACTCTGGTCACACATTAGCATGTAGCGACACGGAGTGACGTGAATAACTGCTTGGAAATATTGTATTCAAGCCTTGAGGGAAACACCCTTATGCCTCAACAAAACTATCCTACAACTAAACACTGACTGACTGACTGACTGACTGACTGACTGGCTGACTGACTGACTGACTGACTGCATGCCTGACTTGCTGATTGGTTAACTACTGACTGACTGACTGACTGACTAGGCATAAATGCATTTTACACTGAACTGGTTACACTCAGATACCCAGCAAACACGCAACGTCAGGGAGACGTTCAGATCATGTCTTAATAACGTCCGTCGGTCCAGAGCCCCATTTGTACGTCTGCTGGACGTACAAATGGCCTCAATATTCAAACGTCTGGCTTGGACCCCTCTAAGACGTCTGTGGACGTGCAAAACGGGTCCAATATCTGAACGTTAAAAAAAAACATTCATTCTGGCTCCTAATTGGATGTCTTTGGACGTCCGAAAAAGACAAAAAAGACGTTTAAAAGACGTCTTTTAGACGTGTCTTTGCTCAGTGGGTATAATTTCAACGGCCCGACATCTATCTGCCCCTGCTGATCTGCTTCTCTGGGTGGTTCCAGACCTCTCTCTGCGTGGACGTCTTCTGGCTGGTCAACTGCCTGCGTACTCTGTATCTGCACGGCCTCTTGTCTCTGGATGTCTGCTCTGGAGGGTTTGTAACGTGTGCTTTCTCACCTGGCTTTCAGGAACTCTTCCACCTCCTTGCAGGTCCTCCTGCCGTCACCGAGGTGCTGTAGGATGATGTCGTATCCTCCGGTGCTGGTCAGCTCAGAGTTCTGATAACATGGGGGGGATTGAGAGACTCAGGCGGGATGAGAGGCGAGGGAGAGACCTACATAGTTCCACTGTGAGAGAAACGAAGGCTGCTGGACTCAAAACACCTCATACCCAAGTCTTAAGAGAAACTGCACTTACAAATCTGGTTATTTAACAGATGTTTATGTTGCGACTTATGATGTTTTGAACAAGTGTTGGAGTTAAGTACCTTGCTCAAGGGCACAACGGTATAGGCAATAGCTGTCAAGTGAACTGGCCAGGTTTTAAACCAGCAACCTTTCAGTCACTGGTCATTCTACCACTGGGCGGGGCTGCCCCCACACCCACTGCACCCCTTATAAAGACCCTTCCCTACGGTGTCCATATTAGGACATCCTCACACCTCAGACGAAAAGGCATCAGTCCTCAGACAAAAGATTGTCAGTTCTGGTGACTTACACTAAAAGGCATCACACCTCGGATGAAACGGCCTCACTCCTCAAACGAAAAGTTGTCAGTTCTCGTGTCTCACACTAAAAGGCATCACTCCTCAAATTAAAGTCGCACAGAAATGAAAAAAAGCATTCTGTCCCATTTTGGTTCACATAATTGGTCATAGTGTTCACTCACTCACACCTACAGCATCAAATATCCTATTCAAACAACATCCAGAGAGCTGTGTGTTGCTTTGAATTCTATCCCGTAAAAAAGACACTGCTCATGGCATAAATGATAGTTGAGGGAGAGATCAACAGACACACACCAGACTGTTGGTGATGAGGTGAAGTCACACATTCAACTAGTATTTAAGAACAAATAAATGGACGTTTTAAAACTGAGATTCCCTGTAATTTCAGTCTACTGTGCCGTGACAGCCTATAATCAATCCGACCTCATGTAATTCACTGGTTATTTGAGAGCCTAGAGAGGGTGGGGGAAAGTACGCACGTCAATCCACGATGAACAGTTCATTAATGCTAAGCATCTTCTAAAATAAATAAACAGAATCTAACTGACTTTTCGACCATTCATGTTTCAAGATAGTCTATTTATCACATTGGGTGCTTAGGTTTGAATAACACACATTGCATATAACCTAATTTATAGGCTAATGTATTAATAATACCCTACGACGACTTACCCAAAAGTAATCCTTAAAGTGGAGCTCTCTCATGGTGGAGGAGGACAGAAGCGACAGAAGACGGTTCCTCGGGTCAGAGCGAGATTGTCACGGAATGGACTCTCCGGTGCTCGGTGACCGTTGAGACTGCGCGTACTGAGGAAGTTGGCGAGGGAGGGAGGAGTGCTTGGGTTTTTAGAAATCGGGTAGTTCCGCTTGGCGGATTTTATAATATGGTTCTGTGGCTTTTATGACTTAGAGCCTATAAAGTCAGATTAAACACTGATGCATCAGCTCAGTTGCCCGTTCAGGAGTGCATTTTACGCACCGTCACCGGAGTGCGCTCCGACGCACGGTGTCCTGTCACTGCGGACCTAGGCGACCCTGCCATCTCCATCTCCATCTCAAATCAAACACAGATGTTTGTATCTCACACCCCGGGGACATGAGATCTTCCATTCCATTCAATTAATTCTCCGTTTCAAATGAGCAGCAATAACTAGGCTACAGGGCATCCAGAGAACTTGTAAAATTGTACATCTGACTTTTTCAAACGTTTCCTTTTATCCCACCATATAATATTAGAGGCCTTATACATTGGTTGTAGGTGACACCTTCTGGTCATCTAATGTACAGACAAGGAACTAGATTACGCAATGAAGGACGTCATCTTTATATTGGTCAACAACTTCCTTTTTTCAATATAGCCACTTGCACTTCCCCATAATATAATTGGTGTATTAGGCCTATCCTATAACAAGGCTATAACAAACCAAAATGCTTAAAAGTGGCTAAAACGCAATCGATTGCTGTAGTGCCCCCGTGGCCAGATGAGGTTCATATTGCGTGTATGCCCTACTAACACAGTGGGTTGCAGCAACGTTGCACATAAGTTGTACTTAGGTAAGTTGCAACGTTACCATCAGGCGATGTTGTGACAACGTCCATCTAGGGTCGAACATAACTGTACCCTCCTAAGTCTAATTAGACTTTACTGCAACGTTGCAGAAACATTGGCAACATGGGTGTCTGCAACGTCATTAAATAATGACGTTGTATTACAGTCCTATTAGGCTAGCAATCGGGCTATCCCGTGACGTCACTACCAAACTGCCTAGAACTCTATGACGCACACAAAGTTGGTGTTTTGTCAAAAGAGCCTTGCAAACCGTGACGTCACAGAGCGGCCTTGTGACGTGGGCCAGGAGGAGTATAAAAGCCAGAGAGCGACAGAGGAAGAGCAGCCAGAGAGAGAGAGAGGGGGGCGTCTCCCTCTCCCTCCCTGGCTCTCTCTCGTGGGCCAGAGAGAGAGAGAGAGGAGAAGGAGATATCATCTTGACATCTCCTCCTCCTCCTCCCCCCTTTCAGGTTCACAGAGAGAGATCTTGGTTCTCTCTCAGTGAGCCAGAGAGGGGGGGGTGGAGATGTCTAGATGGTATCTCCTTCTCCTCTCTCTCTCTCTCTGGACCACTGAGAGAGAGTCAGGGAGAGAGAGAGAGATGTCCTCTTCTCTCTCTCTCCTCTTCCATGGCTCGGAGGAGGAGGCGGTGGTGGTGGCAAATTATAAAAACTAAATAAAACATTTTTTTTTTTATAATAAAAACTGATTCTGATTCTGATTCTAATTGTAAGCTATAGTGATAAGATAAGATATCCATGTTAGCATATAGGAGTACTGTTATAGTTACTGTTAGCACTTCAGACTTCCACTGTGTCATCATCTGCTGGCCTCCCAGAGCAACCGACGGATTTCCAACCGGAGGTTTCGCGTCGCCCTGATTCAACCAGGTGTTCTGCGGAATTCTGTGACCATCAGTGACCAGATCCAGATCAG
>NC_140263.1:2832624-2867624 GCF_949987555.1 Borostomias antarcticus | reverse complement strand
TAAATGCTAAATCTAATGCTAACCCTAGGCTACAGTAGCCTATGAGACTGATAGCCTACACATCAAGCAGAGAGAACGCTATTAGTTATCCCACTAGATAGATACTATGCATTTTGTATCTGTTACAGCAGAATATTTAACATATCTATCTGCCTAACATATCTTGACATACAGGTTACTGCTCAGTGCTCTACCACTGTAACAAGTTGTTTGGAAACGTTGAGTAGGCCTGCCTGGAATGGAAAACACCACATCGCTTTGTTTTTTCTGCTTGTTTTGTTTTCCCAACTTTTCCTGTCACTCTTTGTTACACATTATGGAGGATGTTATTGTATCGATAACAGTGAGGTATTCATAATCTGAACAAGCCTGCTCCACATCCTCTCTCTCTGACACACACACACACACACACACACACACACACACACACACACACACACACTCCATCTCAAAACAACCTCCATGATCTCTAGGAGTCGTAAAACCCACTGAAGGCCAGATAAGATAACCACGCTCAGTTATATGATGATGGTGATGATGAAGATGATGATGAAGGCTTATACCGGGCTTTGGAGGAGGCTGCTGGTTGAGCCGCCTGTATCCTGGTCACATGACCCAGCCAGATGTGTGGGCGGGTCAGTCAGGTGCTCAGCTGTTATCAGTGCCGGGCTGTGGACCGTACTTCCCCTTTCTGATAGCAACACCGTTACCGGGACAAGCCTCAACATGTCAACAAACACTTGTTTTAACCCATATACAGAGGATAGGAGGGCAGGGGGGACTTGTGTTTTGCCAGGTGTTAGGATAAGTATGTAGGTCGACAGAGAGTAACATTACATACACAGTAGGACTCGGGTGTGTTTGTGAAAACACTGGCATTTACTGCTGGGAGGGCA
Source organism: Borostomias antarcticus (assembly GCF_949987555.1). Lineage (NCBI taxonomy): Eukaryota > Metazoa > Chordata > Actinopteri > Stomiiformes > Stomiidae > Borostomias > Borostomias antarcticus. Next base: position 2,866,728 of record NC_140263.1, on the reverse strand, counting down.
CACGTGTGAGTGACAGGTGACAGGTGCTTCCCATGTTTATCATAGCATACTGGGTCATGGCATGCAGGACACAGGAGATGCTAGTTATGTCAAACAGCCTGCTTGTTCATACATGTTCCATTCAATCCCTCCACCTCTTTTAATGAATGACATAAAACAGAGAGCCGCTGGTGGAAAGCAATGTTATATTACAGTGCAAGAACAGGAGATGCTGTTTTATTCAACAGAGGCACCTGTTCTGTATTTCACCTGTATTATATGACGCCCAGCAGGACATAATTGTTATGACATAGTAATTATCTATCTGTGTAGGTCAGTATGTCCAAACACCTTATCACATGTTACATGAGTGAACGCTGGACGGTTCGCTCCTGTGTTGTTGTTTATCACTCCAACAAGATTGAACATTGAACAAACCCCAATTCATTTTTATGACTTGCTTACGTAAGTGTGTGCGAGAGGGCCTCGTACTTCTCTATTGTAATGGTCTGGAGACAGAACATCGATCTCTAACAACATGTTACAGCACTTTGGTCAACTTTGTTGTTTTTAAATGTGCTCTATGAATAAAATGGTATGGTATGGTATGGTAATGTCCCGAGCATACATACTCTCACCTGTCTGTCTGTGTTCAATATTGACATAGCATTGGTCCATACTCACTCACTCATTGGTTGCTGCCTCATGTACAAAGTGCTCTGTGCTAATTGACATGGAGTGTGGGTCAAGGGTCACAGTGATCTAACCTCTCTAATAAATGGCCAAATATTTGTGTGTTGCTCTCCAATTAAGGATGTGGTGTGCATTGCTTAAAATGTATCAACATATTGAGTAGGCCTATCCGCAAAATCTTTTTCAAATAGTGTCAAATAATGCAATGTACAGTACAACAGACAATATTCTACATGGTTTTGCAGTGTGTGTGTGTGTGTGTGGGGGGGGGGGGGCAGAATTAGCAGTATTAGCATGTTGTTTGTAGATAATCTGGCAACCGCCAATTTAAGATTGACTTGGGGTTTTGAGGGGTGTCTGTCAGGTTTGGAACACCTCCTTCTCTCAGCTCTACCACACCTGCATGTGTTGTTGGAACACCTCCTTCTCTCAGCTCTACCGCAAGTGTTGATGGGACAGTGTGTCACTCCTGGAGCCGCCAATACAGTGACAAGGGCTGCAGTTGCACATAAACATATTGCTTTGATTTGTGCAAATATCTTTGTGTTCTCCCCGTGAAATGGAAGCGATAAAGACCCTGCCAACTCCATGGCTTCTCCTCCCTCCGGTGTAACTGTTGTGGGAATTAGGCGCAACACCGGCGGGGGATCCCGGGCGTGACGTCAGCGCAGCTATTTAACCCAGTGGACTGCTATCATTAGAGCAGACAGACCTGTTCCTTCTTGTCGAGCTACACGCACCTATATAAACGGAGTGGCTTCTTCCCTTTACTTGCAAAAGTAGGCTACAACTGAAGCCACGAATACCGGAGACTGCCTTTACGCACAACTGTCTTCAATTGGAGCCAGCGCGCGTAATGAAAATGACAGGTGAGTTCAATGTGCCATAGCATTAACCTTTTAATATAACCTAGGCTAATATAATAATAATATAATTGAACTCGTTTCCATAACATTCTTTGACATCCCTTTCCAGATCAAACTTCCGTAGACTGTGCGAATCAGCTGCGTAAAATCGGAGACGGTTTGGAATGGTCCATCAACTGGAGATACAAGCTGTTGGAGATACTCACCAAGAGCTACGCGAACGTGATCAAAGTCAAATGAGACGACGTCACCTGCGTGAACAGAGCCGATCTCTTTGGAATCGGAACCGGAAAGGAGCCGTTGTCGCCAAGACGGTGATATCACCGGTCACTTCATGGAGACTGGAGAGCCATACCGACGCGACGCGCCACATGCGCCCAGCAAACACACAACGTCAGGGAGACGTTCAGATCAGGTCTTAATAACGTCCGTCGGTCCAGAACCCCGTTTGTACGTCTGCTGGACCCCTCAATATTCAAACGTCTGGCTTGGACCCCTCTAAGACGTCTGTGGACGTGCAGAACGGGTTCAATATCTGAACGTCTAAAAGAACTTTCATTCTGGCTCCTAATTGGATGTCTTTGGACGTCCAAAAAAGACATCTAAAAGACGTCTTTTAGACGTGTCTTTGCTCAGTGGGCGGTCACTTCTGATGGAGAGGACTGGATATCTTTACCCGGACTATAATGTCCACTATGAAACTCCCAAACTCAGTGCCAAAGAAGGTACACCGTCCGCGCAGCCTTGGTGGTGACCCGGATGAGTGAATGAAGATGCCGGAGGTCAAACCAGTGGAACACAAGGTAGCCTAGCCTACTTGTCGGACTGTTTGTGTTAGCAAGAACCACTGGTCACTGATTGGCAGGCCGCAGCGCAGGTCTAAATTGGGGGCCAGGGGTACATAATGACCCCACAAGACGTACCACAGCTTCTTCCATGTCTTGTTGTCATGGAGAGTGTAGACCAATGACTTGTTCCTGTTTCAAGCAGTTCAGATGTGTGGTTTGATGCTGTATACAAACTTCTGGCTATAAACTATCTACCAGGCTCACAGAATGATCCGAAATTACTTTGTTTCATTAAAAGCTGTGTCCAAACACTCAATCTCGTGATGGGTTACACACACACACACACACACACACACACACACACACACACACACACACACACACACACACACACACACACACACACACACACACACACACACACACACACACACACACACACACACACACACACACACACACACACCAAGTAAAGACACAGGAGAGCAGGCCAGTGCTAAATTCAGGCACTTAAAGGATCCATCCTTTATTGTGTGGTCATAAAAAAGTAGCATAATTATACAGGATAGGACAATCCCTTTCATACAATTTCACCGTACAAGTAATAGCTAGGCCTACACCTAAAATATCATCACCTCATCTCACAGGAGGTCCCCAACCCACCCACAGACCTCCACCACGGCATGCGAGGGTTCATTCAAACACCTACTAGTACTTTATTTGGACTGCATTCTCTGAAGCATGCTAGAGTGGGCGTTGGAACATAACCTGCGTCTTCTATATATCGAGTCATGAACGGTACTGCCGATCAGCTGGCATCGTTGGCCCAAAAAGGCCGAATAGAAAAAGCCCAAAAATCATGACGGCATTAAGGAAAGCCGAGGTTGGGTTTCTGGTCACGGGTTAAGCCTAGTCGTACTGTGGGGATAAGAAATGCATTCTAGAGAGGCTCCGTTTAGGCATTCAATACTAGAAAGTAAGACATAGACATGGCGAGACATGAAAGCTTGCAGAAAACGACGAGAAGGGTACACCAATCAGACCAGTTCCACCACAAACCCACCTGACCCCGTGGTGTTACCCATACCCCTGCCAAGACACTGAAGGACACCCGAACACCAACGGACCAGATCCCAAAGACCCATTCAAATCAGGACTGAATTAACCTGTCAACAGAGCAGAGAAACGGTCCCTTGGGACAGCATGTCCTCATATCTGAGGTCTTGAGAGCAGGTTTGTCCTCGGCTTGCACAGAGAGTCCGGTTCACCTTGTTTACTTTAGACTGTACCTCGATGTATATAACCATGTGCATGCATAGTATCGACCCACATTTGAAACATACACACCAGTAACGGGTGAAATCGAAAATAAATAAACACCTGCACATAGAATGTGCTCGCTTCTGGTTCTGTTGGTTTAAGTTTTGACCGAAAAATGTCTTTGTCAGGTACAGTATACTCGAATAAAACCACAAGGGGGTCAATTCCAGCACATGGGTATTTACATGGGTGTTTATTTGCTATTTTGGGGGTTCTGCTCAGCGAGGTGGATCAGTGAGGTCTGGATAAGTGGACCAGGTCAGGAGCTGGAGAACGACAGCAGAAAAACCCTCCCGCCAGCCGGACACGTAGTGTGAAGCAGCTCTGACCACACCGTGAGATGGAGAGATTAAGAAAAAATTGTAAACATAAATATGGATTAAAAATTGATTAAAGCATTGGTTTTTTTTGTACCCTGGAAAACAATGGTCAGAATTGGGCATAAACTCTCTTCATTTTTTTTCATTTTTTTTTTTTTAAACAAGTAAACCCCCCCCCCAAAAAAAACAAACAAACAAACAAAAAAACATGCTCAATGTGCAAAAACCTTTGGGAGATGTAGTCTATAACCATTAATCAACAACTTTAACAAACACTCATGCCTAAGAACAGGTGTGCTGTTGAGAGCGCCCTTCTCAAAACTGACAAAAGTAAAAAAATAAACGGCAGCGCTGCTGACATACGATCGTATCCGGACAGGTCGTCTTCTGGGTCGGGACGAGGACAGGTCGTCTTCTGCGTCGGGACAAGGACAGGTCGTCTTCTGGGTCGGGACGAGGACAGGTGGTCTTCTGGGTCGGGACTAGGACAGGTCGTCTTCTGGGTCTGGACGAGGACAGGTCGTCTTCTGGGTCTGGACTAGGGACAGGTCGTCTTCTGGGTCTGGACTGACCAAGACCAGGCTGTTAGTCTCTCACTTCCGTCCCAGGTACAGACACAGCGGCTACAGACACGGACGCGGAGCTACTGACACCAGACTGTTCAGCTGCTCACAGCTCCAGACTTCCTGCTTCTCCAGCTCCAGACTTCCTGCTTCTCCAGCTCCAGACTTCCTGCTTCTCCAGCTCCAGACTTCCTGCTTCTCCAGCTCCAGACTTCCTGCTTCTCCAGCTCCAGACTTCCTGCTTCTCCAGCTCCAGACTTCCTGCTTCTCCAGCTCCAGACACAGGAGCTCCGGCCACAGACCTGGTTCCAGCCACGCATGCCGATCGGCTCCAGATACGGCAGCTCCAGACACACCGAGCCCCGCCCGGAGGCAAACCCTCCTCCCCTCCCCACCCCCGGACAGCTGTGTGGAGCTGAAAAGACTGGGTGGGTGTAAGTAAGATGTCTTAATATTAGATCTGGCCTAAGCTCAATAGAGCCCCTACCATTGTGTCTTTATCCGTGTCTATCTATCCACCATCTTGTCAGATCTGCAGAGTTGTCTAGGGAGTGAGGAAGGGGGGGGTGGGGGCAGGGGTTAAGTCTGAAGAGCGCCATTTTCACACTGGGAGGAGAAAGGAGGCAATCCGAAAGTGTCATGGCCATCACTGGCCAGCAGGGCGGTGCAGTGACACGCACACAGAAAGCTCACGACCCCACAATCACACGGAGAGCCTCCTGTACTCATCTTCATCGTCATCGTCGGTATCGTTGCTTACTCATCTTCATCGTCATCGTCGGTATCGTTGCTATAGTCCCCCCCCCCCCCCCCCCCCCCCCCTCCACCATCATTGTTATCATAGCCAATCATTGCAGCGCGGCATGCCAGCCACACCAGAGGTTTATGGGTACTGTAGTCAGTATCGAGTGTTTATGATTAGCCTAGCGTCCTAGCGCCAGCAGTTTACAACCAGGACCAGGCTAGCATCCCCCCCCCCCAGGCTAGCAGTAGGTCAAGTTCCAGGACCGGGCCCTCATTTAGTGAAGGCGGCCACCACGGCCCACATTAGCTCGTTAGCGTTAGCCTTGGTGCTCTCGGCCTCCGGCTCCAGCTCCAGCAGCAGCCGCACCCTCTTCATGGCCAGGTCGTACTGCTCGTCCAGGAGGGGCGCGAACACGTTCTCCAGCACGTCCGAGGAGTGCGCCAGCAGGATCAGGGCCAGCACCCGCTTGTCCATGCGCTGGGGGTCGTTGACCCACTTCTCCAGCACGGACTCCTGGACCTTGCGGACCAGGCGCTGCTTGATGGTGTTGTTGGTGAGCGGGTGCGTGGTCATGTCGAAGAGCAGGAAGTTCTGCTTCTCCGTGGTGAGCACGCCCTTCTCGACGAGGTTCTTGGCCAGGCGCTCGCGCACGTTCCGCAGCTGGTAGTGCAGCTTCATGGGGTTCCACGTTTCCCCTGGAGGGGAGGGGATGGGGGAGGAGAGGAGACGAGGGGAGGAGAGAAGGAGAGGAGATGGGGGAGGAGAGGAGACGAGGGGAGGAGAGAAGGAGAGGAGATGGGGGAGGAGACGAGAGGAGACGACAGGGGGAGGAGAGAAGGAGAGGAGATGGGAGAGGAGACGAGGAGACGAGGGGAGAAGGAGAGGAGACGGGGGGAGGAGAGGAGATGGGGGAGGAGATGGGGGAGGAGACGAGAGGAGGAGACAGGGGGAGGAGAGAAGGAGAGGAGATGGGAGAGGAGACGAGGATATGCGGAAGGAGAGGAGACGAGGGGAGAAGGAGAGGAGACGGGGGGAGGAGAGGAGATGGGGGAGGGGAGGAGAGAAGGAGAGGAGATGGGGGAGGAGACGAGAGGAGGAGACAGGGGGAGGAGAGAAGGAGAGGAGATGGGAGAGGAGACGAGGATATGGGGGAGGAGAGGAGACGAGGGGAGAAGGAGAGGAGACGAGGGGAGGAGAGTATTCGGGGGTAGGGAGGAAGGCCATATTAAAAAATATTCATAAGTAACGTAACACAAATTCCCCTCTGTAAAATGATATCACCATGAGGCTATTCCTCCTAAGTATTTGAACAGTATTCCACTGTTCGAGACAAGGAACGTATAAACATTACATTAGTCATTTAGCAGGAGGCTCTTTATCCAAAGAGACTTAAAATAATTGCATTTAAAATAGGTAGTGTCGTGTATTAATTTGCCTAATTAGGCTCAACCCTTTGTTCTAATCAAGATGATATTATATGTGTCTATTGTTAAGCCAGTTAGGCCAGAGCAGCGTACTTTGTCAGTGAGAACAGCAGACTAAGTATCACGAGGTTTGTTTTATAAGGGAGGGGGAGAGACAAGCAAGGTGCATCGTGGGAAAGCAGATGTCCCAAAAAGAAACGTTGAAATGAGAAAGATTGAAACATTGTATTAAGATCAGATAACATTGAGTCAGGCTAGAAATAACATAGCGTGGGAAAACAGGTGCTCTCAAACTGTCCATCGGATAACAACTAAGAGAAAGTATATAAGACGCTGTCAACAAGTCAGTCGTGCGCGATATCTCTCGAGAGCCCACCGGTTTTAATTGTCTGTTACTGATTGTACCAACAAATAAAGCCCGTTGCATTTGATCCGGTCACCGGTGCCTTAATGATTCGACTTCAACTACTGAACAAAGAACATTGAAGATTGTAATTAAACTAAAGGCGTCCATACACGTCAGTAGTCAGTGTGCTACTACTAAGTGCATCTCCTTTCTAAACAAGTGACTAAGAGCATAATCTAGTGCTGAAGGTTAAAGGTCACATAGGTCTCACATGTGGCTCGTCACATGGGAACCACTCCTATGGAACTCTCTGGAATCAGAGTAGAATTTGAATTTGTCTCAAATGCTTCCTGCTACTAACCCTGTTCTGCCTTCCCTCTCCCTAGTGCCTCTCTCTCTCCCTCCTATCTTCTAACCGGGTCCAGTTGATGCCCCACTGTCACCAGCAGACCTCACGAAGTCCGATAGATACCCCCGTGTCTGCTGTGGATGTCGTAGCATGTCCGTAGGATGTCCTCTCTCCTATGATGCTTTTTTTAGCCTCTCTTACTCTGAAATGTAATTTAATGTAATGTATTGCTTTATAAATGTTCTTAGCCGGTAGACAAACATACTCCTGGAGCTTGCTCGATCGCCTTGTTGAGAGGGGTCAGGGAAGAATTTTTACAGCTCACTTATCTGGCCCCCGGGTGATTACTGTTTTTTTGCTTCCCTCTGGAATATGTAGAGAGTGGGTCGTATGCCCACCTCCCTTGTTCTCTGTAAAGCGCATTGTGTTGCCTCTGGGTATGAAATGCGCTCTACAAATAAAGCTTTGATTGATTGATTGATTGATTGATTGATTGATCATCAGGCTCCACTCTAGGGGTGTGATATGGGACTGAGGATGGAGGATAGGAATGTGTGTTCTGAGGATTAGGGTGTGTGTGTGTGTGTGTGTTTGTCTTCGCCCCACTCAGTAGCTCCATCCAGCCTTGGACTGTGTGTGTGTGTGTGTGGGGGTAAGTGTGTGTTCTCACCACTCAGTAACTCTATCCAGCCTTGGACTGTGTGTGTGTGTGTGTGTGTGTGTGTGTGTGTGTGTGTGTGTGTGTGTGTGTGTGGGGGGGTAAGTGTGTGTTCTCACCACTCAGTAGCTCCATCCAGCCTTGGACTGTGTGTGTGTGTGTGTGTGTGTGTGTGTGTGTGTGTGTGTGTGTGTGTGTGTGTGTGTGTAAGTGTGTGTTCTCACCACTCAGTAACTCTATCCAGCCTTGGACGGTCTCTGGAGGTTGAGTATCCTTGATGTGCTTCAGGGCTTCATCCAGTAGCATGTCCCCAGTGGGGGAGTCCGACTTACAGATCACCTGGAGGCACGAAGACACACACGCACGCACGCACACACACATGCACACGCACACGCACACACGCACACACGCACACACGCACACACACACACACACACACACACACACACACACACACACAACACACACACACACACACACACACACACGCACACACGCACACACGTTAGTACCATTCATTCATCACAAGCATTCACCTTCTCCCTATATTTATTTTCCACAAATGTCTTGACTTCAGCTGGGGATCACAAGGTCCTGGGTTCAATCCCCGCTCCCAGTAGTGTGCCGAAGTGTCCTTGAGCGAGACACTGAACCCCAAAATCACACGTGTGGCACAGTACCTACTGTAGTACTGTAAGAAGGTCTCCAGGCCTTTCTGTGCGGAGTTTGCATTTTCTCCCCGGGTTCGGGGAGGGTTTCCTCCCAAAGAAGCCAATACAAAAAACATAAACAACAGAAGCTCTTCAGTCCGGTCCCTGACCACGACCTGGCCTGAGAACTGAGCGCCATGGACGATGAACTGGAGGAGGACAGCTCGGACGGGAGAAATGCAGGGAACAATTTTCCACCAGCGACTCCCAAGTTTGCATGTGTGTGTATTGTGTGCTGTGCTGCCGCTCGCTGCGTGTTACGTGTGTCTCCGTGTGGCCGATTAAAGAGACCCCCTGCTTGGTTTTGTAATTTAAAAAAAACACGTAATAAAGCAGGGTCCAACATTACGTTTTTTTTCCCACTTGCCTGGTCAGGTGGGTCAGGTTATCAGTAGCCTGGGCGGCTGTAGCTCAGTTGGTAGAGCGGGTCGTTCAGTGATCGAAGGGTCAGCGGTTCGAATCCCAGCTCCGACTGTCCACATGTCGAAGTGTCCTTGAGCAAGACACCTAACCCCAAATTGCTCAAGGCCATTGTAAAGCGCTTTGAGTGCCGCTAAGGTGGAAAAGCGCTATATAAGTGCCGTCCATTTACCATCAGAAATCTACTTGCCTGGAGTCAAGTTTTACCCTAAACAAATTGTTTATATGTTTCGTAGCAGAAACGGGAGAATACAGAATGGAACGAGCTGAGAGAACAGATGAATTGTGCAGTTGAGTTAAACAGATAGAGAATATAGGTATACATATTATGCATGAAATATATTATAGATAGCTGTGTGTATAATCACACATTTATATACAGGATGTATGTGTTATGGTGTTGTGCTGAGTATAGCCCCCCGTCACACACACACACACACAAACACACAAACACACACAAACACTGTGACCATGGGCGTGTTAAGTAGCTGAGCGCTTGTATTATAATGTTCAATGTGAGCGCTGAGCGATTTTCAAAACCACTTAAAGTCGCACTGAAATGAAAAAAGCATTCTGTCCCATTTTGGTTCACATAATTAGTCATAGTGTTCACCTATTCAACGATGTATGCCAAAAAAAGTACTAAATTCTACTTTTGTTGTAATCTTATATCAAAGTATAAATTTCTTACTTCCTGGAAAACGGTAGGTCACGTGCAATGACGACAACAGGTACTTTAGATTTTAGGCCAATAATCTCACGACATCCACCCGTCAATCAACGCTATCCTTCTATCGAATCTGTCTAAAGTTCTTAAAACCCGCCCACTTGACAATGTTCCAATCAAATTCCTCTAAACATATGTCCCGCCCTCATAGCTTGTTTGCGTCGGAAATACGTCAAACTATGGAAGTTAGATGATCTCAAACGTCCGTTTCAGTGCGACTTTAACATTCTGCTCCAACTGAGCGCTGACTTGCTAGGAGACGAGGAACTTTTCACCTGTTGTCAATCATGTATACTAGCCTCCTTTCGGCATCCAACCTTGTTTTTTGGGCTCAGGTGATGATGATGACTATAACGTAGTTTGGCTCAGACTGATCGTAGTTCAAAACTGCTCACTTGCGCTCCGAGCAGATCAGTCTGAGCGTAACTGAGCGACCCGTTACGTGAATTCTTCTCCCTGAGCGCAACTGAGCTGCTCAGCTACTTAAAGGTACCCAACGAAACGTGAATCAAAACAGTTCTTTGTTTATTTTCGAAATTCCTCGATTATATGGTTCCTTGTAGTCTAACAAACATGTTGAATCACTTGAATGTCTTTCCTACCTTGTAATCTCTTCGCAAAATGATATTTCGCTCGTTTTGAAAACAACAAAGATGTGTGAAACGTCACTATTACGTGCTCCGCGTATTGACGCAATGACGTAGTACACGATTTTCGGGGACCGCCTTCTCAAAGTTGCTCTAGAGCGCGTACTAGTGGTCAAAAACTACATTGGGTACCTTTAACGCGCCCGATGACACCGTGGCTGCGTTCCGAATCGCATACTTCTACTACTTACTACCAGTACCTACTACAGCTGCCCTTAGAAAGTATGTACTTTGCAAGCAGTAGGCATCCAATTGGAACATACTACCTTGTCATAACATTGCGTCGCTGTCCATAACGTGACATTCGTCTACAGCTGTCACGACTCGCACATGTGACGCACATTTCCGCTGCGCACAGGATTGTGGGTCAGAAAAGCCAGAAAAGCCTGCTGGCTTGCATACTGCAAAATACGACCGGATGTAGTAGGACATCCTGGTATTTTTGGCATACTGCCTGTGGCATACTATGTATTGGGACATACTACATTCTGTTTTGGCATACTATATAGTAGGGTAGTAGGCGATTCGGAACGCAGCCTTGGCTTCTTTATTTCCTGTCCTATATGATTGGCTTAAGTGATTAATCAGGTGTGCGGAAGACCCAGCGCACACCTGATTAATCACTTAATCCAATCATATTGGACAGGAAATAAAGAAGCCAAGTGACTTTCAGGAAGTAGTGAAGCTGGTGCACAGAGCCTATTGCTGCTAGCCCACCTTTCTAGCCAGAAGGCTCCTCCTCCGCATCCCGCAGGCCTCCAGCTGCAGCCGCCCCCTCAGGGCGAGCTCTATCAGCATGCACCCGCGCAGACCCGACGAGATGCAGTCGTTCCAGAAGGACGTGTAGCCCTGTGGGACAAATGACGGTCAATAGGGACAAATGACGGTCAATAGGGACAAATGACGGTCAATAGGGACAAATGACGGTCACGTTGACCTGCTGACCAGATAGTCAAGGTTCAAAGTAGCAGCTGACTAGCAAACTAGGGGGAGTCGACTAACTAGATGGCTATCTGGCATAGCTAACGTCAGCAGGTGGAGATACCTAGGTGGTGGTCCAATGTTGACCAATGTTATGGTGCATTCGTTTATAACTGGGAGGTGGCAAATTGCGACTTGCTAGGAATGATTAAATTAAACACAGCATGAACTCGCACTTCCTCGTCGCAAATTCGGATGTTTCTCAGCCTCCAGTTGCTCGAATGCACTAGATATAACTAGGTAACTGTGATATAATGGTATATAGATATAACTAGGTAACTGATATAATGGTATATAGATATAACTAGGTAACTGTGATATAATGGTATATAGATATAACTAGGTAACTGTGATATAATGGTATATAGATATAACTAGGTAACTGTGATATAATGGTATATAGATATAACTAGGTAACTGTGATATAATGGTATATAGATATAACTAGGTAACTGTGATATAATGGTATATAGATATAACTAGGTAACTGTGATATAATGGTATATAGATATAACTAGGTAACTGTGATATAATGGTATATAGATATAACTAGGGAACTGTGATATAATGGTATATAGATATAACTAGGTAACTGTGATATAATGGTATATAGATATAACTAGGTAACTGTGATATAATGGTATATAGATATAACTAGGGAACTGTGATATAATGGTATATAGATATAACTAGGTAACTGTGATATAATGGTATATAGATATAACTAGGCAACTGTGATATAATGGTATATAGATATAACTAGGTAACTGTGATATAATGGTATATAGATATAACTAGGTAACTGTGATATAATGGTATATAGATATAACTAGGTAACTGTGATATAATGGTATATAGATATAACTAGGGAACTGTGATATAATGGTATATAGATATAACTAGGTAACTGTGATATAATGGTATATAGATATAACTAGGCAACTGTGATATAATGGTATATAGATATAACTAGGGAACTGTGATATAATGGTATATAGATATAACTAGGTAACTGTGATATAATGGTATATAGATATAACTAGGTAACTGTGATATAATGGTATATAGATATAACTAGGGAACTGTGATATAATGGTATATAGATATAACTAGGTAACTGTGATATAATGGTATATAGATATAACTAGGCAACTGTGATATAATGGTATATAGATATAACTAGGTAACTGTGATATAATGGTATATAGATATAACTAGGTAACTGTGATATAATGGTATATAGATATAACTAGGTTACTGTGATAAAATGGTATATAGATATAACTAGGTAACTGTGATATAATGGTATATAGATATAACTAGGTAACTGTGATATAATGGTATATAGATATAACTAGGTAACTGTGATATAATGGTATATAGATATAACTAGGTAACTGTGATATAATGGTATATAGATATAACTAGGTGACTGTGATATAATGGTATATAGATATAACTAGGTAACTGTGATATAATGGTATATAGATATAACTAGGTAAATGTGATATAATGGTATATAGATATAACTAGGTAACTGTGATATAATGGTATATAGATATAACTAGGTAAATGTGATATAATGGTATATAGATATAACTAGGTAACTGTGATATAATGGTATATAGATATAACTAGGTGACTGTGATATAATGGTATATAGATATAACTAGGTAACTGTGATATAATGGTATATAGATATAACTAGGTAACTGTGATATAATGGTATATAGCTCGAATGCACACAGGTGGGAGGTAGGTATTTTGTCACCTCCGACCATAAACGAACGCACCCTATCTATCTAGCTAACGTCAGCCGTTCTAGGCTAGCTAACGTAAAGCTCACTTAGCTGTCGCAACAACATACCAAGCCTGCGAGGTGGCTTGCTGACGTTCACGCCATGTTAACATATCTATCACAACAGTAAACCAGCTGACATGTCTAGTAGTTATGTCTTAACTAGTTGGGGAAGTGATTTGTCTACTGGTTCCGACCAGCAAGCAACCAGTAGCATAACGTCGTCATAACGAGGTAAACAAACCAGCCCCACCTCCCGGTCCTTCAGTCCCAACAGCAGGACTTCCTCCATCAACGTGAGTCTGGTTTCTTTCGAGTCCCCCTGGTCGTCCACCTCCTCCTCACGCCGCTGCTCGTCCTCGTCCTCCCCGGACTCTCGATCCTTGTCGGCGGCTGCATTCCTGGCCGCCTCCGTCCTCCTCTGAACCAGGCCGGAGCTTCTCTGCGTCAGGGAAGACATGACTAATACGAGTCTTCACGAGTGTTCACGAGTGTTCACGAACCAAACCGATGATGTTTCCCCCAAGGTTTCTGTAACGATCGAGTGTTAACGAGTCTTAACGAACCAAACCGATGATGTTCCCGAGGGTTTCTGTAACGATCGAATGTTACGAAGTCATATATCAACCGGGGATTTAGTGGGAATCTTCGAGTTAAAGAAAATCTCTGCAACAAACTGTTTCCCCCCTCTCCAAGATCCTTCACTTGTTCACTTCCTGGACCAACCAACATGGCAGGACATGATGACGTGAAAGGGACATGCGATACGAGTACCACGTGATTGGTGACGTCGGAAGGGTCGGACTGTCAAATTGTACCTTGGACCCCTAAATTAGGCTAGTATGACAATAGTATAATAAAATAATAATAATAATGAGTTAAAAAAAAAAAACATTAGGCAGCCTAATTTGTTTGTATGTTATGTTCAATAAAGTAAAATGGAACAAGGCAAAATAATAGCCAAATTAAAGAGACAGAACAAAATAAACCAGTGTCCAAGAAAGAGAGAAAAGAAATTATAGCTGCTGTGCAGCACTGGATCAGACCGGACATTTTGGGAAGGACGAGGAAGGAGACAAATGACAAATAGCCTACATGAGGGAAAAACTTCTTAAATTAAAAATATGTTTAAAATCATCTGCAATGAAATCCAAACGTACAGTGGGGAGGTGATGGAGAAGGAGGACGCCATTAAGAGCAGATACTCCTGGGTGTTGGGTATGAGGTCGGGAGTGTGTGTGTGTGTGTGTGTGTATGTGTGTGTGTGTGGAGCGGTGTTTTGATGATCCTCATGAACTGATTTTCAATAAAAACACTGATCTTAGGAGTTTTTTTCATTTGACATTAGACTCTTGTGTTCTCAGATCAGAGAGCAGTAGAAACGGTGACCAGTACATCGACACCAAAAGAGAGAGGCGCTCTGGATGAGGTGAGGAACCGAGTCAAGTGACTGGTTCTGTCTACTTCCTCTCCTCCCTCCCTGCAGTAGCTCCTACATCTCACCCACTTTGTTGTCTTCCTCTCTCTCTCCTTCCTCCATCTTAAGAAGGAAATAGCAGTATACTGTAGGTTTTATTCTGGTGTGTGTGTGTGTGTGTTTCAAGTGAGAGGGAATGTGTGTGGGTATGTGTGTGTGTGCGTGCGTGTGTGTGTGTGTTTCAAGTGAGAGGGAATGTGTGTGGGCATGTTTGTGTGTGTGTGTAGGAATGGTACAATGTTGTGGTACAAAATGTTGAAATGTAATTTCTATCAATATAATTTGAATACATGACTAATAATTTGTTGTTTTGAGACTGATTTCATAGTGAAGCACAGCTGTCTTTATACAGGGCAACGTTTATTCCCTTTATTTTAACCAACAGTTAAAAGACAACAGCCCACATCCAAAAATTCAAGTATTGGCCAGCACACTGCATAATATCAATACACAGTTCTCTGCTTTCAGTATGTTGAGTGCCAGTAAATGGTAAATGGACTGCACTTATATAGCACTTATCCACCTTAGCGGCACTCAAAGCGCTTTACAATGGCCTCTCATTCACCCATTCACACACACATTCACACACCAATGGCGGTAGCTGCCATGCAAGGTGCTAACCTGCTCATTGGGAGCAATTTGGGGTTAGGTGTCTTGCTCAAGGACACTTCGACATGTGGACAGTCGGAGCCGGGATTCGAACCGCTGACCCTTCGATCACTGAACGACCCGCTCTACCAACTGAGCTACAGCCGCCCCGTTAGTAGAGAGTTGAAGGTGGAACATGATCGAAATAAGAGCACCTGTACAGCCCTTCATCAGATGTAGATACTGCAGGGATAAATCTACCCCTAGATAATGTGCTGCTCCCTCATGTAATATACAGCTTCCACCACAAGATGACAGCAACAATATGAACTGTGTCACCAGAGAGACCGGTATGTTCAACGTTTCATTTGTTACACGCAACATCATACCAGCACAATGAATGTTTTATTCTGGTAGCTCCTACATGTGCACAACGGTATCCATCTATCCATTCAGCGTGGTTGATCTTGTCCGTCTGATTGGTTCAGATGTGGCCAGAAATAATATACAGTGAGTCTGTTGCACGACCCCAATTAAAACTTGTCTCAGAATTGTCCACATGGGGTATGGACACAATGATTAAACCTTGTCTCAGTATCGTCCACATGGTGTATACTGTATATAGACACAGAATGTTAATTGTCTTCAAGGTCGGAATGCTGACCATAAACTAGTAGCAATATATCACATATACACGTGCGCGCGCACACACACACACACACACACACACACACACACACACACACACACACACACACACACACACACTCATGCACACACATTCCCAGTGACACCGGGCCTCAGGCTTCCCTGCTAGCAGTGACAGAGAATGTTCAGCTCTATGAAAACAGTGTTCAGTTTAAACCTGAGAGAGGATGTCCAGCTCTGAGAACAGTGTTCAGTTTAACCCTGAGAGAGGATGTCCAGCTCAATGAGAACAGTGTTCAGTTTAACCCTGAGAGAGGATGTTCAGCTCTATGAGAACAGTGTTCAGTTTAACCCTGAGAGAGGATGTCCAGCTCTATGAGAACAGTGTTCAGTTTAACCCTGAGAGAGGATGTCCAGCTCAATGAGAACAGTGTTCAGTTTAACCCTGAGAGAGGATGTCCAGCTCAATGAGAACAGTGTTCAGTTTAACCCTGAGAGAGGATGTTCAGCTCAATGAGAACAGTGTTCAGTTTAACCCTGAGAGAGGATGTTCAGCTCTGAGAACAGTGTTCAGTTTAACCCTGAGAGAGGATGTTCAGCTCAATTAAAACAGTGTTCAGTTTAACCATGAGAGAGGATGTCCAGCTCTATGAGAACAGTGTTCAGTTTAACCCTGAGAGAGGATGTCCAGCTCAATGAGAACAGTGTTCAGTTTAACCCTGAGAGAGGATGTTCAGCTCTATGAGAACAGTGTTCAGTTTAACCATGAGAGAGGATGTCCAGCTCTATGAGAACAGTGTTCAGTTTAACCCTGAGAGAGGATGTCCAGCTCAATGAGAACAGTGTTCAGTTTAACCCTGAGAGAGGATGTTCAGCTCAATGAGAACAGTGTTCAGTTTAACCCTGAGAGAGGATGTCCAGCTCAATGAAAATAGTGTTCAGTTTAAACCTGAGAGAGGATGTCCAGCTCTATGAGAACAGTGTTCAGTTTAACCCTGAGAGGATGTCTAGCTCTATGAGAACAGTGTTCAGTTTAACCCTGAGAGAGGATGTTCAGCTCAATGAGAAGTGTTCAGTTTAACCCTGAGAGGATGTACAGCTCTATGAGAACAGTGTTCAGTTTAACCCTGAGAGAGGATGTTCAGCTCTATGAGAACAGTGTTCAGTTTAACCCTGAGAGAGGATGTTCAGCTCTGAGAACAGTGTTGAGTTTTAAAATATCCTCAATTCCCAACCTTCAGATTCATATCCTGGGAAAAAAACAACCTGTTTTATTGTAAATGGTTCTAATGATGATTAAGAAGGACATAGCAGTATACTGTAGGTTTTATTTGTGTGTGTGTGTGTGTGTGTGTGTGTGTGTGTGTGTGTTTCAAGTGTGAGGTAATAGTTTGAATTTCCACTGACTGGCTGTAACAGATTGACAAGAAAAGTGATATTATTTAGTTCTATTCCATGGTGGAGGTGGAAAGGGAGGATGAGGAGAAGATGGAGGCAGAGGAGAGAGCGGGGAGGGGGTGTGGAGCTTGAGGAGGGGGTGGAGTAGGAGGAGGAGCAGGGGAGGGGGGGGGTGTGGAGCTTGAGGAGGGTGAGGAGTAGGAGGAGGAAGAGGAGCAGAAGCCCTCAGAGAAATGCTCCACACAAGGTATGGAAACATGCCCAGGGTAAACACGCCGTCCTGCTGAAGACCACAGGCCGGACAGCACCCTGCCTTCATAACCATTTTGGTAGCATATTTGCATCCTGTCCAAGATCCAAGAATGACAAAATACACAAAGCTGTGTGCTGGCGTCTGTCTGGTGAATCTGACTCTGCCGCGTCTCAGCAGGAAGAGTAGCAGAACTATAACTGCTGTCAACTGAAATGCTTCATAATGTCTCCTTTTTAAGAATTCATACCCAGAGGCAACACAATGCGCTTTACAGAGAACAAGGGAGGTGGGCATACGACCCACCCCTACATATTCCAGAGGGAAGCAAAAAAACAGTAATCACCCGTGGGCCAGATAAGTGAGCTGTAAAAATTCTTCCCTGACCCCTCTCAACAAGGCGATCGAGCAAGCTCCTGGAGTATGTTTGTCTACCGGCTAAGAACATTTATAAAGCAATACATTACATTAAATTACATTTCAGAGTAAGAGAGGCTAAAAAAGCATCATAGGAGAGAGGACATCCTACGGACATGCTACGACATCCACAGCAGACACGGGGGTATCTATCGGACTCCGGGAGGTCTGCTGGTGACAGTGGGGCATCCACTGGACCTGGTTAGAAGATAGGAGGGAGAGAGAGAGGCACTAGGGAGAGGGAAGGCAGAACAGGGTTAGTAGCACATAGAGCCATACAAACCATACTGTTACAGTGTTCCTCTTTATAATAGTCCTGGACGCACTGAGGCTGGCCATCCAGGGAAGGGAGAAGGATCTCACCTTCACTATAACACCTAGGAGCTTGAGAAGGTATCCCGCTGTAGTCCTAACAGACCTGGACTACGCCGACGACATCTGCCTGATATCTAACCATGTGAGGCAAACACAAGAGCTCCTGACCACAGGGGAAAATGAATGTGCCAAGGTGTGTCTTGGACTGAACACCAAGAAAACAGGTCATCACCAATAACACCCCGGAACATCTGCCCCCTAGTGACTGCTGAAGGTACTGTACTGCTCTGAAGGAGGTTGAAGACTTCAAATACCTGGGCTCTTGGGTCAACTCAACGGAGGAGTACTTCGAAGTGAGGAAGGTGCTCACATGGAGAGCTCACATGGAGAGAACATTGCATGAGCAACGTGTGGAAATACAACCTCCCCCGTGAAACCAAGCTCCACCTCTTCGACGCCACCGTGGAGGTCGTTCTCCTGTATGGCTGTGAGTGCTGGACCCTGAGCCACTCCCTGCAGAGGTCACTGGACGGACGCTACACCAGAATGCTACGTGCAGCACTGGACATAAGTCATAACACGCAAGTCAGTATTGAAGATCTGTATGGAGAGAGGTCAAGGGTGAGTGGGAAGATAGCAGCAAGGAGAATGAGGCTGGCTGGGCACTGCTACAGACACCGTGAGCTTCTGGCCAGCAAGCTGGTGTTATGGGAGCCATCTCCATGGTGCGGACATCCTACTAAATCATTTGTGGACATTATTAAGATGGATGCGGAAGTGGAGACCACAGATGAGATCGCCAGATGTATGGAGGACCGGGATAACTGGAGACGACGATGGGAGGCCCGTCTGTGGACGAACCAATGATTAATTATTGTTCAGACTAACAGGATATGAGCTGGATACTGATTCACTACACAATTCACTATTCCTTGAGTAAACCAATGCTTATAAATTGCTTCCATTAAAATATTTAGGAAAATATGAAATAGGGCTGCACGATTATGAGAAAAGATAATTGCGATTATTTGCTTCAAAATGGTAATTGCGATTAATATTTAATATATAATATTAATATATAATAACCAAAATGCTCCCAAATCACGGACGTTGATCCCTTTCTTGCTACTAACTCACTGACCTCGTTTTCGCTCATTTTTTCACTACTCACGGCTGCAGGTACTCTTGTGTCTTGACCTACTGCTATCTGTCTTCTCAGTGAAATTGCTACGCACAGCGCACTCAGCAGGAACGCATGTGATTGGTCAGACAGCATAAGCGCCTGTGATCCGTCCGTGTAGTCCTAGCACACTCAATTCAAAGCAAAATTATTAATCGCATTAATTGCGGCCTTTTGCGATTAGTTAATTGCGGAGGTCATAATCGGGATTTCGATTAATTCACGATTAATTGTGCAGCCCTAATATGAAACTAAAATATCTGTTTGAGATCAGTCTTCCAGAACAAACCATCCAGGATAATTAGGAGGGAAGTAGGCTTTGGACCAGGCCTTCTCCCCCTCCTCCTCCTCCCAACACACCGGTGTTATTATCAGACTGGCAGGACTACATCCCTGGAGAGCGTCTCTGGAGCTTCTAATTGGGTTAAAAAAAAGCATCTGTATTTTTCCCTTTGTACATCGCTCCTCAGTGAGCCTGGGGCCAGACAGGGCTTCTAAATCACTCCCCGGGGGCCCAACGAGGGCCACACTCTGGCCCATACTGGAGCCATTTCCTGTCTCTGGAGTGGGTGAGGGGAAGGGGGGAGAGGGGGGTGACCCCCAGAACTGGCCTGGGTCATGTATGCACCCCTTCTTTAAGACTACCCCCCCCCCCCGCCCCCTGCAAGTCGTTTAACATTCCACAACACCAACCCAGAGACAGACCGTCTCACCAGGTCTCCCAGAACAGACTCTCGCTACAGCGGCTGACGCCTGAGAAAATATAATCATCTTTAATAGCCCGTCGTATCGTTCGATATTGAGAAACTTCCTGTAGTGAGCTGAGAAAGAGCAATTTCAGAAATGAGTCTGCAGAGCCTTCAGCTTGACTGCAGAAGAAGTCAAGGTTGGAGAGAGAGAGAGAGAGAGAGAGAGAGAGAGAGAGAGAGAGAGAGAGAGAGAGCCTCCTGTCCACGTCTCTTACTGCCTGGTATAACGGCAGGTACAGTGCATCCGGAAAGCACTCACACCCCTTCACTTTTTCCACATTTTGTTACGTTACAGCCTTATTTCAAAATTGATTCAATTCATTTTGTCTACACACAAGATCCCATAATGACAAAGTGAAAAATGTTTTTTGTGTGTGGCTGTAAGCCAACGCACCAATGATAGCAAATGTCCGGTTGTCACTCCCTCCCTCCCTCCCTCCCTGGCTTCCTCCGTCCCGTTGTTGACCTGCAGTTCTATGTTGCTACCACAAGAGGCAGATAGACTGCATTTACCGTTTTTGGCCACGGGAGGGCAGCAATAGGCTTAGATAGACTGTGTTCCTTGTTGAGTGTAGTAGCAGTACTTTTAACAAACACCTACTGCTTCTCACTGCTACTGCTTCTCACCTCAACTTCCATACAACACCTCTACAGCTACTGCTCGGCCCCGGAGTGGGCTATAGAAACACAGTCTCCAATGAGGGGTGCATGGAGATAGCCTGGCAATCACTGACCTGCCCCCCATCGCCTCTGACCCGAGGGGGCGGAGTCTCGCCACTTATTATTATTATTATTATTGGGTATTGTATTTGTTGTTATTTGTGTATTTGTGTGAACTCGTCAACACTGTAAATGAGGGAAACCTCATTTAAGTATAAATAAAGGTTTGAAATGAATGCCAAGCATCACATCTGGAGCAAACCATCCCTACGGTGAAGCCTGGTGGTGACATCATCATGCTGTGGGGATGTTTTCCAGCGTTCAGGAACTGGGAGAACAATCAGGATCAAGAGAACGATGAATGGAGCAAAGTACAGAGATCCTTGATGAAGACCTGCTCCAGAGCTCTCTGGACCTCAGATCGGGGCGAAGGTTCACCTTCCAACAGGACAACGACCATAAGCACACAGCCAAAACAATGAAGGAGTGGCTTCGGGACAAGTCTGTGAATGTCCTCGACTGGCCCAGTCAGAGCCCAGACTTGAACCCAATTGAACATCTCTGGAAGGACCTGAAAATAACTGTTCACTGTCCAGGAATTTACATGCAAACACCTTAAACCTTTGTCCTCAAGTCCCCTGCAAACCCTAGTTTCAATCTCCCTTTGTAATTATAAACACCTCAACTCTCCCCCTTTTGTAATTATAAACACCCCCCCTGCCTCGCTCTTCCTCATCTCTTTGTTTAAGTCAGAAGGGCCACACCTTCGTCTTCAGACCTTTGTTTTCTTTGTTTGTCACATGTCTGTACTCTTGGCCACGCCTGCCATTTCACATGACGTGAAATGAGTTAGCCAATCACATCCTAGAAGGACTTTACCTGTGTTTTTGACTGCATATAAGCAGAGCTAGAAGAGGCTGAACTTCTCTGACGAAACCACCTTTGTTGCGTTGTTCAGGAAGTCCTTGCGCACGTATTGTTTTTCACAATAAACCAGACTTAACCTTTTGAACGTATCTTGGTAAATCTTTTGACTAGACCAGTTTAAAATACCATCACAGTTGGCGAACGGGAATGGTAAATGGGAGAACTGCCTGCGTGTTGCTTCGGGATTTCCAGTGGATGAACTGGTGACAGACGTGTCGGTCCATAGTGGGCGTTGGAAAATCAATTTTCTCTCTTGCGCCAGAGCGCACGCCGAGATTATTTCCTCAGTTCTTCCACTGGATTCTTGAGGCTCACAGGTACGTTTAAACGAACCCTCTTATGGTTCTGAGTTGTATTTGCCTTGATTTGGTTCAGTTGTGTTGGTCTGGATTGTTTGAAAACAGAAACCCCAGCGTGGGTATGAGTTAAAGTAACTATCTAAGGAAGTTGTGAGCAGCAATAGATATTATATCGTATTGTCTTTTGACTTCGTCCTTGTTTCGTTACGAGAAAATAAGCTGTTCAAGTGAGAGTTTGGTCTCGTGAATCTTGTTCCCCTGTAGTTGATGTACAATTATTAGGTTGTTTATCGGTTGCAGCTTAGAACGGGGTTTTTGAGTTAAATACGCCAAAGAGTTGGCACAGAACAGGTTTCCCTTTTGGCCGGTCGCGGGAGAGTTTAAACCGCGAGCACGTTGAGAGAGTTTTTGCTCAATGGAGAGTAGCTACAGGGCGGAATTGAGAGTTTGGCAATCCGCATTTCTGGTAGAGATTTTGACCAAGGGGCTGTACAGTATTTGGTAGGATCTAGACAAACGGTCTAGCCTTGACCAAGTAGGGTGCAGTTCGAGCTTTTCGTGTGTTAAGTCGTATGTTAGTCGTCGTTTGGTCGTCTGTTGGTCATTCTTTGTTTTGCGTTAAGTCGTATGTTAGTCGTCGTTTGGTCGTCTGTTGGTCGTAAATTTCCCCGCGCTGCCAAAGACAACTTCCGGGTCATACATGCAACATTTTGAGAGCACCACTAGGTGTCCCTGTAACACAGGCTACTAACATATGGCTAGAGGAGGTCACAGGATTCTACTGCTAGCCTGAGGAGATTGTCGCGCTGAAGCATTATTCTGCGAGCGTTTGTTGGCAGATTTCGTTATGTGCTAAAGCATTTTCGATTTCTTACATCCACATCTGACATTTTCAAAAGTCTGACGGGGTTTTGAATAGGGGTTTGATTCAGGAGTTTGTTTCAATAGTCAATGAATGGCCATAAGCTGTTCGTTTTATGCATTCTACTGTATGAATTTCATTCATATAATGATGATGTGTTTTTGAGGAGTTGGCTCTAGGCCTTCCCCTCTGCTATTGAACCCAGTCTGTGTTTGAGTCTTATTATTATTATCAGGTGCTATGGACCCTGGGCGGCAGATCTTTGAGGAGCCTGGATCATGCCTTCCTGGGGACTGCTTGGAACCTACTGTTTGTCTGTTTAACTGTTTGTTTTGTCTCTCTTTCTGATATGTAGCTTAAGACATAAGGTTGGTGCATAATAGTGGGGGGAATAGATAAGGGTTGCCAGTGTCTTAATCTGAATGCAGCATCTCATAACCCAATTATATTTTTTTAAATGGTTATGTTAAATATCTCATGTTTATAGTTTGAGGCACATTCATCGGGCCTGAGTGTTTTTTCTGAGTGGTTTTTTACAGACAACTGTCGTTCCGGGAGTGATGGGTGAATGCCGAACCAGGAGATGGGCACAGGACCGGAGGTGGAGATGCAGGTTACTGGCCTGTTTCCCTACAGATGGGCGATCTGGGGTTCGTGAGATGCAAGGCCAACGCCATGTCACCGACTCACTGTGAGCGACAGATAAGTATGAAACAGAGAAGAGACCATTTTGTCCGAAGCAGTGCCCAAATACTCTGTCCTCAAATGCAGAAGAGGGAGGTTTTAGATATACAAATTTTAGCTATACAAATAAAGCTTTGATGGATTTTTTTTTGATTAGTTAATTGTAAATGAAGCCAGTTCATTTTAGTGTCATTTTCTTTGCCCCATCTCTATTTTTATCCTGACTTCAGGAAATTTTAGCTTTCACCCTTAGGGGGTGTTGTTTTGTTGAGACGAGAATGTGGTTATTTTATTTTATTTTCATAAAATCGCGAGAAAAAATTCTAGAGCCAAATCCAATTGCCTTGATCATGACTGGGGACTGGGCGTGTTGAAGTCATTCTAACACTGCCCCTGATGTCACTGTAGGCTACTGCAGACTGGCTCTAAATGACACTTGAACAGTCACCCTGTTTAAGTTTTCCTGACTGAATAACAACATTTTTCCCCAAAGCAGGAGCTTGCGCTTAACCATGTTTCTGAGAATCTCCAACAGACTTCGAATAACCGTTCCTGACCAAGGAGGGGAACAGGGAGACCAGAGGACTCTCCTTTTGCTCTTCTGTTTTGTCTCTGTTGTCTCTCTCATCTGTGGATCCACAGACGGAGCACTTCATCAGCCTGTACTGGGGGAGCGGGAGCGCCGAGGTGAGCCCTCCAGCAGCACGACCCGGGCCGGCCCTACGTAGAGCAGTACAGGGATGGACCGGGTTCAGTTCAAGAGCCTGTACGTGCTGCTGGCGGCCTGGCTGTGTGGTGTCCCACCGCACCTTCACCCTGCTGAACCAGGACAGGGACTCCCTCCTCACCCTCCGAGAGCTCGCTGCAAAAGCTGCGGCTGTCTCTGCTTCCTCCCCTGTGCTTTCTATGCTCTCTGTACCATCCACAGACCCTGACAAGATTCCTCCACTGTCCCTGGCAGACATTTCTGACCTACAAGCATCTGCTCCACCTGCGGAGAAAAAGAAATGGAGGAATAAGTGCACATTCCACCACCAAACTAACCTGTATCTAGGGCCTAATGACAAACCTGTACTACCTCGTTCATGTTTTCATTATGCTTTCAAACTAGCCCACGGGCCAGATCATGTTTCAAAAACAGGGGTGGCGGAGGATGTTAACAGATGTCTTCAACAGAGTGAGGACAGCCATGTCCTGAGGCTAAGGAGGGGTTCCTGCATCACATCTCTCTTGGGCCTCACAAGATGCACCACACACACCTGCACACACTGCAACTAACATTGAACATAACTGATTCAATCAACGCGACATTGAAGTTGCGATCTAGAAGAGAAGACGCCTTGCATTCTCCAAATGACATTCTATTGCCCAAAAGAGAAGTGTCACCTAAATGACTGTTGGATACACTGTGAACAAGAGTGACCTTGACAGTCACCGCCACACTCTCCTCTCCTCTGATGAGAAATCGGAGACTGACCTTGCCGGTCACCTCCTTCTTGTGGTTGTGGTATGACAACATGGACAATCTCAACACAAATGACTGCACCTAATCGCACACACTGGAACCTACATTAAACATTCAGAGACGCACACATGGAAGCTATGTTCCATAGGACATCACATGCGATTATTCACAAGAGTGAATGAACTTTGAAATAATCTGAAAAATATCATATTTGTTTACAAGAGTTACAATGGTTGAAACATGAGTTGATAAATAAGTTTGGGTTTTTCCTCTAAATTGACCAAGAGGTTTTTTTCCCTCTTACACTGGTAACCATTTTATCTTTTTTGCCTTGTTAAATCAAGTTTTTTGGTGAATGGTTGTCCACTCTTAGACTATAAATAGTATATAATCATGTCATCTTTTTTTTATCTTGTTTCCTGTCAAATTTCTGAAACAAGGGGTTTTTGGTGCGTGATTTTGCACGTGGAAAGAAAATAATAAAAAAAAAAATTTTTTTTTTTTGCTCCACCTAGTGGAGAGATTATTTCCTTTCCACATGTATAGCATAGCTGACTGTTTACACTGTGTTTGGATTTTATATTTTATTTTTGTGTACCTGTTTCAGGCACAAATGGGGGATTGTCCAGGAATTTACATCCAAACACCTTAAACCTTTGTCCTCAAGTCCCCTGCAAACCCTAGTTTCAATCTCCCTTTGTAATTATAAACACCTCAACTCTCCCCCTTTTGTAATTATAAACACCCCCCCTGCCTCGCTCTTCCTCATCTCTTTGTTTAAGTCAGAAGGGCCACACCTTCGTCTTCAGACCTTTGTTTTCTTTGTTTGTCACATGTCTGTACTCTTGGCCACGCCTGCCATTTCACATGACGTGAAATGAGTTAGCCAATCACATCCTAGAAGGACTTTACCTGTGTTTTTGACTGCATATAAGCAGAGCTAGAAGAGGCTGAACTTCTCTGACGAAACCACCTTTGTTGCGTTGTTCAGGAAGTCCTTGCGCACGTATTGTTTTTCACAATAAACCAGACTTAACCTTTTGAACGTATCTTGGTAAATCTTTTGACTAGACCAGTTTAAAATACCATCACAGTTACACACTCACACTCCCCATCCAACCTGGCTGAGCTTGAGAGGATCTGCATAGAAGAATGGGAGAAATACCCCAAATACAGGTGTGCCAAGCTTTAGCGTCATACCCAAGAAGACTTGACTGTAATCACTACCAAAGGTGCCTCAACAAAATACTGAGTAAAGGGTGTGAATACTGTATGTAGATGTGATATTTCCGTTTTTTATTTTTTAATACATTTGCTTGGTCTTGTGTATAGATTGATGCAGGATTTTTTTTTTAGTCCAAAATAATTTCATCCATTTTGGAATAAGGCTGTAACATAACAAAATGGTGAGAAAGTGAAGGGGTGCGAGTGCGTTCCGGATGCACTGTGTATTTCGTCACAAACTGTTCCCTTTGAGTGAAGACAGGACCAGTAGAACAGAGAGCCATGGGTTCCCTGGGCGCCAAGCGTCCTCCTATTATGGTCAGACAGGGACGCATGCAGACCAAGTCCCTGGCACGCTCCACCTGGACTAAATATGGACTACGCCATCGGAGACAGGGTGCTGAACACAAGTCAGAAGAGAAAGTGGGGGGGGGGGGGGTATGAGAGAGAGAGAGAGAGAACAGGAGGAAGAGAGGGGGGGCAGAGGAGGCGGAGAGAGAAAGCGATTGAATTGAAATTGAGAGCAGCAAGAAAGGGAAGGAGTGTGCGATGACATCTGCTGTTTCTCCGCACAATCAGAGGAAGTGCAAGAAAGGGAGAGAGAGAGAGGGAGGGAGGGAGAGAGAGAGAGAGAGGGAGAGAGAGAGGGAGGGAGGGAGGGAGGGAGGGAGGGAGAGAGAGGGAGGGAGGGAGGGAGGGAGAGGGAGGGAGGGAGGGAGGGAGAGAGAGGGAGGGAGGGAGAGAGAGGGAGGGAGGGAGGGAGAGAGAGAGGGAGGGAGGGAGGGAGGGAGAGAGAGAGAGAGAGAGAGAGAGAGGGAGGGAGGGAGGGAGGGAGGGAGAGAGAGAGAGATGGAGGGAGAGAGGGAGGGAGAGAGAGAGAGAGAGAGCGACCATAACAATAACACAGTGAGGGCAACCCTGCCGTGTCACGTCATGTCACATGCCCAAGCTCCGCCCAGGGGAGTGAAAGGGCGTATCATAAACACCAGCAAACCGGGTGAAAAAGGGAGAACGGAATATATGCTAATTAACCTAGGATGTATTCATTATAACTGAAATAATCTTACAAAAAAAGAAAACAACAAATCAACATGGAAAACATAAAAACACCTTCCTTCTAAGGGGAATCAGGGGCTCCGTTGTACACACCTATAAGAGTAGCCCACATCTGGGGCGCCCTGGTAGCTCACTGGGTAAGGCGCGCCCCATATGAAGGCTAGTCCTTCGCGCGGTGGACCCGGGTTCGGGTCCTGTGCTGCATTTCCTCCCCTCTCTTTCTCCCCTGGTGTGTGTGTGTGTCATCCCATTAAAGCTGAAAGCCCTAAAAACTACCTTAAAAAAAAAAAGTAGCCCACATCTCTAAAACCATAAGGTGACCCACTGGGACAAACACACAGCACTGTAGAAAATGGACTGCACTTATATAGCGCTTTTATCCAAGGCGCTTTACAATGGCCTCTCATTCACCCATTCACACCAGTGGCGGGAGCTGCCATGCAAGATGCTAGCCTGCTCATTGGGAGCAATTTGGGGTTCAGTGTCTTGCCCAAGGACACTTCGACATGTGGACAGGATTTGAGGGATTTGAACCGCCGACCTGCCCCAGTAGTAGCTGCTGACCGGCCCAGTGGTCATGACTGCTGGGTCCCCTTGACTTTTGTTCTTCAGGTCCCCATCAAGGGCTGAGTGACATCAGGTGCGCTCACTCACACACACCAATCACATGGGACAACAGAACACACACAAACTACAGCCGTAACACTTCATCATGACTGTTCTCCTCAAATGACTTCAAATTAGACGTGAAGTACCTACAGTGTATATGTGTCTGTGTGAAGGTCTTATTGAGTGGTATATAGTGTTGAAGTGGCTGATAAACTTCATGATCCTCCCCTTCCTCTCCAGCCTCAAGAGACTCTGCACAGGAAGCCTTCAACAATGCAAGTCCCCGGCCTCTAGCCTCTAGAACCTCAGCTGTGAGACACACACATGCAGGCACACACACACGTACACACACACGTACACACACGCTATGGGGGGGGGGGGGGGGGGGGTGGCATCTCTTAACGAAGAGGTTAAGAGATGGCACGAACTGAGCTGCTAACTGAGCAGACTAGCGTAGCCTACACCACGTACCTGAGCAAAATCCATTCTATCCCCAGTGTGATATGAGAGCTGCCATGGACGGGACACGCAACGTTTTGGCCTAGCGGCGGCGGCGGCATAAGTCATAAGCAAGTTCGGGCGACATCTAGAACCCTGAGGTCCTCCTCCGAGACTCTTTTAACAGTCCCTAGATCAAGACTTAAGACCAAGGGTGACCGAGCTTTTGCGGTGGCTGGCCCAAAGCTCTGGAACAGCCTCCCTCCACACATTAGACACGCACAGAACCTAGGGCTCTTTAAGTCTCAGCTCAAAACACACTTGTTTTCACTGGCTTTTGAGGCCTGATAGCTTACATCCCTTGACCTGTTTTGTGTCCTGTCCTTTTATTGTTCTGGGATTATGTGCAACTTCGGTTGATTTTAAACGTGCTTTATAAATAAAGTTGACCTTGACCTTGACCAATGTGTGCGTGGCTCGCATTTGTTTATTTGACTTTGCGCCTAGCGCAGCAACGAGAGGGTTACCGTGTCGCCCAACGAAATACATCCATGTTCCCGAGGTAACAAAAAAGTGGATGCCCAATGCTGATGGCAGGTTGTTACGGAAACACCACAGAAAATGCCTATCTCAATCGTCTATCTAAACTCCAGCATGAAACTTTAAGCATATGATCTATACACCCCAGGGATTAATTTCAGACGTAGAACCACTTCAGGAGGGACCTTTTACGGCTGTGGCAGCCATTTTCCAAAATGGCTGCCAAAATGGTGGGCGCTTCAGTCTATTTTGACTGCAGGGGGCATATATAATGGTGCTGTGGTGATACAAGCATGGAAATTGGGATGAGCTGTCTCCATGGGTCACTTAACAAGAAGCCACTTGAAATTTCAAGATGGCGACCATTTTTCAAGATGGCCGCCACCTTAGTGGAGTGGCAGATAAGCTCATATGTAAGGTATTGTGCATTTTATGACTAAAGCATGAAACTTTCTCCAGTGTTTCTATACACCATGTTTCTACACACCATGAAGTTTGTTTTCAGATGTGGAACCACTTCAAGAGGAACTTCAGGAACTTGTCAGAGGTCGAACACATTTGAGTCATCATCAGCTCGTTTTTTCACTTGGTAGGCATAAATGTAGTGGTGTGTTTGTCGTTTGACGGCCGCCGTACTGAAAAAGGAAGTTATGTCAATGTAGCGGTTAGCGCACGTGTGATTTCAGTTGGTAGTCAAGGTTACTCAATGGCTCTTTTCCCTATCTTTGAGCACATCTACCGCAACGTGTGAAAACTCCTTTTCAACAGAAACGTTTTCGGCATCATATGTTGCACAACCACAAGCTGATCATAGATCAAAAAGGAGAGTTGTGGGTCGCACTAACTGTCTTAATTGACAGAAATCCACATTGCTGACTTACATCATTCTGCCGCCGCTGCTGTAGGCCAACACGCTACGTGTCCTCTCAGGTATCCTATCAAATACAATGGGGATTGAATGGGCTTTTCTCACGTACATGGCGTACGTTAGTCTGCTCAGTTAGCAGCTCAGTTCGCTCTGTGCTGTAAGAGTTGGCACAAATCACCCCCCATACCCCCATACTCCACACACACACGCACACACACACACACACACACACACACACACACACACACACACACACACACACACTGTATACATTGCAACACCTTAACATAAACCAGGCTCCATGCCCATCCCAGCACAGAGAGGTCCGTCATGAAGACATGTGGACCAGTGACAGGTGATAAAACAACAGAACCGTAGAGCAGGTCACTCTGATTACAGGGCAAGCTAAATCAAGTCCACCACCAGCGTTTCCAACAACCTCCCGGTGCAGCGCTCCAACCGGGGTCAGGGGTCAAGCTCTACCTCAGCCTCAGAAGCGGTTGGGGGTGGAGAGAACCCTTCTCTGAGTGACGGGTGTGATGATGGGTGAGTGGAGACCTGCTGATCTCTCCCCTCATCTGGTTACCGGAGGGGGGGGGGGAGGGAGAGCGGTTCGGGGTTTCAGAGAGGAGGTTCAGAGAGGGTCGTGACTCCTCTGGTGAGCGGAGCAGAGCCCAGAGACACCTGAGGAGGCCTGGTGAGGGTCCTCTACCACCTCTACTACCTTTACTACCTCTCTACCACCTCTATCCTCTCTACCACCTCTACCACCTTTACCCCCTCTACCCCCTCTACCACCTCTACTACCTTTACTACCTCTACTACCTCTACCACCTCTATCCTCTCTACCACCTCAACCACCTCTACCACCTCTACCACCTCTATCCTCTCTACCACCTCTACCACCTCTCTACTACCTCTGCCACCTCTCTACCATCTCTACCACCTCTACCACCTCTCTACCACCTCTCTACCACCTATACTACCTCTGCCACCTCTCTACCATCTCTACCACCTCTACCACATCTACCACCTCTCTACCACCTCTCTACCACCTTTACCCCCTCTACCAACCCCACCACCCCCTCTACCACCCCTCTACCACCTCTATCACCCCCTCTACCACCTCTACTACCCCTCTACCACCTCTACTACCCCTCTACCACCTCTATCACCCCCTCTACCACCTCTATCACTCCCTCTACCATCTCAACCACTTCTCTACCACCTCTATCCCCTCTACCACCTCTCTACCCCCTCTACCACATCTACCACCTCTCTACCCCCTCTACCACATCTACCACCTCTCCCAACCATCTACCAACCCCACCACCCCCTCTACCACCTCTATCACCCCCTCTACCACCTCTATCACCCCCTCTACCACCTCTATCACCCCCTCTACCACCTCTATCACCCCCTCTACCACCTCTATCACCACCTCTACCACCTCTATCACCACCTCTACCACCTCTATCACCCCCTCTACCACCTCTCTACCCCCTCTACCACCTCTCTACCCCCTCTACCACCTCTCTACCACCTCTACCACCTCTACCACATTTACCCCCTGTACCACCTCTATCACCCCCTCTACCACATCTACTACCCCTCTACCACCTCAATCAGCCCCTCTACCACCTCTACTACCCCTCTACCACATCTATCACCCCCTCTACCACCTCTATCACCCCCTCTACCACCTCTATCACTCCCTCAATCAATCAATCAATCAAAGCTTTAATTATATAGCGCATTTCATACCCAGAGGCAACACAATGCGCTTTAAATGCGCATACCCTCTACCATCTCAACCACTTCTCTACCACCTCTCTACCCCCTCTATCACCTCTTTACCCCCTCTACCACCTCAACCATCTACCAACCCCACCACCCCCTCTACCACCTCTATCACCCCCTGTACCACCTCTCTACCCCCTCTACCACCTCTACTACCACCTCTATCCCCTCTACTACCTCTGCCACCTCTACCAACCCCACCACCCCCTCTACCACCTCTACTACCCCTCTACCACCTCTATCACCCCCTCTACCACCTCTACTACCCCTCTACCACCTCTATCACCCCCTCTACCACCTCTATCCCCTCTACCACCTCTATCCCCTCTACCACCTCTACCACCTCTCCCAACCCTCTACTCACCTCTACCAACCCCACCACCCCCTCTACTACCCCTCTACCAACTCTATCACCCACTCTACCACTTCTACAACCCCCCTCTAACCCTCTAGTAGCTCTACCACCCCTCTACCCCCTCTACCACCGTGGACACGAAAGGAATGTGATGTCACATGTTGCAAACAACTGTGTTCCCTTGAAGGAGGAGGGTGTGTGTGTGTGTGTGTGTGTGTGTATGTGTGTGTGTGTGGAGGGGGGGGGGGCTGGAACATTAGCCTCAGAGCTCCACAGAGCTAGCTGTATCCCCCCAGGACCACTGCTGGCACGCAGAGAACTTCAACGGTAAATTGTTGTGAAAGTGCCCTGAGGAGAATTAGTGGGGTACGGTTTTGGCATTCGCTGCTGTCCAAAACTATCTATTCCCCCTTACCCAGCGAACAACAAGACCACAGACTGGTGGATTTATAGGCTGAGGTATCAGTGGAATGCAGTTTAGCTGCTTTAAAACAATTAAATCTTTAACGTTTTAATGTGTTGTTCAGATACCCTGATTGTTGGGGCTTCTGCAAGTAGCCTCATGTTCAAATGTAATTACATAATAGCCTCCATCTTGACTCAGCCTTCTGACCCAATAAAGTTTAGCCTCTTCAAACCTCTGAATGTAAGACTGCAGGGAGGAAATATGTCAGTTTAACAGTCAGTCAGTCAGTCAGTCAGTCAGCCAGTCAGCCAGTCAGTCAGTCAGTCAGTCAGTCAGTCAGTCAGTCAGTCAGTCAGTCAGTCAGTCAGTCAGTCAGTCAGCACTCGGTCAGTCAGTCAGTCAGTCAGTCAATCAGTCAGTCAGTCAGTCAGTCAGTCAGTCAGTCAGTCAGTCAGTCAGTCAGTCAGTCAGTCAATCAGTCAGTCAGTCAGTCAGTCAGTCAGTCAGCAGACCTGAGAAGAGAGAATCTCTGACCCTGCTGTAACCCTAGCTTTAAAGCTCATGTTGACAGAGTCGGAGGGCCAGAGCACCCTGAGGGACACGAGCGTCAGGGAGGGGGGAGAGGGGTTAAGGTAGAGAGCAGCAGCAGTCTGAGGGGGCCGCGTAAGGACAGAGAGACCGACAGCTTGGTGTGTCAGGGAAGGCCGGGGGCTGGGGGCGGGGTGGGGGGGGGGCAGGGTCAGACCGGGGGTAGAGAGCAGAGCAGGGTGTGGAGTAAGGGTGGGGGCGGGGTCTATACAGGGGTGTACTGTACTGTACTGTAGATGTCCCCGAACGCCGGGCTGAGGTCGGATGTATGTTTTTCCCCACTAATGGTCGGGATATGGTGAGGTGATACCGCAACGCTCGTCCCAGGTCCAAGCTGAGGGAGTTCCCTGCCTCTCCGCTGTAAGAGGACCCTCGGACTGATTCAAGACACATGGTGGGGTACTCCTCACAGACTAGGGATACTCCTCACAGACTAGGGATACTCCTCACAGACTAGGGATACTCCTCATAGACCAGATACTCCTCACAGACCAGGGATACTCCTCACAGACCAGGGATACTCACAGACCAGGGATACTCCTCATAGACCAGATACTCCTCACAGACCAGATGTACAGTACTATTGGTGTAGTGGGGACTAAAAACTTCAATAGATCATCTACATTTGCACAACCCTTGTACATTGTGCATACAATTTGTATATTGTACAGTTTTTACACCAGTAAATGCACTGCACTTATATAGCGCTTTTCCACCTTAGCGGCACTCAAAGCGCTTTACAATGGCCTCTCATTCACCCATTCACACACACATTCACACACCAATGGCGGTAGCTGCCATGCAAGGTGCTAACCTGCTCATTGGGAGCAATTTGGGGTTAGGTGTCTTGCTCAAGGACACTTCGAGATGTGGACAGTTGGAGCTGGGATTCGAACCGCTGACCCTTCGATCATTGAACGACCCGCTCTACCAACTGAGCTACAGCCGACCAGTGGTGGTTAAGATT
>NC_140263.1:2820124-2827624 GCF_949987555.1 Borostomias antarcticus | reverse complement strand
AAATCCTGCCATGTTATCCTACGAACCGCTGAGCAGGTCCTGTTTGGTATAGGTACTGCATTTGTAATGCACTCCCCATCCAGTTGTTACACTGGCCCGGAGCGCCATTCACACACTCGCCCAAGGACACTTCGAAAGGTAGTCAGGAGGAGCCGGGATTCGAACCACCGACCCTACGATCACTGAACGACCCGCTCTACCAACTGTTCTGTTATTCACGCTGATCCCATCTTCTCATAGTGGAGGTGCTGCTCGACTGTAACAATGTGTTAAAAATAGCCTATAAAAATGTAGGTATAGGTAATTTCCTCTAAAGCCAAGAGGAGGCTTATTCAACAGAAAACCCAGCTTATACGTTTTGGGCTGGTTTGCTGGTGTTCCTCGACCTTATCAGACTGCTCTAGTCATTGGGTTGGTTTAGTTCGGGTTAGAAAGAAGAAAAATGCAGCATTTAGATATAACTAAAACTTTCTCCGACATTTAGATGTGGATCAGGCCGCCAAAATATCAGACGGTCTCGGTTTCCAGTGCTGTCTGCCAGACTGCCACCGGTCTATTTGCTTGGTCAGATTTTCCCATGGGCAGGCGCGCCAGCCCCCACAAACTGCTGTTCCTACAGCCTAACCCTCCCCAAGTCCCCCGTGCCAACTCCTCATCATTCCTCCTCCTCCTCCCTCCTCCGTGCGCAGTCTCTCGGAAAGATAACGCACAGGACTATAGACTAGATACCGACAAGCTGCTCTTTTATTGAACAGCTCAAGCGTTTCAAACGGTACGCGCGTTTTACCGGACATGTCTTTTGGGTTCTCTTAACCTCCAGACGTTTCGGTCCGTCAGATCAGCTATTACGCGTCGGAGGGGACGGAAGAAGGGTCTTAAGCATCCGAAGCTCCCCGCGGTGGAGACCGAGAAGTCATGATGCCCGGGATTACGCATTATTTCCAATTAACAACACTCGGTAAGTTGTCTACACTTAGGTCACGCATGTTTACGCAGGGATATTCCGCCGGTTATGAATCCCTGTACCGTGCGCATTATTTTTTTTCCGGCTATATTGTTTTGAGTCAGTACGTTTTGTGCGCATCCCGCAGGAATATGCAGAAAGTACCACTGTGTCGTGCTGCTGTACATTATTCATGACTGCTTGAAAGCATCCATTAGGTGCGAGAGACGCTTACATCGAATTACGCGCATGTTAGAGTAGGTGAGATTACATTTGGCACCAGGCAGCCCATAACGCTGTCTGGGTTAAAAGTACAGGCTATTCCGTGTCTCCGGTAGTGTCAACGGTGTGTAAGGGTCTTGGGTGATTCACATATAAACTGTAAGTTTTTACCATGTGAACCCGCAGCTATTACAGCCGGTTGTCCCAGCTGCGGTCGGGTTATATGAGGGTACAACCCCACCGTTACTGGCACGCATTATGTCATTAGTTATACAGCGGTGTGTGTGTGTGTGTGTGTGTGCTCGCGTGAGAGAGAGAGAGAGTGTGTGTAGTGTATGTCAGAGAGTGTGGTGTGGTGTGTGTGTGTGTGTGTGAGAGAGAGAGTGTGTGTGTGTGTGTGTATATGTGTGTGTGTGTGTGAGAGAGAGAGAGCACGGTGTGTGTGTGAGAGAGAGTGTGTGTGTGTGTAGGTGTGTGTGAGAGAGTTTGGTGTGTGTGTGCGTGTGTGTGTGTGTGTGTGTGTGTGAGTTTGGTGTGTGTGCGTGTGTGAGAGAGTTTGGTGTGTGTGTGTGTGTGTGTGTGTGAGAGAGAGTTTGGTGTGTGTGTGCGTGTGTGTGTGTGTGTGTGTGTGTGCGTGCGTGGGTGTGTGCGTGCGTGCCTGTGTGCGTGCATGTGTGTGTGTGTAAAGTCAACAGCGAGAGCCTCTCAGTCTGATTCTCAGATTCCTACGATCACATGTGACACGGCGCTCGTGACGGTCAGTCACTATTGAGTTAGAGATGCAGCTGGAGATATAGAGACTGAGCATTAGCAGCAATCACATCCCTTCCCCGGACCCTCCCTCCGTCCACACCCCCCCACCCCCCCACCCGTCTGGCCCCCAGACCCCCCCAGACCCCCACCTGTGTGGCCCCCAGACCCCCCCAACCCCCCACCCATCTGGCCCCCAGAACCCCCCACCCCCCCACCTGTCTGGCCCCCAGACCCCCACCTGTCTGGCCCCTAGACCCCCCCACCCCCCCACCTGTCTGGCCCCCAGACCCTTGTGTCCCCCAGACCTCCAGGTCCTAGTCTTCCACCACCCCCCCACCAGCCCCAGACCTCCAACCCCACAGCCCCTACCTCCCCCCCAGCCGCTGGCCCCATGCGATCCCCCAACCCCACCCAACTCCATCTCCCCAACCCCCCAGACCACATGGCCCCCCCAGGCCCCGCCCCCTCTGTCTCTGGGCTGTGCTGGAACCACCACCGGGCCACATGGGACATATCCTTCTATCTATCCAGGGCCTCCATCCCCCTCTCCTCCCTCTCCTCCCTCTCCTCCCCCTGTCTTCTTGTGGTAGTAATGAGCGCTGTTGTGGATTAGATACTGTCCCAGTTCCCCTGCCCCCCCCCCCCCCCCGTACCCCCCCCCATCCCCCACCCCCCCACCCGCGACCCTCCCACACACCCTGGGACTCTGGGAGCTGGTTGTTCATAAAGAGGGTGGGGGGTGGGGGGGGTTACAGCAGGGACCATAGAAATATAACTCAATAGAGTCGTGTCATTTCCATGTGAAGCCAGTCTATTTCGGTGGCTTTGAAGTGTTGAATGAATGGGCCAGCTGTTACACACTCTAGTTACACGGGTGCATGGAACCCCACGCACTAGAATTCACACTAGAACTCACACTAGAACTCACACTAGAACTCACACTAGAAATCCTTGTTTTGACCGGTACGTTCCTGGTTGAACGGGTGATGATGGCCGTTCTCTGGCGTGCGTTTCTACGTTCCCCTGGTCTCCGTGCTGTCGGCCGGGTCCGAGTTCCTAACGGAGTTGAGAGTGCAGGTGGTTCTGGTTTGAACGGGGGCAGAGAAAGAGAGAGAGAGAGAGAGAGAGGAAGGGAGAGAGGAAGGGAGAGAGAGAGAGAGAAAGAGAAAGAGAGAGAGAGAGGAAGAGAGAGAAAGAGAGAGAGAGAGAGGAAGGGAGAGAGTGAGAGAAAGAGAAAGAGAGAGAGAGGAAGAGAGAGAAAGAGAGAGAGAGAGGAAGGGAGAGAGAGAGAGAAAGAGAGAGAGAGAGGGGGGGCATCTGGCTTCAATCACACTGGTGTGGGACCAGGACAAGTGAACTGCGGACACTTGAAAACACACACACACACGTACAGACACACACACACACACACGCATGTAGAAACACACAGACATGCACGCACACACACACACCCACACACACACACACACACACACACACACGCATGTAGAAACACACACCCACACACACACAAGCCTGCAAGCATATGTTCGCATGTTTCCTATTCTTGTGCACGAGTTAACACACACACAGACATGTGTGCATGGCACGCACACACACACACAGACACACACACACACACACACACACACGCACACAGCCACACACACTCAGAAACACTTAGAAACACACAGACACACAGACATGCGTGCATATGTTTGCACGTTTCATATTCATATTCGTTTCATATTGCACATTCAGCAGAGTTTACACACACATATACACAGAGACATGCATGAATGCACACACACACACACACACACACACACACACATCACTCTGCATTCTTCAGAGGGGTGAAATATTTTCCCTCTCATCGTATATCAGTCCGACCACCAGTTTATCTCTCAAACTCTACCTCTTCACCTCTCTCCCTCTCCCCCCCTCTCTCTCTCTCTCCCCCCCCTCTCTCTCCCTCTCTCCCTCTCCCTCTCTCTCTCTCTCTCCCTCCCTCCCTCTCTCTCTCCCTCTCTCTCCCTCTCTCTCTCCCCCTTCTCTCTCTCTCTCTCTCCCTCTCTCTCTCTCCCCCCCCTCTCCCTCTCTCTCCCTCTCCCTCTCCCTCTCTCTCTCTTCCCCGTGGGTAGAATGCCGTCTCTTCTGATCTGATTAGGGCTAACTAATTCACTGGCTGTTTGAGGACAGTGAGAGGTAGGCCAGTTTGTCTTGAGGGTGGCACTGGGACAGAACGTAGAACCGTGGAACCCTGCCTGTCTCAACGACAGAACATATGGCCACGGTGGTGATGGGGACCCCCGTGGAACCCTGCCTGCCTCAGCGCTGGTTCTCATGATGGAACCCATTCTCATTCATCCTCCATTTAAAAACCAGAGGTACTGTATAGGTACTGCATTTGTAAGGCGCTCCCCACCCAGTTGTTACACTGGCCCGGAGCGCCATTCACACACCAATGGCGGCAGCTGCCATGCAAGGCGCTTGCCTGCTCGTTGGGAGCAATTTGGGGTTCAGTGTCTTGCCCAAGGACACTTCGACAGGTAGTCAGGAGGAGCCGGGATTCGAACCACCGACCCTACGATCACTGAACGACCCGCTCTACCAACTGAGCTATACCGCCGCCCTTATCACAGAGTGCCCAGAGCACCCTGTTATCGATATCGTTATGTTATATAGAGAGGCAACAGCATCATGATGGTCAAACAGGACCAACGGCATCATGATGGTCAAACAGGACCAACGGCATCATGATGATCAAACAGGACCAACGACATCATGATGATCAAACAGGACCAACGACATCATGATGATCAAACAGGACCAACAACATCATGATGGTCAAACAGGACCAACAACATCATGATGGTCAAACAGGACCAACGACATCATGATGGTCAAACAGGACCAACGACATCATGATGGTCAAACAGGACCATTCTGTTTCCTTACAGGAGAGTGTGGATGTGAGTTGGGGTGGAGGAGGAGGAGGAGGAGGAGGAGGGGGGGAGGAGGAGGAGGAGGGGAGGAGGAGGAGGAGGAGGGGGAGGAGGAGGAGGGGGGGAGGAGGAGGAGGAGGGGAGGAGGAGGAGGAGGGGGAGAGGAGGGGGGGGGGAGGAGGAGGAGGAGGGGAGGAGGAGGAGGAGGAGGAGGGGGGGAGGAGGAGGAGGAGGAGGGGAGGAGGAGGAGGAGGAGGAGGGGGGGGGGGCGGAGATGGTCAAGCAGACTGCCACACCCTTTCCATGGCATAGGGAGTTCTGCCAAATCCACCATCCCTCCCTCCTGAACACATACACACACACACACACACACACACACACACACACACACACACACACACACACACACACACACACACACACACACACACACACACACATACACACACACATTCCCAGTCATAAATCCGTTGGCAGATGCACTCAGATCCCCCAGCAGGCTTTGCTCTCCCTCTCCCTCCGTACTTGGAGACTATAAGACATTCCTCCACCGGCCGACCAACCTTTCTGTCTGTCCCTTCTCCTCCTCTCCTCCTCTCCTCCTCTGACAGTTGACATGAACCACTGTACACCACTGCTTATCCCCCCCCCCCCCCCTCGGGGTTTCTATCCAATCAGACAGCAGGTCCACCCAGAGAGGGACTCCACCGACGCTGTGCCATGTTTCCATCCACTTGTCAATCGAATTGTGTGAGGATCGCTAAAAATATGAATGCGAATAAAGCCGACAAACGTGCGTTTCCATCTAGAGCTTTAAATCAGATAAAGCATTTATCACAAAAGACTTTTATCGAACAAGAGAAAATCCGATGAGATCGACAGTACAAACTTTTTGTCGATTTTCATGATTTTTAATCGAATTTTACTGTTTCCATGAGGCGTTTTTAATTCGATATCACTTCATTCGCATAAAACGTGTGGATGGAAACATGGCTAGTGACGG
This sequence comes from Borostomias antarcticus, assembly GCF_949987555.1. Taxonomy (NCBI): domain Eukaryota; kingdom Metazoa; phylum Chordata; class Actinopteri; order Stomiiformes; family Stomiidae; genus Borostomias; species Borostomias antarcticus. The sequence continues at coordinate 2,821,776 of NC_140263.1, read as the reverse complement.
GAAACACAAACAGGGTCACCGGAAGACCTGACATCATCAGACGTGTCGTTGTAAAGCTGCCATGTCATAAGCGGACAGGTCATTAGGTAAAGTAAGCAGGCACAATGGAACAGGACCATTAGGTAAAATAAGCAGCGACCATGAGAGTCTCTGGCTGCCTACGGTATGACGGCCAGAATAAGCAGTCTCATGTTGTCTGGAGAAACCTGAGACCGGTTGAAAGGTTGTTAGGGACTCAGATGAGTGGTTACTCATTGAGGAAGGTGGAGGAGGACCGCGGCTGTAGCTCAGTTGGTAGAGCGGGTCGTTCGACGATCGAAGGGTCAGCGGTTTGAATCCCAGCTCCGACTATCCACATGTCGAAGTGTCCTTGAGCAAGACACCTAACCCCAAATTGGTTAGCACCTTGCATGGCAGCTACCGCCATTGGTGTGTGAATGGGTGAATGAGAGGTCATTGTAAAGCGCTTTGAGTGCCGCTAAGGTGGAAAAGCGCTATATAAGTGCAGTCCATTTACCATTTGTTGTAGAAGTAGCTGGTTGGTTTGGGGGGTCCATGCCGGCCGGCTGCTACAGTACGAAACTCAGATATGCTGTCAGAATGAATTACTGGGCTGGAGACCGGCCAACTGTAATACTCTAGCTTTCATGTTGAGTCGTAACCACTTACTAGAGCAAATAATTAATTCCGAACTTATCTAAAGACTTTTGCGTTCAAAATATGAGAGGTAAGTTGTCCATCAACACACTTTGATGTTAAGGAAAGCCGTCGCTGATGTTTGCTTTCGTTGTGCATTTTCAGTCGAACCGTGAGTCGAGAGTTTAGTCTTTGCTCGGAAACATGCGTTAAAAAGCATCGGGTTTTCGCTAATGTGTTTGGTTGTTCAGCTGCCCGATAAGGGGCATGGCTGTGGTATCTGATGTGGCACGGGGACAAGTTTCCATCGAGCCCAAAGCTCCAGTGCAGAGGAATGCTGTCCACGGCGAGGGGACAGGCCTGTCCATCGCTTCACACTCGAGGCTCGTAGGCGGCCAACCAAACACTTGCCCTGGGTTGATCACACGTCTGGTGGGCTGAGAGGGGGGGTTGTGTCTCAAATCTCAGCGTGGTCACTCACAACTGGAGAATGGACTCAAAAACCACACTCTTCATGTGTATATAAATAAAGCTTTGATTGATTGATTGATATACTTTTTTTTGGTTTTGCTTTTGGACTCTCAGGTCCAACGTTTTCTCTCAACTACAATCCACTACAACCCCCTTCTCATGATGTCCTCCGGCATGTCTCTCAGACGTGTTGTTCAGACGCGTTCGTTCGTGTGTTCTTTATTCAGCGGGGTTTGTGTTTGTGTTGTGTTGTGGCCGATTTGTGTTACGTTGTCACCTTTTTGATGCGTTGTCACTTTTTTTAATGTGTTGTCACTTTTTTTTGATGCGTTGTCACTTTATTTTGATGTGTTGTGTTAACTGGCCATCTCTGATGGCCGAGCTGCCGTCTTGTTCGGAGGGAGCGTCAGTAGGCGGGGCCGCTTTACGGCGCCTGCAGAGAAACACGCCACCCTGCGTCCCTCCCGCCGTCCGTCTCACAGGAAGCGACTGGCAGCGCGTGACACTGAAGAGCGAGAAGTAGAAGGTTCCGGTTCTTTGTCTGC
>NC_140263.1:2812624-2815124 GCF_949987555.1 Borostomias antarcticus | reverse complement strand
ACCCTACCCCTAACCCTACCAACCCCAACCCTACCCCTAACCCTACCAACCCTACCCCTAACCCTACCAACCCTACCCCTAACCCTACCAACCCCAACCCTACCCCTAACCCTACCAACCCTACCCCTAACCCTACCAACCCCAACCCTACCCCTAACCCTACCAACCCTACCCCTAACCCTACCAACCCTACCCCTAACCCTACCAACCCCAACCCTACCCCTAACCCTACCAACCCTACCCCTAACCCTACCAACCCCAACCCTACCCCTAACCCTACCAACCCTACCCCTAACCCTACCAACCCTACCCCTAACCCTACCAACCCCAACCCTACCCCTAACCCTACCAACCCTACCCCTAACCCTACCAACCCTACCCCTAACCCTACCAACCCCAACCCTACCCCTAACCCTACCAACCCTACCCCTAACCCTACCAACCCTACCCCTAACCCTACCAACCCCAACCCTACCCCTAACCCTACCAACCCTACCCCTAACCCTACCAACCCTACCCCTAACCCTACCAACCCCAACCCTACCCCTAACCCTACCAACCCTACCAACCCTACCCCTAAACCTACCAACCCTACCCCTAAACCTACCAACCCTACCCCTAACCCTACCAACCCTACCCCTAACCCTACCATCCCTACCCCTAACCCTACCCCTAAACCTACCAACCCTACCCCTAACCCTACCAACCCTACCCCTAACCCTACCATCCCTACCCCTAACCCTACCCCTAACCCTACCAACCCTACCCCTAACCCTACCAACCCCAACCCTACCCCTAACCCTACCAACCCTACCCCTAAACCTACCAACCCTACCCCTAACCCTACCAACCCTACCCCTAACCCTACCATCCCTACCCCTAACCCTACCAACCCCAACCCTACCCCTAACCCTACCAACCCTACCCCTAACCCTACCAACCCTACCCCTACCCCTACCAACCCTACCCCTAACCCTACCCCTAACCCTACCAACCCTACCAACCCTACCAACCCTACCCCTAACCCTACCAACCCTACCCCTAACCCTACCAACCCTACCCCTAACTCTACCAACCCTACCCCTAACCCTACCAACCCTACCCCTAACCCTACCAACCCCAACCCTACCCCTAACCCTACCAACCCTACCAACCCTACCCCTAAACCTACCAACCCTACCCCTAAACCTACCAACCCTACCCCTAACCCTACCAACCCTACCCCTAACCCTACCATCCCTACCCCTAACCCTACCAACCCCAACCCTACCCCTAACCCTACCAACCCTACCCCTAACCCTACCAACACTACCCCTAACCTTACCAACACTACCCCTAACCCTACCAACCCTACCCCTAACCCTAACCCTACCCCTAACCCTACCAACCCTACCCCTAACCCTACCAACCCTACCCCTACCCCTACCAACCCTACCCCTAACCCTACCCCTAACCCTACCAACCCTACCAACCCTACCAACCCTACCCCTAACCCTACCAACCCTACCCCTAACCCTACCAACCCTACCCCTAACCCTACCAACCCTACCCCTAACCCTACCAACCCTACCCCTAACCCTACCAACACTACCCCTAACCCTACCAACACTACCCCTAACCCTACCAACCCTACCCCTAACCCTACCAACCCTACCCCTAACCCTACCAACACTAACCCTAACCCTACCAACCCTACCCCTAACCCTACCAACCCTACCAACCCTACCCCTAACCCTACCAACCCTACCAACCCTACCCCTAACCCTACCAACCCTACCCCTAACCCTACCAGACCTGTAACCCTACCAACCCTACCCCTAACCCTACCAACCCTACCCCTAACCCTACCAACCCTACCCCTACCCCTACCAACACTACCCCTAACCCTACCAACACTACCCCTAACCCTACCAACCCTACCCCTAACCCTACCAACACTACCCCTAACCCTACCAACACTACCCCTAACCCTACCAACACTAACCCTAACCCTACCAACACTACCCCTAACCCTACCAACCCTACCCCTAACCCTACCAACCCTACCCCTAACCCTACCAACCCTACCCTACCCCTAACCCTACCAACCCTACCCCTACCCCTACCAGACCTGTAACCCTACCAACACTACCCCTAACCCTACCAACCCTACCCCTAACCCTACCAGACCTGTAACCCTAGCAACCCTACCCCTACCCCTACCAGACCTGTAGAGAGCAGAACAGCATTGCCGTCACACATCTACAGAGGAAAAGGTTTTGTGGGAAATGTCCTCCTGAACATGGGTACATACGATGACTGGAGGGAGGATGTTTGACATCTCCAGGATGAACATGTGGGAGATCGACATGTTTCTGGGACCTGACAGGGATTAATTGCAGAATCCCCTCGTATACTTTTAGTGTTATAGGTCAGAAACACTCATAGAGAAGGATTGGGCATGGAGGTACATGTAGCAATGTTTATCACATGGTTATTATACGGTTATGACCTCATGACC
>NC_140263.1:2797844-2800344 GCF_949987555.1 Borostomias antarcticus | reverse complement strand
GCTTGGTGAATGCTGAGTAGAAACATAGCCTGTCTCACAAAGACTATACAACACACACACACACACACACACACACACACACACACACACACACAGCACCTGGTGTTGCCTTATATAGGCCTGAGACTGCAGCAGGGAGGGTGTTATTGAATCAGTGTCACCAGGAACCGTCTGGGTGGCTGGATATCTGTAAACCCAGCTGTGTGTTCATGTGTGTGTGTGTGTGTGTGTGTGTTTAGCGCTCTGTAGACCCCGCTACTGGGTAGCACATCTGATGCTAAGACTGTGTGTGTGTGTGTGTGTGTGTGTGTGTGTGTGTGGGAGGACGGGGTGTGTGTGTGTCTGTGGGGGGGGGGGGGGGGGGGGGGTGCGTGTTTGAGCGTGCGTGCTTGTTCGTTTGTGTGTGCGTGGTTGTTTGTGTTTATGTGAGTGTTTGTGTGTGTGCCTCTGTCTGTGTGTGTGTGTGTGTGTGCGTGTTTGTGCTTACAGTATGCGTGTGTGCGTGCTGGTTTGTGTGTGTGTGTGTGTGTGTGTGTGTGCATTCTTGTTTGTGTGTGTGTGCCTGCTTGTTTGTTTCTGTGTGTACATGTTTGTTTGTGTGTGTGTGTGCATGTTTGTACGTGCTGGTTTATGTGTGTGTGTTCCTCATTCTCCCCAGAGTTTTATGGCTTTTGTAGCTTTTATAGCTGTGTGTGTGTGTGTGTGTGCGTGCTGGTTTTTGTGTGTGCGTGTGTTTGTGTGTGTGTGTGTGTGTTTGCATGCTTGTTTTTGTTTGCTTATGTGGGTGTTTGTGTGTGTGTATGTGTGTGCCTCTATGTGTGTGTGTGTGCGTTTGGGCTTATGCATGTGTGTGTGTGTGCGTGCTTGTTTGTGTGCGTGTGTGTGCATTCTTGTTTGTGTGTGTGTGTGCATTCTTGTCTGTGTGTGTGTGTGTGCATGCTTGTTTGTTTGTGGGTGTGTACATGTTTGTTTGTTTGTTTGTTTGTTTGTTTGTGTGTGTACATGTTTGTTTGTTTGTGTGTGTGTGTGTGTGTGTGTGTGTGCGTTTGTGCTTATGTATGTGTGTGTGCGTGCTTGTGTGTGTGTGTGTGTGTGCATTCTTGTTTGTGTGTGTGTGTGCATTCTTGTATGTGTGTGTGTGTGTACATGTTTGTTTGTTTGTTTGTTTGTTTGTGTGTGTACATGTTTGTTTGTTTGTGTGTGTGTGTGTGTGTGTGTGCGTTTGTGCTTATGTATGTGTGTGTGCGTGCTTGTGTGTGTGTGTGTGTGTGCATTCTTGTTTGTGTGTGTGTGTGCATTCTTGTATGTGTGTGTGTGTGTACATGTTTGTTTGTTTGTTTGTTTGTGTGTGTACATGTTTGTTTGTGTACGTGCTTGTTTATGTGTGTGTGTGTGTGTGTGTGTGTGTGTGTGTTCCTCAGTCTCCCCAGTGTTTAATAGCTTCCTCTCTATGAACTGAATCCAGTTAAAATAATTCACTCATAGACCTACCATGTGTCCTAATGCTGCGGGCATATAGCTGACGAGTGTGTGTGTGTGTGTGTGTGTGTGTGTGTGTGTGTGTGTGTGTGTGTGTGCTCCCTGCAGGTTATGATGTCCAGTCGGCGTCCACCCCTAACGGTGTGTTGTACATAACGGGAGCGCCGCGTCACAACCACACCGGCAGGGTCCTGGTCTACCGGCTAGTGGGCAGCGACGTCACCGTCACTCAGATACTGAAGGGAGAACAGGTGGGCTTCATCACCATCATCACCATCATCATCATCATCAACAACGTATCTACCATTATCATCATCACCACCATCTTCATCAACTTTACCATCATTATCATCATCACCACCATTAACATCATCATCACCACCATCTTCATCAACATATTTACCATCATTATCATCATCATCACCATTATTATCATCATCAACATATTTACCATCATCATCATCACCACTATCTTCATCAACATATTTACCATCATCATCATCACCACCATCTTCATCAACATATTTACCATCATTATCATCATCACCATCATTAACATATTTATCATCATCACCATCATCATCATCATGTGTGTTTGTGTGTGTGTGTGTGTGTGTGTGTGTGTGTGTGTGTGTGTGTAGATCGGCTCGTATTTCGGCAGTGTGCTGCAGACGGTAGACGTGGACATGGACTCATATACCGACCTGCTCCTGGTGGGGGCGCCCATGTTCATGGGTCCTGATAGGGATGAGCAGGGACACGTCTACATCTACCAGCTCAACCAGGTACTGACCCCATACCCACCAGCTCAACCAGGTACTGACCCCATATCCACCAGCTCAACCAGGTACTGACCCCATATCTACCAGCTCAACCAGGTACTGACCCCATATCCACCAGGTAAACCAGGTACTGACCCCATATCCACCAGCTAAACCAGGTACTGACCCCATATCTACCAGCTCAACCAGGTACTGACCCCATATCTACCAGCTAAACCAGGTACTGACCCCATATCTAC
>NC_140263.1:2782844-2790344 GCF_949987555.1 Borostomias antarcticus | reverse complement strand
GTGTTTGTCCTGGGGTTCTAGAACCGTTCAGGACTGTGTGTTTGTCCTGGGGTTCTAGAACCGCTCAGGACTGTGTGTTTGTCCTGGGGTTCTAGAACCGTTCAGGGCTGTGTGTTTGTCCTGGGGTTCTAGAACCGTTCAGGACTGTGTGTTTGTTCTGGGGTTCTAGAACCGCTCAGGGCTGTGTGTTCCTCCTGGGGTTCTAGAACCGCTCAGGACTGTGTGTTTGTCCTGGGGTTCTAGAACCGTTCAGGACTGTGTGTTCCTCCTGGGGTTCTAGAACCGTTCATGGCTGTGTGTTCCTCCCGGGGTTCTAGAACCGCTCAGGACTGTGTGTTTGTCCTGGGGTTCTAGAACCGTTCAGGGCTGTGTGTTCCTCCTGGGGTTCTAGAACCGTTAGGGACTGTGTGTTTGTTCTGGGGTTCTAGAACCGTTCAGAACTGTGTGTTTGTTCTGGGGTTCTAGAACCGTTCAGGACTGTGTGTTTGTCCTGGGGTTCTAGAACCGTTCAGGGCTGTGTGTTTGTCCTGGTGTTCTAGAACCGTTCAGGACTGTGTGTTTGTCCTGGGGTTCTAGAACCGTTCAGGGCTGTGTGTTTGTCCTGGTGTTCTAGAACCACTCAGGGCTGTGTTCCTCCTGGTGTTCTAGAACCGCTCAGGACTGTGTGTTCCTCCTGGGGTTCTAGAACCGCTCAGGGCTGTGTGTTCCTCCTGGGGTCTAGAACCGCTCAGGACTGTGTGTTCCTCCTGGGGTTCTAGAACCGTTCAGGACTGTGTGTTTGTCCTGGGGTTCTAGAACCGTTCAGGGCTGTGTGTTCCTCCTGGTGTTCTAGAACCGTTCAGGACTGTGTGTTCCTCCTGGTGTTCTAGAACCGCTCAGAACTGTGTATTTGTCCTGGGGTTCTACAACCGCTCAGGACTATGTGTTTGTCCTGGTGTTCTAGAACCGTTCAGGACTGTGTGTTTGTCCTGGGGTTCTAGAACCATTCAGGACTGTGTGTTTGTCCTGGTGTTCTAGAACCGTTCAGGACTGTGTGTTTGTCCTGGGGTTCTAGAACCGTTCAGGACTGTGTGTTTGTCCTGGGGTTCTAGAACCGTTCAGGGCTGTGTGTTTGTCCTGGGGTTCTAGAACCGTTCAGGGCTGTGTGTTCCTCCTGGGGTTCTAGAACCATTCAGGGCTGTGTGTTCCTCCTGGGGTTCTAGAACCATTCAGGACTGTGTGTTTGTCCTGGGGTTCTAGAACCGTTCTGGGCTGTGTGTTTGTCCTCGGGTTCTAGAACCTCTTAGTGAGATGAAAGAGAATGGCGTAGAGAGGGGGAGGGAGGGGGGAGGAAGAGAGAGAGAGACGGCAGCAGAGAGAGAGAGCAGGGAGAGGTAGAGAAAGAGAGTGAGGGGCAAAGAGAGAGAGAGAGAAATCGGGAGAAAGAGAGAGGGGGGGTGTGGAAAAGGAGAACGAGAGGGGGAGATGGGGGGCAGGGTTGTAAAGAAAGGTCTAATGGGAACCAGGAGTGGACTGATAAAAGCAGCCTGTGAACGTAGAGAGCTACAATACCACCAGCCAATCAGAGGGGAGGGGGGCATTCCATAATGGCCTACAATCGTTTCTCACGAAGACCTTGTGTAAGAGACCATGAAGACTACCCCAGTGGGAGTGGAGCTGAAACATGACCTTTCTCTCTCTCCCCTGCCTCTCTCTCTCTTCTCCTCCCTCCCCCTATCCCCTTCCTCCCCCTCTCCCTCCCTCTTCCTCCCCCCCCCTTGAAGGAGAAGAAGAAGGTGGATTTCCGCGACCCCATCATGGTGTCTCTGGAGTTTGGCTTGGCTGAGAAGGACAAGGGTCCGGTCCTGGATGGAGATCTGCCCACCTTCATCAACAAGACGGTAAGATACACATGCTGAACCTTGACCCCGACCATGAGCCTAGCCTTGACCTCCACCCGTGACCCTGACCCACAGTAGGATAGTGTGGATCACTCTGGACGCCTCAAGTTTAAAATATCTAAACGTGGCCAGATTATGTCGAAATATAAAAGTTCATATCTGTTAGGGTTTGAGGTTAGAGTTCATATCTGTTAGGGTTTGAGGTTAGAGTTCATATCTGTTAGGGTTTGAGGGTAGAGTTCATATCTGTTAGGGTTTGAGGTTAGAGTTCATATCTGTTAGGGTTTGAGGTTAGAGTTCATATCTGTTAGGGTTTGAGGTTAGAGGTCATATCTGTTAGGGTTTGAGGGTAGAGTTCATATCTGTTAGGGTTTGAGGTTAGAGGTCATATCTGTTAGGGTTTGAGGTTAAAGTTCATATCTGTTAGGGTTTGAGGGCAGAGTTCATATCTGTTAGGGTTTGAGGGTAGAGTTCATATCTGTTAGCGTTTGAGGGTAGAGTTCATATCTGTTAGGGTTTGAGGGCAGAGTTCATATCTGTTAGGGTTTGAGGTTAGAGTTCAAATCTGTTAGGGTTTGAGGTTAGAGTTCATATCTGTTAGGGTTAGAGGTTAGAGTTCATATCTGTTAGGGTTTGAGGGTAGAGTTCATATCTGTTAGGGTTTGAGGTCAGAGTTCATATCTGTTAGGGTTTGAGGTTAAAGTTCATATCTGTTAGGGTTTGAGGTTAGAGTTCATATCCGTTAGGGTTAGAGGGTAGAGTTCATATCTGTTAGGATTTGAGGGTAAAGTTCATATCTGTTAGGGTTTGAGGTTAGAGGTCATATCTGAGGGTTAGAGGGTAGAGTTCATATCTGTTAGGGTTTGAGGTTAGAGGTCATATATGTTAGGGTTTGAGGGTAGAGTTCATATCTGTTAGGGTTTGAGGTCAGAGTTCATATGTTAGGGTTTGAGGGCAGAGTTCATATCTGTTAGGGTTTGAGGTTAGAGGTCATATCTGTTAGGGTTAGAGGTTAGAGTTCATATCTGTTAGGGTTTGAGGTTAGAGTTCATATCTGTTAGGGTTTGAGGTCAGAGTTCATATCTGTTAGGGTTTGAGGTCAGAGTTCATATCTGTTAGGGTTTGAGGTTAGAGTTCATATCTGTTAGGGTTTGAGGTTAGAGTTCATATCTGTTAGGGTTTGAGGTTAGAGTTCATATCTGTTAGGGTTTGAGGTTAAAGTTCATATCTGTTAGGGTTTGAGGGTAGAGGTCATATCTGTTAGGGTTTGAGGTTAAAGTTCATATCTGTTAGGGTTTGAGGGTAGAGTTCATATCTGTTAGGGTTTGAGGTTAGAGTTCATATCTGTTAGGGTTTGAGGTCAGAGTTCATATCTGTTAGGGTTTGAGGTTAGAGTTCATATGTTAGGGTTTGAGGTTAGAGTTCATATCTGTTAGGGTTTGAGGGTTGAGGTCATATCTGTTAGGGTTAGAGGTTAGAGTTCATATCTGTTAGGGTTTGAGGTTAGAGGTCATATCTGTTAGGGTTTGAGGTTAGAGTTCATATCTGTTAGGGTTTGAGGTTAGAGTTCATATCTGTTAGGGTTGGAGGGTAAAGGTCATATCTGTTAGGGTTTGAGGTTAAAGTTCATATCTGTTAGGGTTTGAGGTTAAAGTTCATATCTGTTAGGGTTTGAGGGTAGAGTTCATATCTGTTAGGGGGTAGAGTTCATATCTGTTAGGGTTTGAGGTTAAAGTTCATATCTGTTAGGGTTTGAGGGTAGAGTTCATATCTGTTAGGGTTTGAGGTCAGAGTTCATATCTGTTAGGGTTTGAGGTTAGAGTTCATATCTGTTAGGGTTTGAGGTCAGAGTTCATATCTGTTAGGGTTTGAGGGTAGAGTTCATATCTGTTAGGGTTTGAGGGTAGAGTTCACATCTGTTAGGGTTTGAGGTTAGAGTTCATACCTGTTAGGGTTTGAGGTTAGAGTTCATATCTGTTAGGGTTTGAGGGTAGAGTTCATATCTGTTAGGGTTAGAGGTTAGAGTTCACATCTGTTAGGGTTTGAGGTTAGAGTTCATACCTGTTAGGGTTTGAGGTTAAAGTTCATATCTGTTAGGGTTTGAGGGTAGAGTTCATATCTGTTAGGGTTTGAGGTTAGAGTTCATATCTGTTAGGGTTAGAGGTTAGAGTTCATATATGTTAGGGTTTGAGGGCAGAGTTCATCTGTTAGGGTTTGAGGTTAAAGTTCATACCTGTTAGGGTTTGAGGTTAAAGTTCATATCTGATAGGGTTTGAGGTTAAAGTTCATATCTGTTAGGGTTTGAGGGTAGAGTTCATATCTGTTAGGGTTTGAGGTTAGAGTTCATATCTGTTAGGGTAAGAGGTTAGAGTTCATATCTGTTAGGGTTAGAGGTCAGAGTTCATAGCTGTTAGGGTTTGAGGGTTAGAGGTTAAAGTTCATAGCTGTTAGGGTTTGAGGGTTAGAGGTTAAAGTTCATATCTGTTAGGGTTTGAGGTTAGAGGTCATAGCTGTTAGGGTTTGAGGTTAGAGTTCATATCTGTTAGGGTTTGAGGTTAGAGTTCATACCTGTTAGGGTTTGAGGTTAGAGTTCATATCTGTTAGGGTTTGAGGGTACAGTAGGACCCAATAATGCAGGACTTTCAGCGTTGTTCTGAAGCTTGCATTCCTAAAAGAGGTCAGAGGTCAGTGGGCAGCCTGTGATCGTGACACCTTGAAGCCTATGATGAACTCTGCATTGAGCTGCACTGGCTCAGTCTGACTACAGTAGGATTCTCTCGTTGTGTGTGTGTGTGTGTGGGGGGGGGGGTGAGTCCGTTTGTGGAACAGCTGTCCGCTCTCCATCATTGACCCCTCAATCACAGCCTCGTTAGCTGAAAAGCACCTCTCTCTCAGTTCCCACAGAACAGCTCCTACACACACACACACACACACACACACACACATGGAGGGAAGCTCACTAACTCACACAGACAGACACACACACACACAGTTCTAATGAGCTCTTTGATAGACAGAGAGTGTAAACATATACATGGTTAATGGAACAACATTTATATATAACAACTGCACTTATATAGCGCTTTTCCACCTTAGCGGCACTCAAAGCGCTTTACAATGGCCTCTCATTCACCCATTCACACACACATTCACACACCAATGGCGGCAGCTGCCATGCAAGGTGCTAACCTGCTCATTGGGAGCAATTTTGGGGTTAGGTGTCTTGCTCAAGGACACTTCGACATGTGGACAGTCAGAGCTGGGATTCGAACCGCTGACCCTTCGATCACTGAACGACCCGCTCTACCAACTGAGCTACAGCCGCCCCTTTAATACATATCTATTCTACCAGAGTCGTAACTGTCTAGTTGACACCAGAACACACAGGGAGTGACCTCATCATTATGAGTGACTTCATCTTGGCACTCTGAGGTGTTGGTTGCTGACTCTACAAGACCAGAATTTCCCATGGTATCAGTACATTTAGTAACAATACACACACACAGGCGCGCCCACGCACACACACACACACACACAGCGGAAACAGATCTGATTGGCAAACGTTGCCCGGGGAAAGAAAATCTATGGATATCCTGTCTCTAGAATCATGCCCCAGTCAAATACAAGTAGATCCAGCTCTGCTGTATACTCTGGCGGCCTGTCAACAAGAAGTTTCATCCTGAGCAGAAGGAGACCGGCGTCATCCCGACCCGAAGGCGCGCCATTCTGGACGCCGCGGCAGCCGAGCGAGGAACAGATGACGCTCACGGACAAGGGGCGCGTTTGCAGAAGGCGTTCTTATTATATCCATTAAAATGCCTGTAGCTTATAATCGATCAGAGTGACACAAACGCCAGGCCTTTTCTGTCGTGTTTCGGTCCCGCCCGGGGCAGGGATTAGCTTCCGGGTCTCCCGTTTTGGGGGGGACGGAGGCGCTGACAGTTGCGCCGATAGGGACGTCCATCTTGGAGGGACTGTCAGCGCTCCTTTGAGGAGTGAGTTTCACCAGCGACTCCACGTTTCACTCGGTTACACTCGCATGGCATAGGCTGCACATCGTTTGCATGATGGGATTCGAACCACTGACCCTTCGATCACTGAACGACCCGCTCTACCAACTGAGCTACAGCCACCCCGTGGTCTGTGTTACTGGTTGAACTGGGGAGATACCAATGTGCTCAGTCTCTTCTGGTTTCAACCTGGTGCTGGATCACTCCATAACACAGACTCCAGTACAGTTTTGCATGAACTTGCACTCTGTTATTCAATCATTCAACATGATGATCTGTTGATAGCTGAGTCAGATGATTTGTTTTGTCCGCGCTTGGCAGCCGGGCAGAAGCCGTCAGAGACATCTGGCTGCTCGAACAACACAGCAGACACTGTTGAAAGATGGAATAAAAGAGATGATGTTTTGTCTGAGCGCGGTTCATGTTGAGCTTTACTGGACCGGGTCGTTTTTGTGTTCGTGTTCTGTTCTTGTTCGATCGTCTCTGTGGTTGGGGGCGTTTTATGTGTCAAACAGCCAACCTGGACAAATCCCTGGTATGTGGAAATGTTCAGGGGCGGCTGTAGCTCAGTTGGTAGAGCGGGTCGTTCAGTGATCGAAGGGTCAGTGGTTCGAATCCCAGCTCCGACTGTCCACATGTCGAAGTGTCCTTGAGCAAGACACCTAACCCCAAAATTGCTCCCAATGAGCAGGTTAGCACCTTGCATGGCAGCTGCCGCCATTGGTGTGTGAATGTGTGTGTGAATGGGTGAATGAGAGGTCATTGTAAAGAGCTTTGAGTGCCGCTAAGGTGGAAAAGCGCTAAGTGTAGTCCATTCAGTATTTGGCCAATAAAGGTGACGTTGATTCTGTCCTGCTCATGTCCCCCTCCAGATACCTCTGGTGGACTGTGGCAGCGATGGCAGGTGCATCGCTGACCTGTCCCTCACAGCCCGGCCCAGTATAGACAGGTAGGTCACACGACACCGAGACGCAGTTCCCCAGTCACAGATTACCTCTGGCGCCAGACTAACCCTAGTCCCAGATTAACAAAAAACACACCCATGGAGATTTAACATTGAAAGGGCTTCTTAGTCCTAGACTATGCCTAATCTGTTCCTGATTTTTATTTTTATTTTTTAAACATCTAGGAAGCTTTTTATCTTCTCAAATACTGATCGTTCTGATATTACTGCAACAGTGTCCAATGGAGTCTCTTTTCCAGATTGGATGGCTCTCTAATAGTCTCCTTAATTAGGATGATGATGTCAGTGGGTAGTATGACTACAGTGGGCTCACATTGACATAATGCAATTAATGTTGCTGTCTTATGGCGCCCTCTTGTGTTGGATTTTGTTAGTACAATACATACTAGTTTATTTATATGAGAGTCTGTCTACCTAATGATGTAGTTCAAAATGCTGTGGGTTCACATTGACAACGTACCAACCACTGGTTTTAGTCATTGTATTGCACTATAGCGCCCCCTTATGGTGATTGAATATAACGACCTGTGCTCAGTTGATGACTGAGCAGTTGCTGGTCTATGGTTTCCAGCCTGGTGATCAAAGCCAATAAGGAGAAGTTCCACATGCTCATCATCACCAAGAACAGCCAGGACAACGCCTACAA
>NC_140263.1:2772844-2777844 GCF_949987555.1 Borostomias antarcticus | reverse complement strand
CTCCCCTCGAGAGAACATCCTGCTCTACCTCACACACGTCACCGCCACACCCAAGGTAACACACACACACTCATGAACACACACACGCACGCACGCACACACACCCTCACACACACTCATGAACACACACATACATACACACACACACACGCACGCATGCACACACACTCATGAACACACATACACACACACACACACACATACACACACACACACACACACACACATACACACACACACACACACACACACCAGGGTAGGAATTTCGTCATTTTAGGGGCAAGGCCATTTGGCTTTTAGTGTCGCTCAATATTATAGGGCACAAAGGCCATTGAGTGAAATAAGAGTATTTGGAACCTACAAATAAATAACTTGGCTACCATGTAGGCTATACTGTCATATCGTAGCATGTAGGCTATACTGTCATATCGTAGCATGTAGGCTATACTGTCATATCGTAGCATGTAGGCTATACTGTCATATCGTAGCATGTAGGCTATACTGTCATATCGTAGCTTACACTGAATTCATTTCGGAGTATCAAGAAAACGACAGGAGACCATTGACGCTTTTAAAGCAACCTTGAGATTGTGACAGTAGCAGGGGCATAAAAGCCATGGTGGCCGGAGGGGGGACAGTTATCATTATCTTCAGGACATCAAGTAACCTACCTACACAAAAAAAAAGAGTACTGTATAGAACCTGTGTGACCGTAGAAGAACCCTGTGAAAAACAGGTTCCATGTAGAACCCTATTCAAGTCCCCAAGATGCTGTTTAGAACCCTAAATGGTTCTCTACCCTGAGGAGGGATATCTTTGAAACCTTTTATTTCAGAGGGTTCCACTACTGTTAAAAGCAGATACCTTACATAAACTAGAGACCTGGAGGTTTTGTAGTCCGCCGATGCGGATATCACCTGATCTCTCCTCTCTCTCAGGAGGTGAGCTGTAACGCCATGATCAACCCTTTAAAGATCAACAGAACACACCCCTTCACCCCCAACCCCAGGAAGGAGAGCCTCAGCACCTACCTGGTGGTGAGTCTACTACTGAGTGTGTGTGTGTGTGTGTGTGTGTGTGTGTGTGTGTGTGTGTGTGTGTGTGTGTGTGTGTGTGTGTGTGTGTGTGTCACTGTGTGAGCCAGCAGGCTGCTGGTATTTCCTGGTTTTACTCGGTATGAGAGGTTTTCAGGCAGGCAACTTTACGTACATAAAATATGATTTGTGGATTCAGTTGAAGCATTTGGAATGTGTGTGTGTGTGTGTGTGTTTTTCAGGACTGTACGGACAACCCATGTGCCTCCTTCAACTGCTTCCTCCCCCAGGCCAACTACACTCAGGTCAACGTCACCTTCAGGGTCTGGAAGCCCACCTTTATTAAGGTCAGCAGGACTAGGAGCCTGGGTCACTGACTGACTGACAAGCTAATTGGCTGATTAGCTGACTGATTGACTGACTGGCTGACTGGCTGACTGACTGACTGAGTGATTGGCTGACTGACTGACTGGCTGACTGACTGACTGACTGACTGACTGACTGACTGACTGACTGTCTGACTGACTGACTGGCTGGCTGGCTGGCTGACTGACTGATTGTGTGGTCTCGTTTCTACAGGCAGAGTACACCAGCATGCACATGTTGGTCCACGCCAGCCTGGAGAACCTGAACAAAGACCTGTTTGTGTTGAGTTCCACAGATATGGCCAGAGACGTGAGTACAGCAGCTGCTCAGGCACCATAGCCAGGCTGTGAGCGTAGCCCTACCCCTAACCCTAACCCCGCGCCTAACCCTAACCCTCACCCTAGCCCCAACAACAGCACATCTACTGTCTCTGCTAGGGGTGTGGCCGAATACTGATACGTTATTCAGAAAGGCACAGATAACGCCATGGAAACAGATATTTTTTCTATCCAAAGTTACTCGTTATTATTCTGAGGGGGAAAAAACATGCGCGTCATCCACATTAGCATATTGTTATGTTGATGAGTGAATCACAGGAGACCCACGCTAATCTGATGAGACCACTGGGAATGCCTACAGCGAGGCGGTAAGAGAAGGAAACATTTGAAGAGTTCATTTGCAAAAACAGATATGTGCATTTCGATACATTTTGATAAATAATTTTTTCAATCATATGTCGACATTAAATATCAATTAAATTACAGTTGGGTTGTTTTGATTAAATAAAGAAGAGTCTTCTTTATTTAATCAAAACAACCCAACTGTAATTTAATTGATATTTAATGTTGACATTTGATTGAATTTTTTTTTAATCAAAATGTATCAAAATGCACATATCTGTTTTTGCAAATGAACTCTTCATTTTCACTCACCCGACCAAAGTTGGAAGGACAAGCAGCAAGTTTCTTAATTCAGCTAATGTTAGCTGGTCATTCTGTTTTGGTCGGTATGGATTTGAAAGCATGTTACACCAGCAGACTTTACATCCATGGCAGTAACGTTATGGCGAAAGAACATGGCTTAAGCCATAATGTAACGTTATTGTCAACTAGACAATAACTTCAAAAAAATAGGTTACACTCAGTGTGAGACGAATGTGGCTTGTGGATGTTTACTACATATCTGGTACTGCTGCCTGCATTGTTGTATTACAGCTGCTAAGTTTTAAAACAGTGCTGCACATTTAGCAGCGCACTTCATTCATGTCCAAACTCCGTTTTGCTCGCTTCATGTTGTCTTGACTGAGAGCTAACGTTGCTAGTCATGTGACAGCTGGCATCTGAAATGGTAGCACAGCGCCCTCTACTGATGTATTTGACAGCTGTGTTTGACTGAAAAAAAGGTTGAGAAACGCTGGTATATATGGTGTGGCTCTGGGTGGTACCACAGTCATTTTTGTGGCTCTTAGTCTCTGACTGGTTGGCCACCCCTGACCTAGCCTAACCCTGGTGTTGTGTCTACCTGGCCTAACCCTGGTGTTGTGTCTACCTATCCTAACCCTGGTGTTGTGTCTACCTATCCTAACCCTGGTGTTGTGTCTACCTAGTCTAACCCTAGTGTTGTGTCTCGCTTCATGTTGTCTTGACTGAGAGCTAACGTTGCTAGTCATGTGACAGCTGGCATCTGAAATGGTAGCACAGCGCCCTCTACTGATGTATTTGACAGCTGTGTTTGACTGAAAAAAAGGTTGAGAAACGCTGGTATATATGGTGTGGCTCTGGGTGGTACCACAGTCATTTTTGTGGCTCTTAGTCTCTGACTGGTTGGCCACCCCTGACCTAGCCTAACCCTGGTGTTGTGTCTACCTGGCCTAACCCTGGTGTTGTGTCTACCTATCCTAACCCTGGTGTTGTGTCTACCTATCCTAACCCTGGTGTTGTGTCTACCTAGTCTAACCCTAGTGTTGTGTCTACCTAGCCTAACCCTGGTGTTGTGTCTATCTATCCTAACCCTAGTGTTGTGTCTATCTATCCTAACCCTGGTGTTGTGTCTACCTATCCTAGCCCTGGTGTTGTGTCTACCTGGCCTAGCCCTGGTGTTGTGTCTATACCTATCCTAGTCCAGGTGTTGTGTCTATCTAGCCTAACCCTGGTGTTGTGTCTACCTAGTCTAACCCTGGTGTTGTGTCTACCTAGCCTAGCCCTGGTGTTGTGTCTATACCTATCCTAGTCCAGGTGTTGTGTCTACCTATCCTAACCCTGGTGTTGTGTCTACCTATCCTAACCCTGGTGTTGTGTCTACCTATCCTAACCCTGGTGTTGTGTCTACCTAGCCTTACCCTGGTGTTGTGTCTACCTAGCCTTACCCTGGTGTTGTGTCTACCTAGCCTTACCCTGGTGTTGTGTCTACCTAGCCTAACCCTGGTGTTGTGTCTACCTATCCTAACCCTGGTGTTGTGTCTATCCTAACCCTGGTGTTGTGTCTACCTATCCTAGCCCTGGTGTTGTGTCTATCCTAACCCTGGTGTTGTGTCTATCCTAACCCTGGTGTTGGGTCTCTCCAGGTGAAGATCCTGGTGACCAGGGAAGCTCTGGGAGGGATCCCCTGGTGGATCATCATTGTCAGCGTCCTGATTGGTCTGCTCATCCTGGCGCTGGTCATCTTCGCCCTCTGGAAGGTAACATACTGTAACATACTGTAAATATACTGTGCCATACCGTACTGTAAACATATCATACCATACCGTACCATGCCATACTGTAAAGATTCCACAGCATACCATACTGTAAACTTACCATCCGGTACTGTAATTATACCCTACCATACCATACTGTACTGTACTGTAAACATACATTACCATACCATACAGTGCATATCATATAACATATCCTACCTTAGCATAAAGTACCACACTGTACCATACTGTAAACATACCACACCATACCATACCATACCATACCACACCATACCACACCACACCGTACCGTACCACACCATACCATACCATACCATACCATACCATGTCATACCATACCACACCACACCACACCGTACCGTATTGTACCACACCGTACCATACCATACCATACCACACCACACCACACCATACCATACCATACCATACCATACCATACCATACCACACCACACCACACCATACCATACCACACCACACCATACCATACCATACCACACCACACCACACCACACCACACCACACCACACCACACCACACCATACCACACCACACCATACCATACCATACCACACCACACCACACCATACCACACCACACCACACCATACCATACCATACCATACCACACCACACCACACCACACCACACCACACCACACCATACCATACCATACCACACCACACCATACCATACCATACCACACCATACCATACCACACCACACCATACCATACCACACCACACCACACCACACCATACCACACCACACCACACCATACCATACCATACCACACCACACCATACCATACCATACCATACCACACCACACCATACCACACCATACCATACCACACCACACCATACCATACCATACCACACCACACCACACCACACCACACCATACC
>NC_140263.1:2760344-2765344 GCF_949987555.1 Borostomias antarcticus | reverse complement strand
GACCCACTCTCTACATATTCCAGAGGGAAGCAAAAAAACAGTAATCACCCGGGGGCCAGATAAGTGAGCTGTAAAAATTCTTCCCTGACCCCTCTCAACAAGGCGATCGAGCAAGCTCCAGGAGTATGTTTGTCTACCGGCTAAGAACATTTATAAAGCAATACATTACATAGCCAGACCCAATCAAACCCAGCCAGACCCAATCAAACCCAGCCAGACCCAACCAGACCCAACCAGGCCAAACCAGACCCAACCAGACCCAACCAGACCCAGCCAGACCCAACCAGACCCAGCCAGACCCAGCCAGACCCAACCAGACCCAACCAGACCCAACCAGACCCAGCCAGACCCAACCAGACCCAACCAGACCCAACCAGACCCAGCCAGACCCAACAAGACCCAGTCATACCCAACCAGACCCAACCAGACCCAATCAAACCCAACCAGACCCAGCCAGACCCAGCCAGACCCAACCAGACCCAACCAGACCCAACCAGGCCCAACCAGACCCAACCAGACCCTACCAGACCCAACCAGACCCAACCAGGCCCAACCAGACCCAACCAGACCCAACCAGACCCAACCAGACCCAACCAGACCCAGCCAGACTGAAGCCCAGATCCCCAAACACACCAACCCCATGGTCAGCTGACTGCTCCTCACCGCGTCACACAGACTTGAAAATGAAGTCGTTGTAATCATAATAATCAGTCATTCACACTGTCCCAGTAATCATAATAATCAGTCATTCACACTGTCTCAGTAATCATAATAATCAGTCATTCACACTGTCCCAGTAATCATAATAATCAGTCATTCACACTGTCCCCGTAATCATAATAATCAGTCATTCACACAGTCCCAGTAATCATAATAATCAGTCATTCACACTGTCCCAGTGATCATAATAATCAGTCATTCACACTGTCCCAGTAATCATAATAATCAGTCATTCACACTGTCCCAGTAATCATAATAATCAGTCATTCATACTGTCCCAGTAATCATAATAATCAGTCATTCACACTGTCCCAGTAATCATAATAATCAGTCATTCACACTGTCCCAGTAATCATAATAATCAGTCATTCACACTGTCCCCGTAATCATAATAATCAGTCACTCACACTGTCCCAGTAATCATAATAATCAGTCACTCACACTGTCCCAACGGTGGTTCACAATTCATCTACAGGTCCAGAGAGAGAGAGAGAGACTCCAGAGAGATCAGAGAGAGAGAGAGATAGGAGTTCCAGAGAGAGAGAGACTCCAGAGAGATCAGCTCAAGAGAGAGAACAGTTCCAGAGAGAGAGAGAGACCCCAGAGAGATCAGCTCAAGAGAGAGAGGAGTTCCAGAGAGAGAGAGACTCCAGAGAGAGAGATCAGCTCAAGAGAGAGAGGAGTTCCAGAGAGAGAGAGAGACCCCAGAGAGATCAGAGAGAGAGAGAGAGGAGTTCCAGAGAGAGAGAGACTCCAGAGAGAGAGATCAGCTCAAGAGAGAGAGGAGTTCCAGAGAGAGAGAGACTCCAGAGAGATCAGAGAGAGAGAGAGAGGAGTTCCAGAGAGAGAGAGACTCCAGAGAGATCAGCTCAAGAGAGAGAGGAGTTCCAGAGAGAGAGAGACCCCAGAGAGATCAGCTCAAGAGAGAGAACAGTTCCAGAGAGAGAGAGACTCCAGAGAGATCAGCTCAAGAGAGAGACGGGTTCCAGAGAGAGAGAGACTCAAGAGAGATCAGCTCAAGAGAGAGAGCAGTTCCAGAGAGAGAGAGACCCCAGAGAGATCAGCTCAAGAGAGAGAGAGCAGTTCCAGAGAGAGGAGCCAGGCACCCTGAGGGAGGGGAGGAGACTCTTTACTGGGAGAAAAAAAAAAGAGTTAATGTTCATGTTATGTTCATGTCTGGACACACAGATGACATAGACACACACACACACACACACACACACACATACTCATGTACTCACAAATACACACTCTCACTCTCTCTCTCACACACACACACACACACACATACTCATGTACTCACAAACACACACACTCTCTCTCTCTCTCTCTCTCTCTCTCTCTCTCTCTCACACACACACACACACACACATACTAATGTACTCACAAACACACTCTCTCTCTCTCTCTTTCTCTCTCTCTGTCTCTCTCACACACACACACACATACTCATGTACTCACAAACACACTCTTGTTGCACTCTGATAAAGTTTTAGGTGTGTGTGTTCATCTCTGTGTGTGTGTGTGTGTGTGTGTGTGTGTGTGTGTGTGTGTGTGTGTGTGTGTGTGTGTGTTGACTCTCAGTATGGACTCTCTCTCTCTCTCTCTCTCTCACACACACACACACTGCATCATGGTGACACACTACTGACTGTACGAGTGAACAGTGTAGCAGTGATGAAATGTAAACACGAGTCACTACTACCAACCCTCCCGGCCCTCACTCCATACAGCACACCTTCCGGAAGCGTCCTCATGAATAAGATAGGCCCGATAAACCACTTCCTGTCTAGATAACAGTGGCGTAACAGCGTGGGAGGTTCCAGACAGGCTCCCGGCCAGCGGTGCTTCTCTGCCTCCCCCCCGGCACCGCCAGCTCACCGGCTGAACAAACTCCACATGCCGCCAAGTGACCACATCCCACGTAGGTGTCCCGTAAAGATGAGGTCAGCGAGACCAGCGTCCGGCTGTCTCTGGTATGCCTTTGAACCAAATAGAATCAAGCTTTTATTTATATAGCATTAGCATGTAGCATTATTATATATAATAATAATAATAATAATAATAATAATAATAATGTGTAATGTATAATAATAATAATAATAAAAACAATAATAATAATGTGTAATGTGTAATATATAATAATAATAATAATAATAATAATATAATGTGGCATTATAATATTATTATTACACAAAATCAGTTGTACAGGGCTAAGTCTCAGATCAGATCAGGTATACAGTTTTATACTGAGTTTTAGATTTTTCTTAATGTTCTTAGCCGGTAGACAAACATACTCCAGGAGCTTGCTCGATCGCCTTGTTGAGAGGGGTCAGGGAAGAATTTTTACAGCTCACTTATCTGGCCCCCGGGTGATTACTGTTGTTTTGCTTCCCTCTGGAATATGTAGAGAGTGGGTCGTATGCCCACCTCCCTTGTTCTCTGTAAAGCGCATTGTGATGCCTCTGGGTATGAAATGCGCTATACAAATAAAGCTTTGATTGATTGATTGATTGATTGATTGATTGATTGATTGATTGATTGATGTTTCCTCCAGTGGATATAGGTTGATACTGTATGTATGATAAAATAACATCACAGACACAGTCCAACAGCTTGTAAACAACATGATCATCTACGATAGGACCAAGATTGTGTAAAGCAGCTGTGTGGGGAGCCAGATCTGTACATGGATTCCCAACAGGTAAACCTCCTGTATGTAAATGTGTAAATAGATAAGATCATTCAGCTCAGTGTACAGGTCAATCCAAAACATGATTTACATGTTATAAAAATCCCGTAGAAATTTGAGAATATCCCTGGACAATGTCAACTTTCGCTATGTTTTGAAGATGTATAGTAGACCTACTCAATAACACCAGCAGCAGTGTTTAAATTGCTTTTCTTTGTTCAAAGTCCTTGTCTACAGTAGGACCAGGATCACACAGGATATGTTCTGAGTAGTGAAGATCAATACTACGGTACACAAGCGAGCATCAGTCTTTGTCGCTGCTCCACACGTCAAAGGCATATCCTGTTGTATGTATATCCTGTTATGCACTGTGTATATTTAGATGTATATACAGATGCTGGTTGCAATTGGCACGTCCTGTTTTAATATCCGTGTTGCTTTTATGGCTCTGCGTGCTACTAACCCTTTTCTGCCTTCCCTCTCCCTAGTGCCTCTCTCTCTCCCTCCTATCTTCTAACCAGGTCCAGTGGATGCCCCACTGTCACCCGCAGACCACCCTGAGTCCGATAGATACCCCCGTGTCTGCTGTGGATGTCCAGTACAGCCACTAACCCTGTCGTCCTCCCTAGGGTCTCTCCCTCTTATACTCAATACAGGTCCTGTGGACCCCCTGTCTCCTGCAGGCCACACTGTAGCAGGCCCTGGAGAACCCCCGTCCCCGTCCTCGGCCAAAAGTCCACCCTAATGGCTCCTGAAAAGGACCCCTGTCTCCACATGACTAGCTGCTTCCCACTCTGTGCATTTAGTTAACACACACACACACACGTACACACAGACAGACACCAGTCCACTTCCGACTTTAGGCCTGGACCTGGGCCCAGTCCCCCTTCCCAGCGGGTCTGTATCCTCTTCCTACCCCCACCCTACCCTGACCCCTGCCTCTACCTGGACCCAGGTGCACTCACACTCACACACACACAGACATACACCAGTCCTGGCCTCTATCTGGACCCAGGCTCACGCACACACAGACATACACCAGTGTTTGCCATGTCTCTCCTATGATATTTTTAGCCTTTTTTGCTCTGAAAATATAATTTAATGTAATTTATTGCTCCATAAATGTTCTTAGCCGGTAGACAAACATACTCCAGGATCTTGCTTGATCGCCTTGTTGAGAGGGGTCAGGGAAGAATTTTTACAGCTCACTTATCTGGCCCCTGGGTGATTACTGTTTTTTTGCTTCCCTCTGGAATATGTAGAGAGTGGGTCGTATGCCCACCTCCCTTGTTCTCTGTAAAGCGCATTGTGTTGCCTCTGGGTATGAAATGCGATATACAAATACATCTTTGATTGATTGATTGATTGATTGATTGATTGATTGATTGATTGATTGATTGATTGATTGATTGATTGATTGATTGATTGATTGATTGATTGATTGATTGATTGATTGATTGATTGAAAGGCTGAGTTTGACTTGCCACCACCGTCCTAGCATAAAAAAACACAATTCAATATTACATTTTAACTCAACTAATACTACACTCAACATCCAGTACCCCACTAAACAGCTAAAGGACATTTT
>NC_140263.1:2740344-2750344 GCF_949987555.1 Borostomias antarcticus | reverse complement strand
TATAAAAGCAATAAACCACTCGAGGCCGTGTGTTATAGTGATTTTATAACAGCTAGGGGGCGTTGTTAGGCACGACGCGAAGCTGTTAATTCTAACAGTACAGTGGAGAGAAGTTGCAGTAATGTTGTGATACTGTAGAATAGTGTTTGATTCTAACAGTACAGTAGACATTATGAGCTGTGGTAATGCTGTGGTAGGATAGTGCTTGATTCTAACAGTAGACATTATGAGCTGTGGTAATGCAGTAACTAGCAGCCTGCTGGAGCAGTGAACAGCAGTGTTAGTTGTGAGTTGCAGGCTGATGACTCAGTAACTCTGCCAGCAGAGCGGCAGTAATGACCGGCGCCCTGCGACAGACGTTTATCTCCCTGTGGGTTTATCAAGCTAACAAGAGGGCTGCATCACTGTCTGTTGCCTTCCTCCTCTGCACACACACACACACACACACACACACACACAGGCACAGGCACACACACAGGCACACACACACACACACACACATGCGCACACACACAGGCACAGACACAGGCACAGGCACACACACACACACACACACACACACACACACACACACACACACACACACATCCCTCTGGACACTACTGATGAAAATGTACTAGAGCTGGCTGCTAGAAAGAACTGTCAATCATTAACATTGTCAGCTGGTTCCAGTGTGTGTGAGTGTGTGTGACTCCTGTGTGACGGCCCGAGGGTTCCTGGAGACGGAGGTTACGACAGGGGAGTCATGCTGCTACCCAAGGGGGGTCTAGGCATAGGGAAAGGTCCCCACCGTATGGCTGTATATGTCCCTAGGGGAAGGGTGACCGTCTCTCATGTGGTGCACAAACACCGACCCTTTAGATACGAGGACGTCAGGCGCCTCATCCGATCGTAGTTGCAAGGCCGCATGATTGAGAAGAGAGAGAGAGACAGCTTTGTCTCGAAGGACGTAGGGGGGGGTGGGACACCCACCCCTCCCTCTCGTCAGGGGGGTTAAAACCACCGTTCTGCTGTATGTTCTTTGATTTGGGTTCAGACAGCATCCAGACTGGTCATCCGTGCATTAGACATCGCCATGTTCTTTTGTATGTTATACCTTCTGGAATAAACCGCTTTTGCTTAGACTAACCCATCCCGTGTTGGAGAGATTCATTTGGACCACCTGAGAAAGGAGACACTGGACTGTGGGGTATATTTGGAGATTGGGGGTCCGTCTTTTATCGGAAACAAAAAAACACAACGCAGAGCTAATCAAGGACAATAATAAAAGACGACAAGATTCAACACTACTGATACCAAAGGGCATCATTTGTTTTAGAGAGAAGATGCACTTGTGAGTTCTGGCAAGTAGTAGTACATTGGCTCTTCCTACGTTAAATGCAATTATTGTTAGTCGCTTTGGATAAAAGTGTCTGCTAAATGACTGTAATGTAATGTAATGTAATGTAATGCATCTCTCTGGGTGCCTTTATGCTGTTATTATAGTATTGTATAGATGTCCTGCTGTATACTGTACACTGGTTTGAGATATGTCTTCTTGTGATCTTATTAAAGTGTATCTTATCTTTCTTATCAGATAAGTTATCTAGCATTATTGTATAGTCTAATTTCTCCCTCTTTCTCTCTCTCACTCTCTTTTTCTTTCTTTCTTTCTTTCTTTCTTTCTTTCTTTCTTTCTTTCTTTCTTTCTTTCTTTCTTTCTTTCTTTCTTTCTTTCTTTCTTTCTTTCTTCCTCTCTTTCTCTCTCTTTCTCCCTCTCTCCTTCTCTCTCTATCTCTACCCCCGTCAGCTCCTATGTGAATGCCAGAGTTATGAGTACCTGTGTGTACTGAATGTGGGTGACTGTAAAATAACCATATATGACTGTAATATGACCATATATGTCTATTTCCGTTTGAGGACGTTCTGTTAGTTTAGTTACACCCCACAGGATGTTTATATGTAGTGTACACATGTGTGTGTGTGTGTGTGTGTGTGTGTGTGTGTGTGTGACCTTCCATGGTAATGTGTAATAGACTGACCTCAGCTTGTTTTGGGGGTGTGAGATGTAGTGTGTGCGTGTGTGCGTGTGTGTGTGTGTGTGTCTCTGTGTGTGTGTGTGTGTGTGTGTGTGTGTGTGTGCGTGTGTGTGTGTGGCGTCTTCGCCCACCTCCTCTCGCTGGTGTGTGAAGGGGAAGCTGGTGACTTGTATAACTACAGTAATATGGGAGGTGAGGGAGACACTGTACAATCTAATGGGCGTGTCCATCCTGAGTCACACAGTCTGCCGTCGACATGGTAACTCAGGTGTGACAGGAAGTAGTCATTATGACTCTGGCCTTCTCACGCAACTCAGCCCCCAAAACACCTCAAAATAAATCTCTGAAACGTCTCTGAATGATCTAGATCATTCAGATCTAGATAGATCTGATTTAGAACTATGGTTTCTGAATTTTGCACATCTTACTGTAATTGTTTTTAGCTGTATTTCTTGTTCTGTTCTTATTTATTTGAACTTATTTTACTCTATTTTCATGTTGTGCTTTTAGTGTTATTATTGCCTTACCTCTGTTTTATTCATGTTTTATCTTTGTACTATTTTATCTCTTTTACTCGTCGTCACTGTAAATGAGGGCAACCTCAGTGTCCTTCGAGTTTAAATAAAGGTTATTGATTGATTGATTGATTGATTGATTGATTGATTGATTGATTGATTGATTGATTGATTGATTGATTGATTGATTGATTGATTGATTGATCTGGTGAATTCCTGGACTTCCTGGTGCTCAGGTGGGAGGGGCCTGTGGTCTGATCCTGGAGCCCATGCTAGATGTTAATGATTAAACAGTGTTTACCTTCAACCCTGATGCCCTGCGTGTGTGTGTGTGTGTGTGTGTGTGTGTGTGTGTCCTTCCCCAGGCTGCTGGTGGGGTCTCCCTGGAGTGGGTTCAGTCAGGACAGGAAGGGAGACGTCTACAAGTGTGAGATCAGAGGAGCCAGCTCAGGTTGCCAGCGCCTGGACCTGCAGAGTAAGACACCGTGTGTGTGTGTGTGTGTGTGTGTGTGTGTGTGTGTGTGTGTGTGTGTGTGTGAATATAATATAGTTATGGTGACATCATGAGGAAGGTGTGTAGTTACCTGAGGCTGGTTAACCACAGATCTGTAGACTGTAATCCTGGACTGACAGATCTGCTGTGAGAGCTTTAATCCAGGCTTAATCTGTCCACCGCCACTCTCACCTTCATGTGTTTCAATAAAGCGTACGCTCTCTCTAATCCAGGGGTCTCAAACTCAAATTGGCTTGGGGCCACTGCTGGTATCGTCAACTCATAGGAGGGCCAAGTCAACTTCAACTACTACTAACTATAAGAAAGTGCAATATTTCGGAAAATGTCATTTTTCATTTCCATAACTAGACTCACAACTCAGTCTCTAAATGTTGCAAGACTATTCCATAACTAACATTTTCATCATACAAATTCAAACCGGTTTCCATTCATTTTAATATATTTTAACAGTTAGTGCTGCAAATCTTTTTTCCTTACTTTTATTTGATCTTGAATAGCCTACATTTGTACTACCTACTATTCTGTTTTAACTGCAAGATGCATCACTACTGTAAGCCTGCCCTGGACCTGTAGCTAGCTACTTGCATTTATTAAAGTTCAGGTTTGTTTCCATTTCTTACCAGACACTTGAATACATGTGTAGGCTACTACTCTATTTCTGGCTAGACACTTATCTTGAAAGACTGAGACGTCAGCCCTCTCAACTGTGTGGCTCATTTTTTTCTCTCGTCTCCCGACACTCTCCATGTTTACTAGCCTAATGAATAGCTCATTATATTCCTTCAGAACGGCCACTTTGTTCTTGCATATCAGGCAGGTAGCATTTCCATTGAACTCTACAAAAAATACTACAATGTCCATCTTTCTTGAAACGGTCTGTGTTCCTAACGTTAGTTAATCATGAAAACAGCCTCTCGGTAGCTAGCTGCATTCCGTTCACAGTCGCGTGCGGATTGATTGCACCTGTGACTGCATCGTTCACCTTGCGCGCTGTGCACAATAACAGAATTTCGCCCCACAATTTGAATTTCGCATTGTAGGCCTGCCTGCCGGCGCCGTTTACAAGGAATTATTTTGCGGGCCGGATTACATTATATTTCTGACATCATGTCGCGGGCCGGATGGAGTGGTGTGGTGGGCCGCAAATGGCCCGCGGGCCGCGAGTTTGAGACCCCTGCTCTAATCTCCTCCTCTCTCACGTCTCCTTACCTCTCCTCCCCTCTCCTTTCTCTCCTCGTCTCCTGTCTCCTCTCTCCTGTCTCCTCTCTTCCTCCCCTCTCTCCCTTCCTCTCTCCTCTCAGACTCAGTGAACATCCCAGAGGTGAAGAACATCAATGTGAATATGAGTCTGGGTCTGACTCTCACCCGGACGGCGATGGCCGACAGATTCCTGGTAAATATCAGCTGCCTGTGCTTGACATAGACTCTAGACCTAACCCACCTAGACCCTAACCCACCTAGACCCTAACCCACCTAGACCCTAACCCTAACCCACCTAGACCCTAACCCACCTAGACCCTAACCCACCTAGACCCTAACCCTAACCCACCTAGACCCTAACCCACCTAGACCCTAACCCACCTAGATCCTAACCCTAACCCACCTAGACCCTAACCTACCTAGACCCTAACCCTAACCCACCTAGACCCTAACCCACCTAGATCCTAACCCTAACCCACCTAGACCCTAACCCACCTAGACTCTAACCCTAACCCACCTAGACCCTAACCCACCTAGACCCTAACCCTAACCCACCTAGACCCTAACCCTAACCCACCTAGTCCCTAACCCACCTAGACCCTAACCCTAACCCACCTAGACCCTAACCCACCTAGACTCTAACCCTAACCCACCTAGACCCTAACCCACCTAGACCCTAACCCACCTAGAACCTAACCCTAACCCACCTAGACTCTAACCCACCTAGACCCTAACCCTAACCCACCTAGAACCTAACCCTAACCTACCTAGACCCTAACCCACCTAGATCCTAACCCTAACCCACCTAGACCCTAACCCACTTAGACCCTAACCCTAACCCACCTAGACCCTAACCCACCTAGATCCTAACCCTAACCCACCTAGACCCTAACCCACCTAGACCCTAACCCACCTAGAACCTAACCCACCTAGACTCTAACCCACCTAGACCCTAACCCACCTAGACTCTAACCCACCTAGACCCTAACCCACCTAGACCCTAACCCTAACCCACCTAGACCCTAACCCACCTAGACCCTAACCCACCTAGATCCTAACCCTAACCCACCTAGACCCTAACCCACCTAGACCCTAACCCTAACCCACCTAGAACCTAACCCTAACCCACCTAGACCCTAACCCACCTAGACCCTAACCCACCTAGACCCTAACCCACCTAGACCCTAACCCACCTAGACTCTAACCCACCTAGACCCTAACCCACCTAGACCCTAACCCACCTAGAACCTAACACTAAACCACCTAGACACTAACTAAATCAGATTACGTAAAACATGACTTTTGTTTATTTTTTTGTTTTCTGCCTGTTTTCTGTCAGACGTGCGGACCGCTCTGGGCTCAGCGATGCGGCAGCCAGAATTATTACCCAGGGGTCTGTGCGGAGGTCAGCCCGCTCTTCCAGCCCCAGCCCGCGTTCTCACCTGCCCTTCAAAGTAAGAGTCCTTCATGAGCATTCCTCACTTCTACTAATACTACTATTTTGTCAATGTCAATGTCATTTTATTTCTATAGCACCATTCATACAAATCATGTACAGTATGTAGCACATACTGTAGTGCTTTACTTAAAAAGAGATGGATAAAAGCAGAAATCATTTAAAAGATAATGTAAAATAGAATAGAATTAAAAATTAAATTTTGTATCTGCAATGTTATACGCACAGATTATGGGTTAATACTGTAGTAATGCACATTAAGTAATACGATTTCTGTTTTTTGTTTTTTTCTCGGTCCTCTTCAGCCTGTGGCGGTCCGATGGACATCGCCATTGTTCTGGATGGGTCCAACAGCATCTACCCGTGGTCGCCGGTGGTCGCCTTCCTCAAGAAGCTTCTGGAGAACCTGGATATTGGACCAGATAACACTCAGGTGGATGTTTGTCTCAATAGTGTATCAATGACCTCTGTCTCAAGCAATATGGCCCTGATCAATCGCCCGTCAATCGCCTTAACAGAAATGATTGATCCTATAAATTATTATCCTTTTCCTACCCCGACCCTACCCCTGACCCCTGCCTCTATCTGGGCCCAGGCACATTCACGCACACACAGACATACACCAGTGTTTGCCATGTCTCTCCTATGATGTTATTAGCCTCTTTTACTCTGAAAATGTAATTTAATGTTATTTATTGCTTCATAAATGTTCTTAGCCGGTAGACAAACATACTCCAGGAGCTTGCTCGATCGCCTTGTTGAGAGGGGTCAGGGAAGAATTTTTACAGCTCACTTATCTGGCCCCCGGGTGATACTTTTTTTTTGCTTCCCTCTGGAATATGTAGAGAGTGGGTCGTATGCCCACCTCCCTTGTTCTCTGTAAAGCGCATTGTGTTGCCTCTGGGTATGAAATGCGCTATACAAATAAAGCTTTGATTGATTGATTGATTGATCTCCCCGGCGGTCTCTCCAGGTCAGTGTCGTCCAGTACGCGGTTTTTCCGAAGTACGAGTTCAAGCTGAACTCCCACCAGACCAAGGAGTCCATCGTGGCGGCGGCCTCTGCAGTCACTCAGATGTCTGGGACAGAGACCAACACCTTCAGGGCCATCGAGTTCGCCAGGTCAGTCTACCACACCCAAGGGCGTAGGTTTGCGTATGGACGGTCGGGACATGTCCCTACCAACATTTAGGGAGGCCCAAATTGTCCCTACCAACATTTAAGCAACCTTGTTCGCATTATCTTTGGAGTGCAGATTAGATCATTTAGATGACCTTCCCATAGTTTGGAAGGATAGAATTGGCCGTACCATTTTGAGTGAGTGAGTTTGCATTGTTCGGAGTTACATTAGACCGTTAACTCATGTTTGATTGGCTCATTTGGCTGAGATAGATTGTTGCATTTTCGCTGGATCTGAAGATCAGCAGCCTTACAGACAGACGCTGACAGCAAGCCATACAGTTGTGATTCTGACAGCCGTTTAGATACATCCACCACAATGTCGCCTCCCCCTCAAAAGAGGATGAGGGATATCAGAGGCTTTTTCTCCGCAACTGTAAGTAACGTTAGCGTTAGCTAGGTTAGCTAGCTACTGGTAAAATAAGTATCTAACGTTAGGCAGTAGCCACATGAAAACCAGCTAGGTTGGTGCTAGCTAACTTTACCTAAACTAACATAAATGCAGTGGTGTGATTGTCGTTTGACGGCCGCCGTACTGAAAAAGTAAGTTATGTCAATGTAGCGGTTAGCGCACGTGTGATTTCAGTTGTGAGTCGAGGTTACTCATTGGCTCTACCCTTTCCTTATCTTTGAGGACATCTACTGCAACTTGTGAAAACTCCTTTTCAACAGAAATGTTTTCTCCGGGCGTCAGCATCATATGTTGCATATGTTTTTATCAGCTGCATTCTCGGTACCCCGTCCGCTGCCATCACATGGATATACTTGGCTCGCGCTGGATTTTGATTTTCTTCTACAGGCCTCCAAATTACACCAAAGAGCCTTCTCCTTTCCTCTCCCTCTCCTCGTCCCCAGCAAAAATTGTGTATGCAGGCTACACTGTTATATGGTCCCTACCAATGTTGAAACCAAACCTACGCCCTTGACCACACCCTGACGTTACTGCAAGTTAGGGTTGTGTGTGTGTGTGTGTGTGTGTGTGTGTGTGTGACTGTGTGTGTGTATGTGTGTGTGATGCCCCTGCTCTCCTTTCCCAGATTTATCAGAGAGTCTGTTAAAACAGCGTTATAAAAGTGGCCTTTATTGGTGTGTGTGTGTGTGTGTATGTGTGTGTGTGTGTGTGTGTGTGTGTGTGTCAGGGAGAAGGCTTTCCTGCCTGAGAACGGTGGGCGTCCCGGCGCCAGCAAGGTGATGGTGGTGGTGACAGATGGAGAGTCACATGACAAGAGCCAACGGGACGACGTCATCGGAAAGTGCGAGGCGGACAAGATCACTCGCTTCGGCATCGCGGTGAGTTCACGCTCGGACAGTCCCGGCCCCGCCTCTTCTGAAGCCCCGGGCAAGATTTTGGATTGGCGCCCCTCGAATGTTTCTCCATTGAGCCCCTAGAATAGATCGCCCCCTTGGTGACCGCTTATCTCGACCAGTACCAGGCCAGCCCTGAGATCTGACCATTCGGATCAGAACGTATCAGTCACAAATACAGGTTCTAGATCTTCATCCGCAGCCTTGTGGATGAAGTGCTGAGGCGTCTCTCTCAACCTGAAATATCCAAATCTAGAACTCAAACCGATGGTCTCCTAAGCCTCGTCCTGCTGTAGTATCCTCTGCTAATGTGTCTTTAGCTCTCTCTCAGTAGTCGACTCAAAATCAATCTCTAAATGCTTTGCTCAACTTGAGACTGAGGACTTTTGTTCAGATTTTTTCACTTAAAGTGGGTGGAAACAGTTTGAGAGTTTAAAAAACTGTACTGTAGAATCAGTCCAGGGTTCCTAGGGTGTAGCTTTGTTCAGGTTTGAGCCAATCCATCACATTACATTACATTACAGTCATTTAGCAGACACTTTTATCCAAAGCGACTCCAAAGCAATCAAAAGTCTTTAGGGCGTAGCTTTCTTCAGGTTTGAGCCAATCCAAAGTCTTTAGGTCGTAGCTTTGTTCAGGTCTGAACCAATCCAAAGTCTTTACGGCGTAGCTTTGTTCAGGTTCGAGCCAATCCAAAGCAGTAGGTGTAGTCTTGTTACTCGCCGTTCTCGCCGGCGTTCTAGCGATTGTTTCAACGTAGAAAACCCCAGATGTTCAGAAGGCGGAGATCCTGAATGTCTGGTATCACGAGACTACCTCAGTAATGACCTCTCTCCGTTCCCCTCCCTCCCCGCACCAGGTGCTAGGTTACTACATCAGGACCGGCACCGACACCAAGAACCTGATTGCCGAGATCAAGTCCATCGCCAGCTTGCCCACCGAGCGTTACTTCTTCAACGTGTCGGCGGAGGAGGCCCTGCTGGAGATCGCTGGGACACTCGGAGACAGGATCTTCAACATAGAGGGTACAGAGCTTCTGTCATTCACATCTTCAACATAGAGGGTACAGAGCTTCAGTCATTCACATCTTCAACATAGAGGGTAGAGAGCTTCCGTCATTCACATCTTCAACATAGAGGGTACAGAGCTTCCGTCATTCACCTCTTCAACATAGAGGGTACAGAGCTTCTGTCATTCACATCTTCAACATAGGGGGTACAGAGCTTCCGTCATTCACATCTTCAACATAGAGGGTACAGAGCTTCCGTCATTCACATCTTCAACATAGAGGGTACAGAGCATCAGTCATTCATATCTTCAACATAGAGAGTACAGAGCTTCAGTCATTCACATCTTCAACATAGAGGGTACAGAGCTTCAGTCATTCACATCTTCAACATAGAGAGTACAGAGCTTCAGTCATTCACATCTTCAACATAGAGGGTACAGCGCTTCAGTCATTCATATCTTCAACATAGAGGGTACAGAGCTTCCGTCATTCACATCTTCAACATAGAGGGTACAGAGCTTCAGTCATTCACATCTTCAACATAGAGGGTACAGAGCTTCAGTCATTCACATCTTCAACATAGAGGGTACAGAGCTTCAGTCATTCCATCGCAAACCCGAGATGTATTTGTTTGTGTGTGTTTGCGTTTACAGGCAGACATTAACGGTAATGATTTGTCCTCGACCGACTTACTTGGTCGAATAAAGGTTGGATGAAAACAATAATGATTTAATTATACCCCGTAAAAAAAAATGCAGAAACAGAACAGATCCCTCTCCTGTCCTGTCCCTGACCAAGACACAG
>NC_140263.1:2710344-2737844 GCF_949987555.1 Borostomias antarcticus | reverse complement strand
GCTGAACTTTGACCCTTGACCTCGACCCTCAGGACACAGCACTCACAGGTACAGGTACACCCTCTCGCTGAACCTTGACCCTTGACCTTGACCTTCAGGACACAGCACTCACAGGTACAGGTACACCCTCTCGCTGAACCTTGACCTTTGACCTTGACCCTCAGGACACAGCACTCACAGGTACAGGTACACCCTCTCGCTGAACCTTGACCCTTGACCTTGACCCCTAGGACACAGCACTCACAGGTACACGCGTCCCTGACTCTGACCCTTGACCCTGACCCTCAGGACACAGCACTCACAGGTACACCCTCTCGCTGAACCTTGACCCTGACCCTAAACCTGACCCCCAGATCTGTGGCTTCACACTGAAAAAAAAAAGGTTATTTAAGGGTTACATATCTGTACACACCCTTAGCCTAATACTTGGTTGATGCAACTTTGGCAGCGATTACAGCTTCAAGGAATCTTGGGAAAGAATCTACAGTATGATCTTGGCACACTGGTTTCTGGAGAGTTTTGCCCATTCCTCTTGGCATATCTTTGTAATCTCTGTCCTGGCTGGACCACTCAAGGACATTCACAGACTTTCTCCAAAGCCAACTTCTCTCGGCTGTGTGCTCCGGGTCGTTGTCCTGTCGGTAAACCTTCATCCCCATTCTCAGGTCCAGAGCGCTCTGGCCTTGTCCAATCAATTGAATTTACCACAGGTGGACTCCAATTAAGTTGTAGAAACATAACAAGCAGTATCAGTGGAAGCAAAAATGCACCTTAGCTCTATTTTGGTGTCATATTAAAGGGTGTACACACTTGTGTACGTATGATATTTTAGATTTAGATTTTTAATAAATTAGCACAAATGTCTAAAAACCTGTTTTCACTTTGTCATTAAAGGCTATTTTGGGTAGAATTTTGAGACAAAAAAGGTGCTCAGTCTATTATAGAATAAGTCTGTAAAGTAATAAAACGTGGTGACTGTATCTGTATATAGATATCTATAATATATATATCTCTGTGTTTCTGTACGTAGAAAATCCTGGGCGCTAAAGTGGACCCTGGCCTGAGGTACTTCGGACGCTCTCTGGACGCCAGCACCGACCTGAACGGGGACGCCATCCCTGACGTCACTGTGGGGGGTTATGGGAAGGTGGTGCAGCTCTGGTGAGAGACCGAATCTCAACCTGAGACCGCCTGTTATGAGCCTCCTATTGTGTTGTTTATCTATAGATAGCTACCTTGTAAGTGCCAGGATATGACATCATATGAACAGACTTCCTCTTCTGTGTTGAGCGCTACACCACTGCTCTGTGTGTGTTGGACCCTATCTCACTCTAGAATAGCTGACAAGCAAGATCAATCAATCAGTCAATAGATTGGTCCGTCAACCAACCAGTTAATTTACATCACAGTCTTAAACCAATCTAACCAGTCAACCAATCGCCTTCATTGACTCATCCCCCTAGGTCCAGAGGTGTTGCCGTGGTGACGGCCAGGGTGACCTTCAACCCAGACCAGATCAGCATCCTCGTTAAGACGTGTCGCGTGGGCGGAAGGCTGGCTTCCTGTTTCGATACCATCGTCTGTTTCAGCGCCTCCTTCAAACCCTCACCGCCAGTAGGTTCTCTGGGTAAGACCAGTCTAGATGACCTACAGACCTGCTGTCACTCAGTCTACATGACCTACAGACCTGCTGTCACTCAGTCTAGATGACCTACAGACCTGCTGTCACTCAGTCTAGATGACCTACAGACCAGTCTAGATGACCTACAGACCTGCTCTCACTCAGTCTACATGACCTACAGACCTGCTCTCACTCAGTCTACATGACCTACAGACCTGCTGTCACTGAGTCTAGATGACCTATTGACCTGCTCTCACTCAGTCTACATGACCTACAGACCTGCTGACACTCAGTCTACATGACCTACAGACCTGCTCTCACTCAGTCTAGATGACCTACAGACCCGCTGTCACTCAGTCTAGATGACCTACAGACCTGCTGTCACTCAGTCTAGATGACCTACAGACCTGCTCTCACTCAGTCTACATGACCTACAGACCTGCTCTCACTCAGTCTACATGACCTACAGACCTGCTCTCACTCAGTCTACATGACCTACAGACCTGCTCTCACTCAGTCTAGATGACCTACAGACCTGCTCTCACTCAGTCTACATGACCTACAGACCTGCTCTCACTCAGTCTAGATGACCTACAGACCTGCTCTCACTCAGTCTACATGACCTACAGACCTGCTCTCACTCAGTCTACATGACCTACAGACCTGCTGTCACTCAGACCTACAGACCTGCTGTCACTCAGTCTACATGACCTACAGACCTGCTCTCACTCAGACCTACAGACCTGCTCTCACTCAGTCTAGATGACCTACAGACCTGCTGTCACTCAGTCTAGATGACCTACAGACCTGCTGTCACTCAGTCTAGATGACCTACAGACCTGCTGTCCCTCAGTCTACATGACCTACAGACCTGCTCTCACTCAGTCTAGATGACCTACAGACCTGCTCTCACTCAGTCTAGATGACCTACAGACCTGCTGTCTACACTGTAGACTAGACTCAGTCTAGATGACCTACAGACCTGCTGTCTACACTGTAGACTAGACTCAGTCTAGATGACCTACACATAGGCGATTTTACCCTCTGAGAGTAGGGGGGGCAACATTTTGACATCAGAAAAAAAAAACAGTTCTGCCATCCCGTCCCATCTATTAACAAAGAATGCCAGTTGTGAACAGTATGCTAATAAGAAATCCTTATGACAATTCAATATGCACAACGCATCAAACTTCATCTAGACCCCACGAGCATGTCAATATGACTTTATGACCGAGCACTAGGCCATACCAAACATCAGGGGCGGAATGAGGAAATAATTCAGGCCGGGAAATGTAGCCCCAGTCAGGACACTTTTTAAGCCGGATCAGACCAGTGATGTTTTGATACACTGTACAGTACGTACAGTATATCTACATTATAGCCACGCTCCTTTCTCCACCAGTGCTTTTTTCACCTACAGTATCGATTGAGATCGAGAGCATGCTGTAAGCAGACATTTACACGCTGCTGTGTTGCGACCATGACAAGTACAGTAGACATCAGCCTCATTGTCCCACACCCGATGACATTGTACCAGAGCTCACCACCTGGGGGCACTCGCCACAATTCACTTTTCTCCATTGCCAAGTATATTTTGCTTTGTAAAACAGGAAAGAAAGGTTTGGTGTCTCAGTAACAGTATAGTGTCACGTCGTTATTTGGGGGTGGTCCGGGATTCAGCCAGACGATGCAGCTGAAGCTGAGTGCGTCTAGGGACCAGACCCAGGAGCCTGAAACACACCCTACATGTGGGAGGGACGAGACCCTACATGTGACCTTGTGAGGAGAGGGCTCAGACCCTACATGTGACCTTGTGAGGAGAGGGCTCAGACCCTACATGTGACCTTGTGAGGAGAGGGACCAGACCCTACATGTGACCTTGTGAGGAGAGGGCTCAGACCCTACATGTGACCTTGTGAGGAGAGGGACCACACCCTACATGTGACCTTGTGAGGAGAGGGCTCAGACCCTACATGTGACCTTGTGAGGAGAGGGACCACACCCTACATGTGACCTTGTGAGGAGAGGGACCAGACCCTACATGTGACCTTGTGAGGAGAGGGCTCAGACCCTACATGTGACCTTGTGAGGAGAGGGCTCCGTAGTGTTCTGCTGAGCTGTGCTCTTTCAAGCAGGAAGTCTTTCTTTCAAGCAATTGTCCCAATGAGTTGCAGGGGATGTGAGAGTTGAGATTGGGGTGGAAAAGGGAAGTGCCTGGTTTCTTCACTTAGTAGGGTCAGACACACAACTTATACAAAACCCAGAAGAGGAAGGAGAAAGTTATGAAACGAGGGGTGTGAGGACACCCCAACTCAAGTACAACTGAGAGACCTCCGCCCCATGAATGCATTTTGTGGCTCTGTGGGCGCTATGGCTCTCAACTGAGCTCAGAAATGATATTCGACCTTCTCTCTTTAATATTTTCCGATATTATATTCGATTATTATATTCGCCTCTATCTGGGCCCAGGCACACTCACGCACACACAGACATACACCAGTGTTTGCCATGTCTCTCCTATGATGTTTTTTTAGCTTTTATTACTCTGAAAATGCAATTTAATGTAATTTATTGCTTTATAAATGTTCTTAGCCGTTAGACAAACATACTCCTGGAGCTTGCTCGATCGCCTTGTTGAGAGGGGTCAGGGAAGAATTTTTACAGCTCACTTTTCTGGCCCCTGGGTGATACTGTTTTTTTTGCTTCGCTCTGGAATATATAGGGGTGGGACGTATGCCCACCTAGTTCTCTGTAAATTGCATTGTGTTGCCTCTGCGTATGAAATGCAGTGTACAAATAACCTTTGATTTGAAAGCTTTACATCACAACATCAAACTCCAACTGCCTGCTGGTGCTAGCTTCCTCGCCGATGGTGATGTTGCTAGTGCTAGTGCTAGCTTCGAGCCCTGAACTCTGATCCTGACTCTGGATTTCAACCTCTCTCTCTCTCTCTCTCTCACTCTCTCTCTCTCTCTCTCTCCCTCTCTCTCTCTCCCTCCTCCGCAGCGCTGCGCTACAACCTGACCCTAGATGCAGACCTGCAGTCCTCAAGGGTGACCTCTAGGGGGCAGTTCAGCAGCAACTCTGAGAGGTTCATCCAGCAGGACATCGAACTGGACACCAGGGGGCACTGTGACACACACCAGGTCTTCGTTCAGGTACAGACGGGCTCACAGTGTTGTTCTGAAGCAGCCAGAGTATACTAGAGTGTGTTCTGAG
This sequence comes from Borostomias antarcticus, assembly GCF_949987555.1. Taxonomy (NCBI): domain Eukaryota; kingdom Metazoa; phylum Chordata; class Actinopteri; order Stomiiformes; family Stomiidae; genus Borostomias; species Borostomias antarcticus. The sequence continues at coordinate 2,733,004 of NC_140263.1, read as the reverse complement.
TATACTAGAGTGTGTTCTGAGTATACTAGAGTGTGTTATGAGTATACTAGAGTGTGTTCAGAGTATACTAGAGTGTGTTCTGAGTATACTAGAGTGTGTTCTGAGTATACTAGAGTGTGTTCTGAGTATACTAGAGTGTGTTCTGAGTATACTAGAGTGTTGTTCTGAGTATACTAGAGTGTATCTCGCCGGGCATTGTGGGAGATACAGATTCATGGTTTCCGTTAATTCTCAAAGATCACACATGCACGTCATTGAGATATTCTGGAGGATTTTCTACTCAAATTCAGTTCTGTCAGTAGTCATGGTACTGATCCAGGGTTCTATGTGTTCTGTCAGTAGCCGTAGTACTGAACCAGGGTTCTATGTGTGTTCCGTCAGTAGTCATGGTACTGACCCAGGGTTCTATGTGTGTTCTGTCAGTAGTCATGGTACTGACCCAGGGTTCTATGTGTTCTGTCAGTAGTCATGGTTCTGACCCAGGGTTCTATGTGTTCCGTCAGTAGTCATGGTACTGACCCAGGGTTCTATGTGTGTTCTGTCAGTAGTCATGGTACTGACCCAGGGTTCTGTGTGTGTTCTGTCAGTAGTCATGGTACTGACCCAGGGTTCTGTGTGTTCTGTCAGTAGTCGTAGTACTGAACCAGGGTTCTATGTGTTCTGTCAGTAGTCATGGTACTGACCCAGGGTTCTATGTGTGTTCTGTCAGTAGTCATGGTACTGATCCAGGGTTCTATGTGTGTTCTGTCAGTAGTCATGGTACTGACCCAGGGTTCTATGTGTGTTCTGTCAGTAGTCATGGTACTGACCCAGGGTTCTGTGTGTTCTGTCAGTAGTCGTAGTACTGAACCAGGGTTCTATGTGTTCTGTCAGTAGTCATGGTACTGACCCAGGGTTCTATGTGTGTTCTGTCAGTAGTCATGGTACTGATCCAGGGTTCTATGTGTGTTCTGTCAGTAGTCATGGTACTAACCCAGGGTTCTATGTGTTCTGTCAGTAGTCATGGTACTGACCCAGGGTTCTATGTGTGTTCCATCAGTAGTCATGGTACTGATCCAGGGTTCTATGTGTTCTGTCAGTAGTCATGGTACTAACCCAGGGTTCTATGTGTTCTGTCAGTAGTCATGGTACTGACCCAGGGTTCTATGTGTTCTGTCAGTAGTCATGGTTCTCACCCAGGGTTCTATGTGTTCTGTCAGTAGTCATGGTACTGACCCAGGGTTCTATGTGTGTTCTGTCAGTAGTCATGGTACTGACCCAGGGTTCCATGCGTGTTCTGTCAGTAGTCATGGTACTGACCCAGGGTTCTATGTGTTCTGTCAGTAGTCGTAGTACTGAACCAGGGTTCTATGTGTTCTGTCAGTAGTCATGGTACTGACCCAGGGTTCTATGTGTGTTCCATCAGTAGTCATGGTACTGATCCAGGGTTCTATGTGTTCTGTCAGTAGTCATGGTACTGACCAAGGGTTCTGTGTGTGTTCTGTCAGTAGTCATGGTACTGACCCAGGGTTCTGTGTGTTCTGTCAGTAGTCTTTGTACTAACCCAGGGTTCTATGTGTTCCGTCAGTAGTCATGGTACTGACCCAGGGTTCTATGTGTGTTCTGTCAGTAGTCATGGTACTAACCCAGGGTTCTGCGTGCGTGTTCTGTTCCGTCCATCCTTAGGAGGCCCCGGACTTTGTCAACGCCCTGGGTCTGCGTGTGGACGTGGAACTGCAGAACCCAGACGCCAACCCTGTTCTCGACCCGCTCAGCACCACCGCCTGGGAATTCGCTGTGAGTGCCATGATTTCCACTGGACATGGGTTTAATTCCCCTCCCATAAGTTCCACTGGAACACATATGTGCAGTGGTTTCAATATATATTCATCTGATCTTGTTTGTTATTGATTTGGAAATTAGCCTTTTGTTCATGAAAGGACTTTGGCGAAGGAGTGGAAGGTCTGAGAGTTTTCCGAGCCAGATGTTAGCATGGGGTTCAGATAAACGTCCCCTATAGGGGGGTGGGAAACGGCTCTTAGACCGCCGGGGGTCACCGTGTCAATGTCACGGCTGAGTCTCGCGGCAGATGTCCTGTCATCCCTCCCGCGTTTGAAACGGGAAACAGATACCGTCGCGCTGGAAAACGCTCCGTTGTGGTTTCGCTCTTGTAAATGGGTTGAGGGTAAAACCTCACGGGAGCGTTCGGACTCCGGTGTGCGAGGTGGTTTGTTTCCTGTTTCGCGCTCTGCTGTTGTGTCCCGCACCTGGCTGTGATTGGGATGCGTGGTCGGTACGCTAGCGGTCAACTCGTTAACCCTCTCCCGTGTTCACAGGTGCCTTTTTCTAAAGACTGTGGCGTCGACGAGGTGTGTGAGAGTGACCTGACTCTGAGGGTGGAGCAGGGAGAGGAGGGGTCCGGGTACGACAGACCGTCTCACGCACGCACACACACACACACGCACGCACGTACACTCACACACACACACACGCACGCACGTACACTCACACACACACACACACACACGCACGTACACTCACACACACACACACACACACTCACACACACGCACGCACGTACACTCACACACACACACGCACGCACACACATACTCACACACCACACACAAACCCACACGCATGTTCACACACACACACAAACACACACAGACACTCACACACACACACACACACACACACACACACACACACACATGCTGTGTAGCTCTATGTATAGCAGAGGAGTTTGGAACAATGCTGATGTGATGAGATTTCGGCTTAAAAGCTCAAATATAATGGTTCCCAGACGTTCTGCGGGTTCCTCTGTATTGGTAACATGGTTCCAGTTAGATTTATTTGTTTTCTATAACAATGATTTTTTTTATCAGAATGCTCTACCCTACTTACAGTAAAACCTAATTGTTTTTTTTACCAGAGGCTTCTCCCACAACTGGAGAACCATTGATCGTTCTAAGTAAAACCTGTTTTCAGATGTTCACAGTGCAGACGTTGATTAGCGTAACGGGCTAACAGGACGGTGGTTTTGTGATGCTAGTTCCTCCAGGATGCTGGTGAGCTTTCAGGACAACAGACTGTCCTTCACCGTGACCGTCGGGAACAGGAAGGAGAACGCCTACAACGCCAGAGTGACCGCCTACTACTCCTCCAACCTCTTCTACTCCTCCATCTCTCCTCCTGTAGGTATCTCTCTCTTCTACTCCTCCTGTAGGTATCTCTCTCTTCTACTCCTATCTCTACTCCTGTAGATATCTCTCTCTTCTACTCCTCCATCTCTCCTCCTGTATGTATCTCTCTCTTCTACTCCTCCATCTCTCCTCCTGTAGGTATCTCTCTCTTCTACTCCTCCATCTCTCCTCCTGTAGGTATCTCTCTCTTCTACTCCTCCTGTAGGTATCTCTCTCTTCTACTCCTCCATCTCTCCTCCTGTAGGTATCTCTCTCTTCTACTCCTCCATCTCTCCTCCTGTAGGTATCTCTCTCTTCTACTCCTATCTCTCCTCCTGTAGGTATCTCTCTCTTCTACTCCTCCATCTCTCCTCCTGTAGGTATCTCTCTCTTCTGCTCCTATCTCTCCTCCTGTAGGTATCTCTCTCTTCTACTCCTTCATCTCTCCTCCTGTAGGTATCTCTCTTCTACTCATCCATCTCTCCTCCTGTAGGTATCTCTCTCTTCTACTCCTATCTCTCCTCCTGTAGGTATCTCTCTCTTCTACTCCTCCATATCTCCTCCTGTAGGTATCTCTCTCTTCTACTCCTCCATCTCTCCTCCTGTAGGTATCTCTCTCTTCTACTCCTATCTCTCCTCCTGTAGGTATCTCTCTCTTCTACTCCTCCATATCTCCTCCTGTAGGTATCTCTCTCTTCTACTCCTCCATCTCTCCTCCTGTAGGTATCTCTCTCTTCTACTCCTATCTCTCCTCCTGTAGGTATCTCTCTCTTCTACTCCTCCATCTCTCCTCCTGTAGGTATCTCTCTCTTCTGCTCCTATCTCTCCTCCTGTAGGTATCTCTCTCTTCTACTCCTATCTCTCCTCCTGTAGGTATCTCTCTCTTCTACTCCTCCATCTCTCCTCCTGTAGGTATCTCTCTCTTCTACTCCTCCATCTCTCCTCCTGTAGGTATCTCTCTCTTCTGCTCCTCCATCTCTCCTCCTGTAGGTATCTCTCTCTTCTACTCCTCCATCTCTCCTCCTGTAGGTATCTCTCTCTTCTACTCCTATCTCTCCTCCTGTAGGTATCTCTCTCTTCTACTCCTATCTCTCCTCCTGTAGGTATCTCTCTCTTCTACTCCTATCTCTCCTCCTGTAGGTATCTCTCTCTTCTACTCCTCCTATCTCTCCTCCTGTAGGTATCTCTCTCTTCTACTCCTATCTCTCCTCCTGTAGGTATCTCTCTCTTCTACTCCTATCTCTCCTCCTGTAGGTATCTCTCTCTTCTACTGCTCCATCTCTCCTCCTGTAGGTATCTCTCTCTTCTACTCCTCCATCTCTCCTCCTGTAGGTATCTCTCTCTTCTACTCCTCCATCTCTCCTCCTGAAGGTATCTCTCTTCTACTGCTCCATCTCTCATCCTATATATACTGTATGTACAGTCTGTATGTATCTCACTGTTTCTTTTCTCTCCCCCTCTCTCAAATTCTCCCTCTCTCTCCTTCTCTCTCCCTCTCTCTCTCACTTTGTCTCCCTCTCTCTACCTCTCTCCCTTTCTCTCCTTCTCTCTCTGTCTCTTTCTGTCTCTCTCTCTCTCTCTCTCTGTCTCTCTCTTTCTCTCTCCCTCTCTGTCTCTCCTTCTCTCTCTCTCTCTCTCTCTCTCTCTCAGGCTGATGGAACGGAGGTGAAGTGTACTTCCACCAAAGAATCCCACAGTATCTTGTGCCAGGTTGGATACCCAGCTCTGAGGGAAGACCAAGAGGTACGCCCTGTGTGTGTGTGTGTGTGTGTGTGTGTGTGTGTGTGTGTGTGTGTGTGTGTGTGTGTGTGTGTGTGTGCGCGTGTGTATGTGAGTGCAAGTGTGGGTGTGTGTGCGCATGCGTGTGTGTGTGAGTGAGCGTGTGTGCTCATTTGTGTGCGCCTGCACATTGCGGGTGATCAGTTTTGTGTTACTAAAATCATTGTGCGCCCCCTGCAGGTGACATTTGAGATGAACTTCGACTTTAACCTGGAGCTGCTGCAGAGTGAAGCTGTTGTGGACTTTGAGGCCTTCAGGTGGAACCATACTCTGTTTCTGTGGTTCTAGTATCCAGTGATGGCGTCAGTCTGGTTCACAAAACAAAAAATAGTCCTACACAACTCGGACTCTTATTCCGGGCTCAGACTACAGGATTTTTAGGCCGATTTATCCCCGATTCACCCCTCCTGACAATCGGAGGAGAAATCTGGTCTGGAACGTTGGTCGGGGCCGATGATCGGCCCAGATGATCTTGTAATGTGAGGGGTTTACAGATCCAATCTTATACCTCCCGATCGGCTCGCAGACCCATCGGGGCGGCCCCGATAATATCAAACATGTTTGATATTTAAGATTATTACGTCCCGACTTTACAAGTGAGACGGCGAGACCAGTGGTTCGTTGCTCCCTCGGGCACGATAACATCCTGTAGTGTGTGATGAGACGTTATTTTCAAATCTGGCTGTGTGTGCTTGTTTGAGACGCAAGAAGAATATCTGTTAAGATTCTCCTTATGTGCGTGATGTAACCCGATTTCGAAATTGGTTAGGATTTTAAATATCCTGAAGGGTGAACCCGGCATTACTCAACTCTTACACTTTATTTATTTTGGCCAAAGACATTTCTTGAGACAGTGAAACACATCCTTTGAGTCTGGGTTTTCCCTGACTTTGTTTTTTTGTTTGTTTGTTTGTTTGTTGTTTACCTCTCCTCACAGTGACAGTACAGAGGTGAAACCAGCAGACAACGAGGTGTCCCTGTCCATCCCTGTCCAGTATGACTCAGAAATAGCCCTCTCCAGGTAGACTCACATGACCTCCATCGAGAATCACATCATGTGCTAATCATCTGACGGCCCATCAGTCTGGTCATGTGGTTGTTTTTGTTGTTGTTTATAGTTTTACCGGGTTTTACGTTTGCCTCTGCTTACACCTTGCATAGTTGTGATCAGATTGTAACCACAGTTCAGAGAACTAAAACATTAATTTCCTTCTCTTATGATACATTACCTTCTTCTGCCCCTTTAATACACGACCTGTCCCTTTAATACACCTGTCCCTTTAATACACAACCTGTCCCTTTAATACACAACCTGTCCCTTTAATACACGACCTGTCCCTTAAATACACGACCTGTCCCTTTAATACACGACCTGTCCCTTTAATACACGACCTGTCCCTTTAATACACAACCTGTCCCTTTAATACACAACCTGTCCCTTTAATACACGACCTGTCCCTTTAATACACGACCTGTCCCTTTAATACACGACCTGTCCCTTTAATACACGACCTGTCCCTTTAATACACGACCTGTCCCTTTAATACACAACCTGTCCCTTTAATACACGACCTGTCCCTTTAATACACGACCTGTCCCTTTAATACACGACCTGTCCCTTTAATACACGACCTGTCCCTTTAATACACGACCTGTCCCTTTAATACACGACCTGTCCCTTTAATACACAACCTGTCCCTTTAATACATGACCTGTCCCTTTAATACACGACCTGTCCCTTTAATACACGCCCTCTCCTCACCTCTCTGTTTCCCCAGTGAGGCCAACATGAACTTCTATGTGGTGGACTCTGACAAGGAGGTGGTGACCACAGTGACCTCCTTTGAGGACATTGGCCCCGAGTTCAAGTTCTCCATCAAGGTAAGAAATGACTAGATACACACACACACGCACACACACACACACACACACACACGCACGCTGAACTGAACCCGACACGGAACCCCCTGACTATGACGTTCTCGCCAGGTGTCCACGGGGAACCTGCCGGTCGGCCTGGCCTACCTGAGCCTGTCTCTGCCCTCCAGAACCGCAGCAGAGAACCCTCTGCTCTACCTGACTGGAGTCAACACTGCTCCGGTGAGTGTGTCTACTCCAAGGTTATTATAGTTAACGAAAACTAACTGAAAAACGAAAACTATGTGTGAAAAAACATTTTAGTTAACTGAAATAAAAATAAAAACTAGGCTTTACAAAAAAACGATAACTAACTAAAACTGTGTTGTGCGTTTACAAAACTAACTAAAATAAACTAAAATTGTAGAGAAAATGTCCTTAGTTTTATTCTTTTTCATTCCATACATAAGCCTAGTATTTTGGGTGGATATTAAATCTATCCTCCATGTTTTTTAGCTGTGTCCTGCGCAGAAGTAACCTGACGTGCACCAGATGGTTTGTTTCACACGGAGTGAAACAACGTGAGCTCACAAGATCAGAGAACAGTCTCATGAGGCTAGCGCAGAAGAAAGAAAACTAAAACTAATATTGAAACTAATAAAACCTAAATTAAAACTAAGCATTTTCCAAAAATAAAAACTAAACTGAACTAGCAAACCTACTTTAAAAACTAATTAAAACTAAACTGAAATTGAACACAAAAAGTTAAAACGATATAAAAATAAAAACTAATGAAAAAAGTGAAACTATTATAACCTTGGTCTGCTCTACATCAGCTCAGCTCTGGTGAGTGTGTCTGCTCTAGCTCAGCTCTGGTGAGTGTGTCTGCTCTATGTGTCTCTATCAATACATCTTTGACCTTTAACCTTGCCGTGTGCCCTGCAGAGTGGTGATGTCAACTGTGACGTCACCGGGCTGGTGGACCCCCTGAAGATCAGCGTCCAGACGCCCCACACCACCTCCTTCAACAAGGAGAACCTCCTTAACACACCGCAGCTGGTACTTACGTTTGTCTGAGTGGATGTGCGCGCAATCAAAGTTTATGATTAAATAATGTGTTTATATAGTCGATAAAATACACTGTAGATTCTACATTTAATGTATGTACTGTAATAGATTAAATAATGTGTTTTAATGTCTTCGTTTTCACTTTTGTCCTCAGGACTGTACGACTGCCACCTGTGAGTCAATGAAATGTGTCCTCAAAGACATGAGCATCAAGAGAGACTTCTTTGTGAACGTGACCACACGAATATGGAACGGCACTTTAAACTCTGTAAGAACTCTCTCTCACACTCACACACACACACACACACACACACACACACGCATCAACAAACGTTTACCATTGCCCTTAGCTGCATGTCAACATTTGTCTCCGTGTTCGTTTGGTTTTATAGGCCACCTTCCAGTTACTGAAGCTGATGGTTACCACGGAGATAGAGACCTCCCAACCTGACCTCCTTGTCATCTCTCATAAACAGACCCAGGTACAGTAGACCCAGGTACAGTAGACCCAGGTACAGTAGGCTACTGAGAGTAAACCCAGGTACAGTAATAATAATAATAATAACTTTCATTTATATAGCGCCTCTCATAAAACCCAAGGTCGCTTTACATAGGGGCAGAACAGACAAGAGACAAACATGGTAGACAGAGACACACAACATTAAGAAACGGAAGCTAGAGGTCAAAGGCCGTGTTAAAAGAGGTGAGTTTTAAGAAGTTTCTTGAAGCAGTCCAGAGTTCTACAGGGACTAGTGGGTAGGCTACTGAGAGTAGATCCAGGTACAGTAGACCCAGGTACAATAGACACAGGTACAGTAGACACAGGTACAGTAGACACAGGTACAGTAGACCCAGGTACAGTAGGCTTCTGAGAGTAGGACCCAGGTACAGTAGATCCAGGTACAGTAGGCTTCTGAGAGTAGACCCAGGTACAGTAGACCCAGGTACAGTAGACACAGGTACAGTAGACACAGGTACAGTAGGCCCAGGTACAGTAGATCCAGGTACAGTAGACACAGGTACAGTAGATCCAGGTACAGTAGACACAGGTACAGTAGGCCCAGGTACAGTAGATCCAGGTACAGTAGACCCAGACCCAGGTACAGTAGACCCAGGTACAGTAGGCCCAGGTACAGTAGATCCAGGTACAGTAGACCCAGGTACAGTAGACACAGGTACAGTAGGCCCAGGTACAGTAGATCCAGGTACAGTAGACACAGGTACAGTAGACCCAGGTACAGTAGACCCAGGTACAGTAGACACAGGTACAGTAGACACAGGTACCGTCAGTAGATCCAGGTAGCTACTGAGACAGCTAGGTGATGTCTGCACTAGTGCTCATATACATGCAGTAGACCGTAATCATGAGATAATATAAACATGTACAAAGTATAGACAATTTTCTAAAAGGACCAGCTCTGTATGAGATATTCTTCTCCTGGTCCCCGGACGGTCAGGTGGGTGGGTCTTGCATTTTTCGGGAACAGCCGTTGTTTGCGCCAGATGAGAACAGCCGAGCACAGATAAGGAACTGAACCGATTCCAATTAGTAATTCGACCCAGGTCTGCTGCATGCATGAGGTAAATCTGTCAGGACAAGATCCAGATCCAGACAGCACGGCGGCTCAGTGGTTAGCACTGTCGCCTTGCAGCAAGAAGGTCCTGGGTTCGAATCCCGGTCGTTCCAGGTCCTTTCTGTGTGGCGTTTGCAGGTTCTCCCCGTGCCTGCGTGGGTTCCCTCCGGGTACTCCGGCTTCCCCCACCATCATAAAGACATGCAACGTGTGAATGTTGGTGGTGGTCGGAGGGGCCGTAGGCGCTGATTGGCCGCCACGCTTCTGTCAGTCTGCCCCAGGGCAGCTGTGGCTACAGATGTATCTTACCACCACCGGTATGACTGTCTGAATGAATACTGGACTCTGTAAAGCGCCTATCTGGGTATTTGACCTGGGTCGAACCTCTGGACCCGTTGGTTGCGCTGGTTTTGGAGTTGCCCCGGCTACTAGTATGACAGCCTCTCTCTCTCCTGTGCCCCGCCCCCGGCGCTCTCCCAGGTGGACGTCCGCGTCAGTAAGCCCGGCGTGAAGGGGGAGGTGCCCGTGGGCGTGATCGTGGGCAGTATCGTCGGAGGCCTGCTCCTGCTGGCGCTCGCCGTGGTCACGCTGTGGAAGGTACAGTACGTAGCACTGTACATACTGTAACGGCCTGATGAACACTGTACTGTGAATGTTACATCTGGACGCACTTTTATACATACTGTAGCCGCAACTACGATAATGTATCAGTGTAACACTTCTGCAGTGTGTCTATCGGTGCGTCTATCTGATTCTGATTGGAACGTAATTTGTGTGACTGTGTGTGTGCCAAGGTTATAATAGTTTTGCTTTTTTCATTAGTTTTTATTTTGATATCTTTTTAACTTTTTGTTATCAATTTCAGGTTAGTTTTGATTAGTTTTAAAGCAGGTTTGTTAGTTTATTTTTTATTTTTTGAAAATGCTTCGTTTTAGTTTAGTTTTTATTAGTTTCAGTATTAGTTTTAGTTTTTTATTTTTCTGCGCTAGCCTCGTGAGACCATCCTGATCTCGTGAGCTCACGTTGTTTCACTCCGTGTGAAACAAACCATCTGGCGCACGTCAGATTACTTCTGCGCAGGGGCACAGCTAAAGAACATGGAGGATAGATTTCATATCCACCCAAAATACTAGGCTTATGTATGAAATGAAAAAGACTAAAACTAAGGACATTTTCTCTATAATTTTATTTTAGTTAGTTTTATAAACACACAATGCAGTTTTAGTTATCGTTTTTTTTGTAAAGTCTAGTCTTTATTTTTATTTCAGTTAACTAAAATGTTTTTTCACACCTAGTTTTCATTTTTTAGTTAGTCTTCGTTAACTATAATAACCTTGGTGTGTGCGTGTATCTCCAGGTGGGTTTCTTCAAGAGGCAGTACCATCAGCTGCAGAAGAACCCCGAAGAGGAGGCCGAGATGGAAGGTCTCCAGGACAACGCAGCCTGAGACACCAGCCGTGGACCAGGAGAGACATGCGGTGGACCCCGGAGAGACCAGCCACGGACCAGGAGATCACCACGACTGCGCATTCACAAGATAAAATAAGATAAGACTTTAATCGGCTCCGGGGGATGGAGAATTCGGGCGTTGCAGGTTACCAGACCACGACAGGAACCCCCCAGTGGTACAGAGACCGGTGTTGTAGCCAGGGAGGCTCTGGGGGGGGGGGGGGCGCTGGGAAGAGAGGGATTTTGAGGTGGGGGTGGGCCATCAGTCATGGTGTGAAGGGTGTGTTTGAACTGGACAGTTGCACATTGTTAGAGAGTGAGCCGAGACAGGGGGGTTAGGATGATGGAGTGTGTGTGTGTATGCTGTGTTTGCGCCAGCAGGAAGGAGGACCTCCTAGCCGTCAAATACCAAAAAACAAAGACCCCTTTGTTTTGACCACGCTGTACATAGGAAAGTCATTAATCTGCTGTGGATTCTGAGGCTTCGGTTAAAACGAGTTCAGATAACGTCAGCGGTAGTCGTCGCCAACCCGCGCTCGGGTTCGAGAGCCGTACCTGTCGAGGGAAACGTGGGAACACAGACCCGTCTCACTGTGTGATCTTTATACTGCGTACGTACATGGAACACTTCTGTAACATGTATATTCAAGTACATGTATGTTAATGTACATTTATGTACTTGATCTGTTTATGTACATAATACACTGAATTAGCTTAACAAAGTTGGTGTGGGACTAGCCAATGGGTTGGCTTGGTGGTTAGCTGTTATATGCAGGGCATATGGCGTCTCTCTCATCTTAATGAGTGGTCTGACACTGGTGGCGTCTCTATTTATTAATGAAATAGAAAATCAACTTGAATCGCAAGATAATAATAGACCTGCAACTTTAACTTTCCTGTTAACTGGGAAATGCAGGGTCCGGGTATCGTATGGAGCTCCTCCAATTAGTGATGCACTTCCTGTTGTTGTTGTCTGGTTATTTTTTATTTGTACAGTAAATGATATCTACTGAAAGAGACAACACGGTCAATTGAATGTGTAGAACAAGAGTAATTATTTCACTTACTGCTTCCAAACCAAACGTGTCATCAGTGAAGTGCATGACCATTGTAAACAGGAAACAATGTGATGCACTTCTGAACATGTTGATTACACCCCGTTTCCATAAAGGTAAATCATATTAAAAGTACATATTCCATGATGGGTTTCTTTAGTCCATGTATAGCACTGCAACACATGGGTCAGTCACATGAGGCGAGTTTGATTCGTCTCACAGGCACTTATGGGACCAGTCTATCATTGGATTTATTGCACTGGGCAACATTAATCAAGTGCACCCAAAGTCTTTGCATATACATGTAGTAATTGACCCAGATCGGACAGGTGATAGGCTGAGGGGTTGTGCTAAAATTTCATTTTTAACAGCTTGATATAAGACACAGAAGCAAAACTGCTGTTTACCATAGAGCCATGTACTGTATATATATACTGTATCCATGTTGTTTACGCTACAAACTTTTTTGCACTGAGACGTTTGGCAGGTGTGTTTTCAAGTAAGTACAAACCACTTTGTTCAATATGCTTTTATACATACTAGTAGCACTCCTTATGTTTGTATAATAAATCTCCTTTATGGCTGATGAAAGTGTAATAAATATGTGGATTGTTGAAATAAAACTTTATAAAATATTTAACTGTGTGCATGTTGGTATTGTTAAAAGAAGTAATTGAAGTCTACTCGGTCCTCCTAGCATCTTGATAGAGACAATACTCTAACGGATCAATCAACCCTCAATCAATTAATCAATCAAGTCCACTGTCCAGTGTTCAACAGGATGTGATACGGTGGCTCAGAGGGGTCAGCTCGGTACGCTGCCGTTTCCTGTCCATTGGCACTCCTTGTTCTCCTTCCAGCACGACTCATCTGTTTCATAGACCTCCTGACACGCACGCGCACACACACGCGCACACACGCACACACACACACACACACACACGCACACACACACACATTAACAATGGTCAATAAAAAAATATATATATAAAAAAAAACTTTTTATTAATTTAAAAATGATGAACCAATGAAGATGAACCCCCCCTAACGCCAAAAACACATAAACATAATATATATATGTGTATATATATATTTATTTATTTTTTAATTAGAAAATGACTAGTTGATCAGCAATGCACAGGGTCGACTAGTGGTTTGATAGTCGACTATTCGACTAGTCAATTAGTCTGTGAAACCCCTAGTGTGTGTGCGTGTGTGTGTGTGTGTGTGTGTGCGTGCGTGCGTGCGTGCGTACCTTCTTCCAGATGGGCACGGTGGCTTTGAGGGTGTCTATGCAGAAGTGGACGGCCTCCAGCGAGTCTCTGCGGTGTGGGGAAGACATACCGATGATCACGCTGGCCTCTGTCACTGGAACCACCCTGTAACCACGGATACAACCGCATGATCACACTGTAACCACGGAGATAACAGTATGATCCCCCTCCACGAGAGGCAGAGATCTTCTTTAAACCCTGGCCCAGCGGGAGATGTTTTGGATCTATACTCGGCACCGATTGGTCTAAATGATTACTTCAGCCCTAAATGTTATTTGTAGTTTTCTTGACTGGCTACTCTCTTCTAAGTAATTATTTTATTTATAGCCTAGATACAACCCTCCAAAATGTTTATAGAACTGTTGACTGTCTCGCATGCCCTCGAAGATCAGGCTACATTCAAACTAATTTGTGTGTTTAATAAAATATTGTACCCTTAAGACTAATTCAGGGATTTATAATCTTGTAACTCATGTGAGGCAACCGATTCTACTCACGAGAAGTGCCAGTCTTAGATTGTAATCATTTTCACAATACAGATTGGATATATACTTATTTCTCAATTATGTGCCTTGGTAGTCATCGGAATGACCACTGTGTTGTTAGTTCAAATGTAGGCTGCATGCTATTGACGGACTAATTGATTGATTGTTTGACTGACTGATCAATCTCACTGATTTCTATCCATGTATCAAGCCGTACCAAGCTGCACCTTCCACCGACAGATACGCTCTGACCACGGCTGTCCAGACAAAACGCGTCAGCAACTGGACAAAATACGAGAGTTTTTGTCTCTGTGCTTCAATCAACGTGTTCTATTCTGCCTGTCCTTTTTTCCTGGTAGTAATACACGTCATTTTTGAGTCCAGCACCGTACTTAACAAGGATGTTTGAGAAGCACACCCTAGTACAGTACACTACACACAACTACACTAGAACAGTACACTACACTATACAACTACACTAGAACAGTACACTACACTATACACAACTACACTAGTACAGTACAGTACACTACACACAACTACACTAGTACAGTACACTACACTACACACAACTACACTAGAACAGTACACTACACTATACAACTACACTAGAACAGTACACTACACTATACACAACTACACTAGTACAGTACAGTACACTACACACAACTACACTAGTACAGTACACTACACTACACACAACTACACTAGAACAGTACACTACACTATACACAACTACACTAGAACAGTACACTACACTATACACAACTACACTAGTACAGTACACTACACTATACACAACTACACTAGAACAGTACACTACACTATACACAACTACACTAGTACAGTACACTACACTATACACAACTACACTAGAACAGTACACTATACACAGCTCGGCCCTGTCAGGCGAGGGCGAGGGAGCCGACTGTACATCCCAGTCATGGTCAGTGAAGCCGTCCATTAGAACAAGTGTGCTCAGCCGTCAGAGTGGACAGGGACCCAGGTGAGGGTAAGGGATCGAGTGGGGGATTCAATATGTCCTCTCATCTCCAGGTAGCTTTAGACTGAAGATCTGCCTGGCCAGTGTCCTGCTCACTCACCCCAGTCTGTGGTGGACACAGATGTGTCTGACGGTCGGCCATCTTGTCCGGATGTCCTGGTAGATCTTCCTGAGCTCTGACTGAACCATGGGGTCATAGGCCTCATACTCCAGCTGCACCACCTTCTTCCCCTCAAAACTGTTCCTGGTTGTTCCTGGCAACAAGAGTCAACGGCATCACATCCTGTCTGTCCTCCTCACAACCTTTGACGTTAGAGCTGAGGTCGTACACCAATCTAGGTGAACCACGTCTACGACTACATTACACTTAACAACTCTCACACATCTCCCGTGAGTTGACCTATGAACCCACCTATGAAAAGGGAGATGGCGCCACAGGAAGGGCAGGTGACGGCCTCGGACACCTCCTCTGGTGACAGCTTGTCATGGGTCAGCTTCACCAGGTCCCTCGGTTCCCCGCCCCCACCTCCTCCTCCTCCTCCCCCTCCTCCTTCTGACATGTCTGCAGATTATGAACAGGGAAACTTTAAAACCCTAATCTTCGTCTTGAAGATGTGTCACTGGCTAAGTGTTTGGTAGTGTAGTGTACTGTACTAGTGTAGTTGTGTGTAGTGTACTACGTGTTTGGTAGTGGTGGTGTGTGCGGAGAAATCACTGATTGAGCCAAGAGTTGAAGCCGGGTGGAGCAATATTGCAATACTTTACTACCACTGTATCTTACGCTATCTTAGTTAGTGACATACGGTTGTTGACTTCTTACCGGAGTTAACTCTGTCAGTCCAGGTCGTGCCAGAGTTAACTCTCTATCCTCCACTCAGAGGGGGAATGACAGCGACCTCGTCTCCTTCTCTCAGGCGTAGGCGCTGCTCTCCGAGTGTCACGTACTCCTGACGCACGGCCAGGACCACCTGCTCGCGCACCGCGGACAGTCTGTTGAGACACAAATACGTGACCTTAGAAGATCGTGGCGGGGGTCTGTTTAATAACAGCATTCGTAACTGGGTTTAAAAATGTACCTGGGGTGTCTGTTCACAAGCTCGTTCCACAGCTGGAGGGTGGTCAGTTCCGCGGGGACTCGGATAGTCTCGGATTTGAGTCCTGTGAGCTCTGCGCTTTTGGCAAAATACAACACGGACACCTGCAACGACACAAACAACCCACTGGAGCAGCTTGACCCGAGTATACAGCCCTGGACCAGGTCTATGGAGCAGACTGAGTATACAGCCCTGGACCAGGTCTATGGAGCAGCCTGACCCGGGTATACAGCCCTGGACCAGGTCTATGGAGCAGACTGAGTATACAGCCCTGGACCAGGTCTATGGAGCAGACTGAGTATACAGCCCTGGACCAGGTCTATGGAGCAGCCTGACCCGAGTATACAGCCCTGGACCAGGTCTATGAAGCAGACTGACCTGAGTATACAGCCCTGGACCAGGTCTATGAAGCAGACTGACCTGAGTATACAGCCCTGGACCAGGTCTATGGAGCAGACTGACCCGAGTATACAGCCCTGGACCAGGTCTATGGAGCAGACTGAGTATACAGCCCTGGACCAGGTCTATGGACCAGCCTGCTACACGTAGGACAGGGACATCAGCTACACTCAAAATTGCGATTGCCATTTCGTTTCAGGGTCTAGAACCAGGTGGCCAGGAACCAGGCGACATGGACATGGAGATATCGCGATAGGAATGTAGTCACGTACGACTTCAGCATGCAGCTAATGTTATTATATCGCGATACGAATGTAGTCAGATACGACTTCAGCATGCAGATACTGTTATTATCTGTCAAAGCTGCAGTTTACCTCGGTAGTCATGAATGTAGACCCGTTAGAGACCTTCTTCTTCATGTGTTGACTTCCTCAGTCCTCTGACTCCGCCCCCTCGCGGTCAGCTGACCTGGGGAGACGGGAGGCGCGTACCCGCGATCCATGCGCGTACCCGCCCCACAGCCCCGTACCATGTATAGACTGAACGGTTATTGACTCAATTACGGGGAACTGTTAATTCTAGGTGTCTTTTTCATATATGAACACATGATTAAATGGCAGAAGGCAGGATGTGCACGCGTTTTGTGTCAAGACGGTATTTCTCAGCTACCAGGTGTTCCCATAACACTTTTTTTTTTCTTTACATATTTTAAGATTTGGATTTGGTAGATGTATCATCTCATAGGCTGTACTAGAGAAAGTGAAATATATTTCTTTCAAAATCACAGATAAAACCATGATTTCTGTCCCAATTCACAATCGACCATTCAATAGAATGAAGAATTGCATTCTATATGCCATTTCATCTAGGCTATTTCTATTGAGCAGCAGGTTATTTCAGAGTTATACAACCCTAACCGAACCCTAAATATACCATACTGCCAAATATATCGATCATTTCAACAGCCACAAAGCCTATAGCCTCGATATAACACAACTGCTCACAGTCACCTGTGATCGGATCAGGTGTGCGGTAGTAGCGTCTGTCTACCGCTGGAGGGCGCACCAATACATGGCTCGCTATGGGAGAGGCGCTCATTCGGGGATAGACCCGTTTACAGTCAGTAGGTTATAACACGCTTGACGGTTAACTGAGATTATGCCAGTGGGCCATACTCGTACACAGATTATCCTAAATTACGACTATATTTGGCTAATGAATTATGGTGATCTGTGAAAGCCTCTCGTTAGGAGACTAGACTGGGCAGCAGATATTTATGTTTGACCCCGCGGAGGCCAATAAAGCTGATCTATTATAAACGGGGAAGGTATTTCTACTGTCTTCTTGTCCCCTGCGATAAAGAATTTAGAAATATCATTAAATCACGAATTAAGGGATTAAAAGGGATGAAATGCACGCATAGTCTATAGGCTACGCAATCATAGACTATAGCACAATGAAAACATGCACACTCCAGTAATCCACTTACATTAGTAAATGCATTAAGGTAAAATGCAGTAGAATGAATTATAATTTAATGCACAGGCTATAACCTACTGTTTTAACTCTAATTACGCATAGAATGAGCTGGACTCTTTGCTCTCCAAAGCCATTAGGACTGAGGTAGGTTATTTATGTAGCCTAATATAATGACATAGTCTAGTGTACCCTAGTAATCTCAATTTAGATTTAGGCTATTAAGTTATATTTGCATTTAAGGTATGTCATTTATGTTACACCATGTCCTCGCGCCAGTGTCCAGTGTGCGCACGCGTTCCCAAAACGTCCTGTTCATTACGCGCGCGCTTGCAGTTGGTAAAGTAGTGTTGTAGGGAAGGAAGCAAGGAAGGAAGGAAGGAAGGAAGGAAGGCTACCTGACACACACAGAGAAGGAGGAGGACTCCCTACTCCCCACCCCCGTCAAATCTGGATCCCGCCCTCTTCAGTTATGTTCCTAGAGACCCCCTTATAAGATTTAAACCCAGAGAACCCTGTCCGACAGTGTGGATAGTCACCCGCGCGCCCACACAACTTCTCCCGCCTCACGCGTCCCGAGTCGAGGCTCTGCAGCTCGCGCAGAATCAGGATCAGGATGCTCGAGCTCCGCCGCGCGCTCGCGCTCCTCATGTGGTTCACGCACTTCACGGGAGATCACACAGCTCGAGGTGAGCCGTTGGTTTTTGGTGAGCCGTTGGTTTTTGGTGAGCCGTTGGTTTTTGGTGAGCCGTTGGGTTTTTGGGGAGGCGGTTGGTTTTTGGGGAGCCGTTGGTTTTTGGTGAGCCGTTGGTTTTTGGGGAGGCGGTTGGTTTTTGGTGAGCCGTTGGTTTTTGGGGAGGCGGTTGGTCTGTTATTGAGCTGACTGACTGAGATTTCAGTTAAAATTTAAAAATGTAAAAGTTAAAATTGAGCATTTATCAATGTCTGAATTGAAGAAAGTTATCTCTTATCGTCTGTTCTTAATGGCCCCTATTCAAGTGGCTAGGCTTCAAGTTGACATGAACTTGATAATGTATTCTAGAGTAATGATATGGTAATACAGTCTGAAAGCCTCCCCCCCAGTCTGGTTTCCATTCAACGCAACGTGATGAAGTCTCGGTCTGATATTTTGCCAACCGAAATAATCTCTATTACCTTAGAGAAAATGAACAATAGAGAATAGCCCAGAGAAGCCCAAGTTTGGTATGGAGCCAAGCCCCTCGGGAAGGTGATTTCTCAATACTGGCTCCATTCCCCCTCCAAGTGGGTCGATGTGCTGATCCGGTCCGTCCGGCGGGGCTGGTACCTTCCTCCGGGGCGGGTCGCCAGGGCGCTCTGCCGGGACGGCATACAAATCAAACGCACATCTCATCACATAGGCTCTAATTTGGGTCCCTCGGCTCCTGATAACGACACAGAATACAATCAGCTGAATTAAAACACTGCTATAGCCTATTATTTTATTTTATTAGGCGATATAAAAAGAAAAACGAGTTTTAACCTAACAAATTAGACATTTAAGAAAGGAATTATTAGAAAAAAACGTAATATTTGTGTTAATGGGAGCGCCTGTTTCGTGCAGCCGGTAACTGCTGGCTGCAGCAGGGGAAGAACGGCCGGTGCCAGGTGTTGTACATGTCGGGGATGAGCCGAGACGACTGCTGCCGGAGCGGGCGCTTGGGCTCGGCGTGGACCGAGGAGGACGTCCCCAACAGCACGCTGTTCCGCTGGATGATCTTCAACGGAGGCGCGCCAAACTGCATTCCGTGTAAAGGTGAGATAAAAGTGTTTAATGCGGGCTTTTTGTGAGTCGAATTTCCCCACAGGCAACAACTCGAAGTGAGAACCGCACCTACTGACATGGGAACCTTCCCACTGAGCAAAGACACGTCTAAAAGACGTCTTTTAGATGTCTTTTTCGGACGTCCAAAGACATCCAATTAGGAGCCAGAATGAATGTTTTTTTAGACGTTCAGATATTGAACACGTTCTGCACGTCCACAGACGTCTTAGAGGGGTCCAAGCCAGACGTTTGAATATTGAGGGGTCCAGCAGACGAACACACGGGGTTCAGGACCGACGGACGTTATTAAGACATGATCTGAACGTCTCCCTGACGTTGTGTGTTTGCTGGGTTACAGCCATGTACTGGATTGTGAAGATGTTTGATAACTCTCTCTCTCTCTCTCTCTCTCTCCCTCTCTCTCTCTCTCTCTCTCCCTCTCTCTCTCTCTCTCTCCCTCTCTCTCTCTCTCTCTCTCTCTCCCTCTCTCTCTCCCTCTCTCTCTCTCTCTCTCCCTCTCTCTCTCTCTCTCTCTCTCTCCCTCTCAGAGACCTGTGCGAGTGTGGACTGCGGTCCGGGGAAGAGGTGTAAGATGAACAAGAGGAACAAGCCTCGGTGTGTGTGTTCCCCCGACTGCTCCAACATCACCAGCCGCGGACCCGTCTGCGGTTCCGACGGCAAGTCCTACCGGGACGAGTGTTCCCTGCTGCGGGCCCGCTGTCGGAACCGCCCGGACCTGGAGCCCCAATATTGGGGGCGCTGCCGCAGTGAGTGGACCTTAGAACCGGACCTTAGAACCGGAACCCTCGGCCCAAATACACAATTTGAATCGTGTGAAATGGAAACGATAGGCTAGTCCCAAAAAATCGAACCGTCCCCAACAGAACCGACGCTCCAGCCAAACACTTGTGAAAGGATCCATTCAAATAGCAGCGGACCCAGGTCTGCTCAGAACCTGATCCCAGAACACCTCCGTGTTCTCTGATGCTGGTATAGGGATAGACAGCTGATCCCAGGTCTGCTGAATACAGTCTCTCCCCTATAGAATGAGAATATACACACTTTTAAACTTGAACCTCCTCTCACAGGGAGTAGATTTGTCTTTAATATCGCAGAATATGTAAACGGCACGTTTTAAAATCAAAAACAGTTTAGAACAGGTCCACGACTAATACAAATACAGCCAGAGTGGACAGCGGTGAATCTAAATGGAGCTGTTCAGTCCGACCAGTCAGGTGAGCTGAGGACAGTCTGGTGGGGGGGGTGGTGGTGTCGGGTGGGGGGGGGGGGTTCACGGTCTGGCGGGCGCAGAGAGAAGGCATCACCAGATCTAGCGTCTGTCAGGGGCTGGCGCTCGCTAGCACGAACCATCAACATCAGATGAGAAACACGACGCCATGCACGCAGTAGCCTAGAATAGTTCAGTATATCGTATATATCTTCGACTTATCTGTCGAAGTCAAAGATGTTTTTCTCTTTTGAACATCTGTCTGTATAATTAATAACCCCTCATAGAACAATAAAGACATTAATTGACTCATTGATTGCTTGATTGATTGCTTGATTGATTGATTTATTAATTGATTGATTGATTGATTGACTGACCGACCGCCGTCGCCATGCGTGTTTTCCCCGCAGAGACGTGTCACGGCGTGCGCTGCCCCGGCAGCTCGTCGTGCGTGGTGGACCAGCGCGAGAACGCCTACTGCGTGACCTGCAACCAGGTGTGTCCGGAGGTGTCGTCCAGCGAGCAGCACCTGTGCGGCAACGACGGCCTGGTGTACCCCAGCCCCTGCCACCTCCGCCGCGCCACCTGCCTGCTCGGCCGCTCCATCGGCGTCGCCTACGAGGGCAAATGCATCGGTCAGTGTGTCGCGGCTGTCGGCGCCGCTCCGACTCCCCCCCCCCCCCTCCTCGGCGGTCCCGCATGTGTCTGATTATGCGCCGCGCGTGTGTGTCTGATTCCGTGTGGCTGTTCCCGTCGGAGCGCCGTGTGTGATGTGTTCCCGTCGGAGCGCTGTGTGATGTTGCGTGCGGCGTCGCGCCCCCCCGTCTGCCTGCAGATGCCAGGTCGTGCGAGGACATGGCGTGCCGCGGGGGAAACGCTGCCTGTGGGACGAGCAGAGCGGGCGCGGCCGCTGCGCCGCGTGCGGCGAGACGTGCCCGGAGGCGCGGCCGGGCGAGAGCGTGTGCGCCAGCGACAACAACACCTACCCCAGCGAGTGCGCCATGAGGCAGGCCGCCTGCGCGCAGGGACGCCCCCTGGGAGGTCAAACACGCCGGCTCCTGCAACTGTGAGTAGAAGAGAGAGAGAGAGAGAGGAGGATAGAGAGAGATGGAGAGAGAGAGAGAAGAGAGAGGAGGATAGAGAGAGATGGAGAGAAAGCGGAGGAAAAGATGGAGACGAGAGTGACAGAGAGAGAGGAGTAGATGAGAGAGAGAGAGAGAGCGAGAGAGAGAGCGAGAGAGAGAGAGAGAGAGAGAGAGAGCGAGAGAGAGAGGGAGAGAGAGAGAGAGCGAGAGAGGAGAGTAGATGAGAGAGAGAGAGAGAGAGAGGAGAGTAGATGAGAGAGAGGGGATGGAGAGAGAGAGATGAGAGGATGAACAAAAGTAGTATTCACTCTTCCTTTTGCCATCTTGTAGTATGCTTAAGAGGCAATGTTTAAACGTGACGTTAGTATGCTTAAGAGGCAATGTTTAAACGTGACGTTAGTATGCTTAAGAGGCAATGTTTAAACGTGACGTTAGTATGCTTAAGAGGCAATGTTTAAACGTGACGTAGTATGCTTAAGAGGCAATGTTTAAACGTGACGTTAGTATGCTTAAGAGGCAATGTTTAAACGTGACGTTTGGACACCGTCTCTTAAACATGTCTTCATGGTGCTGGAGGAGGGGGGGGGTCACTAGGTCTGGGACCAGCGGTCCCCTGTGAGTCCAGTGTAGCCATGCGTCCAGTCTAGCCATGCGTCCAGTCTAGCCTGGAGCAGGGCGCCCTGACCGTGTGACCGGCTCCCTGAGGGACGCGCTCTCTGTGTTTCTGAACCCTGACGTCTCCTAATGTGTCTGTCCACATCACCGTTACCCCAGTCTGCTGCTGGAACCAACACGGACGCTCTCGCTCTCTCTCTCTCTCTCTCTCTCTCTCTCTCCATCTCTCTCTCTCTCTCTCTCCCTCTCTCTCTCCATCTCTCGCTCTCTCT
>NC_140263.1:2654768-2710144 GCF_949987555.1 Borostomias antarcticus | reverse complement strand
GAGTTCCTGAATGATTTTGAAGATCATTAGTCAAGTTTAGGCTCGTCCATGAATATCTAACGCAATGACATTCAGTGTAGTGTCCAAAAAAACGTTTACTCGTTCCCTACATAGTAGACTATATGGGGAACACTACATAGGGAGTGAGTGAGTGAGTGAGTGAGTGAGTGAGTGAGTGAGTGAGTGAGTGAGTGAGTGAGTGAGTGAGTGAGTGAGTGAGTGAGTGAGTGAGTGAGTGAGTGAGCGAGCGAACGAGTGAACGGTTTCAAACACAGCTAAGGAAATAACTGTCAATAAATGGTCGATACCAACACACAATACCACAGGCGTCCCCCGGCGACCTCGCTGCTTACCGTGTAGACGCCGATCCTGCAAACGTACAGGGTCAGCTGCATGCACCCAGACATAGTCCACAGATACCCAGATCTCCCTGCAACTAGAGGCTAAGAGGTCACGACCCCAGGAGAGAAGAGGGAAAGGACAGAGAGAATGATCCACCGAAGCAAGCGCTGTGACCTCTCCACAAGTTCATCTGGGAAGAAGAGGCTGGAGAGAGAGAGAGAGAGAGAGAGAGAGAGAGAGAGAGAGAGAGAGGGAGAGAGAGGGAGAGAGAGGGAGAGGGAGAGGGAGAGGGAGAGAGAGAGAGGGAGGGAGAGAGAGAGAGAGAGAGAGAGAGAGAGAGAGAGAGAGAGGGGGAGGGAGAGAGAGAGAGAGGGAGGGAGAGAGAGAGAGAGAGAGAGAGAGAGGGAGAGAGGGAGAGAGAGAGAGAGGGGGGAGAGAGAGGGAGGGAGAGAGAGAGAGAGAGAGAGAGGGAGAGAGAGAGAGAGAGAGAGAGAGAGGGGGGGGGAGAGAGGGAGAGAGAGAGAGAGAGGGAGAGAGAGAGAGAGAGAGAGAGAGGGAGAGAGAGAGAGAGAGAGGGAGAGAGAGAGAGGGAGGGAGAGAGAGAGAGAGGGAAAAGGAGGGAGATAAAGCAAGGGAGAGAAAGTGTGTGAGGGAGAGAGAGAATGTGTGTGTATGAGGGAGAGAGGGAGAGAGAGATAGAGAGGGACAGAGAGGAAGAGAGACAGAGAGGGGTAGAGAGAGAGAGAGAGAGACAGAGAGAGAGAAAGAGAGACAGAGAGAAAGACAGAGAGAGGGGGAGAGAGAGAAAGAGAGAGAGAGAAAGAGAGAAAGACAGAGAGAGGGGGAGAGAGAGATATAAAGTTAGAAAGAGAGAAAGACAGAGAGAGGGGGAGAGAGAGATATAAAGTTAGAAAGAGAGAGGAAAAGAGCGAGACAGGAAACCTGTTCACACCAATATAGAACCAACACATTAGGTCTGCTAGAGCCTGTCTGATCTACAAAGACTACAGACATCAGGACGGGCGTCCACACAAACAACCACCAGACACTTGACATCCTGTTTAGGCTTCACACAGAAGTCGAAGGTCAGTACACTCTATAAAAAACAAAAAAAACAAAAAAAAGAACCACATAGAACCGTTTGGAACAATAGAACTCTCTAGGGGGAAAAAATCAACATAGTATCCTTTTCAGGTTTATAAAGTTCCATATGCAAGCCTTTCTAGATCTTAAAGAACCATTTAGGGTTCCACATAGCACCTTACGGAGTTGAAAACGGTTCTACAGCATCTGGAACCTGTTTTTTTTAGAGGGTTCTTCTATTGTTTCAGATGGTAACAATAACAACCTATTTTTAGAGTGTACAGTACACTAACAACAATATAACATCATATTTTCTAGAGTGTACATTACAGTAACCACAATACAACAACACTAGTACATTAAATCCTTATTCCATTGAACTAAGCAGTAAGGTCCTGAATTATTGATCCTCATAAAAGCAGCAGCCTACCTTCGTTCAGCACTCTCTCTCTCTCTTTCTCTCTCTCTTTCTCTCCTCCTCCTCTCATCCACCCTCTAAAGATGACTACAGCCTTAAGAATAACCTAATGCTCAAACCTTCCGCTATAATGTCAACCAACAGCTTCTGTGAATGGTAATGTTTAAACATGTGGTTTACACATTCCCTCTCTCTCTCTCTCTCTCTCAATCTCCCTCCCTCGCACTCTCTCGCTCTCTAACACACTCACTCTCTCTCTCTCTTTCTCTCTGTCTCTCTCAATGAGTCTGACCAGGTGCTAAACTAAACTGAGGAGTAAAAAAAGAAAAAATGTGTCTGTTGTTCAGGTTTACATCGATGGACGTATCAAACAACAACCTCACATACAGCTTCCTGGAAATAACCATGAGAAAACCCATCCGTCTAGCCAAGGTTCAGGAAAACATTTCCTCTACCGCTCCAGACACTGATTTTCTTAATAAGTCACATATGTACAGGTCTGAGGAATCAGACAGGGAGAGAGGGAGAGAGAGAGAGGGAGGGAGAGAGAGAGAGAGAGAGAGAGAGAGGGAGAGGGAGGGAGGGGGAGAGGGAGGGAGGGGGAGAGAGAGAGAGAGAGAGAGAGAGAGAGGGAGGGAGAGAGACAGAGAGAGAGAGTTCATTTTGACAGCACATTCTGATTTAGTTTTAGTCATACCGTAGTCTTTTGACTAAAATGCTATTTACTGTAGTTTTAGTTATATTTTAGTAATTTGAATCGTTTTAGTTTTAGTCTAGTTTTAGTTGACTAAATAGCATTATGATTTTAGTCGACTGAATCTACTTCATTAGTAGACTCAAACCGGTTGGGTGTAGTTAAAGTTTAAGGCATTATTTAACCATTTGTCTGGAGAGATGTACTCTCAGATCCAGCACCTGGCCTACTAAGGTTGGATGTGCGCACAACTCTTTTGCCTTTTGTCTATTATTTCACCATTTCTCTAGAATTTCCAAACTCCAATAACTCCGTAGGAGACATCTATTAGACTGATGGACAAAGCAACTGAATTACATTTCTACTCTCCTGGCCTGTGTTCAAGTTTTTTTTCCGCGTGAGCCACGACTTTCACAGAAATCTCAGCGTTCTGATTGGATCTCTTCCCAAACCTAACATTTTCGTCTAGTTTTTATTTGTTGATGAAAATGTCAATAGTTTTCGTAGACGAAATGAACACGAGAGAGAGAGAGGAGGGAAGAGAGAACAAGACATACGGTACAGTAGAGAGGAATTACAGTAGAGAGGAATTACAGTAGTGAGGAATTACAGCAGAGAGGAATTACAGTAGTGAGGAATTACAGTAGAGAGGAATTACAGTAGTGAGGAATTACAGTATAGAGGAATTACAGTAGTGAGGAATTACAGTAGAGAGGGAATTCCTGACAGGCCAATCATATCCACCTGTGGATCTAAATTGCATCTAAACATCACAGAAACAGAAACAGAAACTAAGAAACAAACCCAGAATGACCTCACAGCACAGCGGTGCTGCTAAAATAATATTACATGACATTCATCAGGACTACAAGATATTCCTACATGACATTCATCAGGACTACAAGATATTCCTACATGACATTCATCAGGAATACAAGATATTCCTACATGACATTCATCAGGACTACAAGATAATCCTACATGACATCCATCAGGACTACAAGATAATCCTACAAGACATCCATCAGGACTACAAGATAATCCTACAAGACATCCATCAGGACTACAAGATAATCCTACAAGACATCCATCAGGACTACAAGATAATCCTACATGACATTCATCAGGAAGTCAAGATATTCCTACATGACATTCATCAGGACTACAAGATAATCCTACATGACATTCATCAGGACTACAAGATAATCCTACATGACATTCATCAGGACTACAAGATAATCCTACATGACATTCATCAGGACTTCAAGGGTCTCTGAGGAGTTTGCCTTGTTAATGCAATTAAAGGAAATACACAGGTCCTGAAAATGAAAAGTCTTGTCTGTTTTTGTTGTTAGTTTGTTGAGAGGCAGCCCCATCCCTACATGATCCCTACAGCTGAATCCTCTCCACATCGGTTTGTGTTGTGGGTCCTTAAGAGTTGTCTGAGAGGGGGTTTAATCGCTCTTATCTACCGTTAATCGTAAACTGCGCCACCATAAACGCTGCTTCGTGTGGCGTGTAGTTCCCTCAGGACTGAGGGAGGAATGGGAGGATCTGAGGACCTGTTTATGGTCGGTGAGGTTAAGACGACCCTTCCCTTGAGGATCAGAGGTGAAAGGTCACAGTCTGTCTCAGCCAGTCGGCTGCAGCTGACAGAGGGGCTGGTTGCTAGGGCTGCTGGGAGTGGGAACTTGTCGAATCTTGTCGTCATTGCACGTGACCTACCGTTTTCCAGGAAGTAAGAAATTATATACTTTGATATAAGATTGCAACAAAAGTAGAATTTTGTAATTTTTTTGGGCATACATCGTTGAATAGGGGAACACTATGACCAATTATGTGAACCAAAATGGGACAGAATGCTTTTTTCATTTCAGTGTGACTTTAAACATTTTATTGAACCAAATAAAATATAGGGACTATCCATAATATAAATTCAACACTTTCTTATGTAAAGGAGCTATATTTTCTTATGTTAAGGGGCAATTTGATGGCATATGACTTTTCTGGCTGTCTGTCAGCTACCCCACCACTAATATAGGATACCAACAGATATTAGGTGAATTGATTAATCCATTGAGGCCTTCTAGATCCATAGTAGGGTATAGACACAGGTAATTAAGGTCCACTTCTATCTGTCACAGCCAACTCGTGCTTTGTGTACATCATGGCTGCATGAAAACAATATTGTGTTTAATTTATGATTAGGCTATTGTGTCATGTAGGACATTTTGAAATGCCTATCAACATTTCTTACCTGACAGGACGCGCTACCCATGAATTGAACATAACATAATGGGTGGTAGGTCGTCCTGAGGAGGTCGGCTATATGACAACTTTTCAGAACACACAGTGAACAAAATCAGTCACTTATTTAGCTATCATCATCATCATAATTCTAGCTCCTTCCCACTCTGTTTCGTCAGCTGTCCCTACCCAGACACCCCTACCCATTTTATTAACCTTTGGCTCTCTGCTTTCTGTTTCCCCACCTCTGCCTTGTGGCATTACTGTAAGTGCTTACTGTGCTTTGTTATATGATTCACTCAAATATCATATTAGAGACTACAGTGATAGCTAACACATAATGGCCGACCATGTAGGCAACGTCTCTGTAACTATTTGTGCACTCTCCTGTTAGTCATGTCTCTCTTATGAAGTATCTAGCCCATGTTTACTATCTTAGCCAATAGACAAACATTTTCCAGGAGCTCGATCGTCTCGTTGAGTGAGGTCAGGGAAGAATTATTACAGCTCACTTTTCTGGCCCCTGGGTGAAACAGTTTTTGCGTCCCTCTGGAGTATGTAGGGGTGGGACCTATGCCCACCCTCCCATTGCTCTCTGTAAAGCGCATTGTGTTGCTTCTGTGTATGAAATGTGCTATAATAGATTAGCAGATAAGCTTTAGTAGGCATAGCTTCCTTTTTGTTAGATTGGGGTAAAATTGGCGCCCCGGTAGCTCACTGGGTAAGGCGTGCACCATATGAAGGCTAGTCCTTCGCGCGGCGGTCCCGGGTTCGATTCCCGGCTCGGGTCCTGTGCCGCATGTCCTCCCCTCTCTCTCTCCCACGTTTCCTCTCTCTCTACACTGTCCTATAACATTAAAGCTGGAAAGCCCTAAAAAATATCTTTAAAAAAAAAAAGAAAAAAAGATTGGGGTAAAATCAAAATGATTATGAGAACGGTTGAAAACGTCATCAACAAGGGACAACGATGTACCTTACGATGTATCTTCAGGCGCCCACTAAGGGACGGTCTGGGAAACACTCGTAGGAAAAGCTGTCCCTTCGCCAAGGTCTACCTCGAGAAGCGTCGTAGAGCGCCAAGGTTCAGCGGATCTGGGAAACGCAGCCCAGGTCTTGTTGGCAGTGACACACACACACGTAGCCTGACATCGCGAGTATTATCATCATCATCATCAACACACACACACGCACGCACACACACACACACGTAGCCTGACATCACGAGTATTATCATCATCATCATCAACACACACACGCACGCACGCACGCACGCACACACACACACACACATACACACACACACACACACGTAGCCTGACATCACGAGTATTATCATCAACACACACGCACGCACGCACACACACACACACACACACACACACACACACACACACACACACACACACACACACCTAGCCTGACATCTCGAGTATTATCATCAACACACACACACGCACGCGTGCACACACACACACACACACACACACACACACACACACACACACACACACACACGTAGCATGACATCTCCAGTATCATCATCATCATCATCATCACTACACAGGAAGCTGGGCTCTCTGAAACAACACCCTCTGGCCACCATTATGACCACAGCGCAGACCGCACACACACACACACACACACACACACACACACACACACACACACACACACACACACACACACACACACACACACACACACAAACTCAGCGCCAGTCCATTAGAACAGCAGTCCACTCATGAGTTCTCCCACGGTTCTACTTTTTCCATCAAAATAGCTCGGCTACACCTAACACTGGGTGTAGAACCACATCACAATAGAGGAACCCTCGGAAAAAAAGGTTAGAACCCTTTTCAGGTCTGTAAGGTTCCTTTTTAAGGTCAGAAGGAACCCTTTAGGGTTCCAAACAGCCCATTAAGGTGAGATGAGAAGGGTTAGGCCTAGGCTAATGTATATGTGGAACCTTATGGGAACCTTTTTTCACAGGGTTCTATTGTCACAAGTGGTTCTCTTCTCTATAATGGTTCTGTAGGCCCAGCCAGGCAGGGGTCAGCAGAACCAGGCACATCCCCATCATAGAAACATGCTGTTTAACCATTAGCCTAGATTAGAACAGCTGACGGGGCTTTAGATGTTGCTCGACTACAAGGAGCCGTGCCAGTTACAGGCTAGCACTATAAACTTTATAAGGTTTAAAGCTTCAATTCAGCTGAAAAACCCACTCCCCTCCCTACTTTCCTGCAGGGGGCTCAATAATGTTTCCCCTCACCAGGACAGACTCTATGGAAAAACTTTATTTGTGTTGAGGAGAGTGGGAAGGTAATCTCCCAGTTAACCGTTTGCTGCCCCTGGTTTAGTACCGATCTCTGAGCGACTGCAATCCTAATATCTCAACCAGGCAAACCCAGTCTAGTCGATAAAGGCTTCTGAAGAGTCTACTTTACTTCTGAAGAGTCTACTTCACGCACTGTCGTCTTTCATATTGCAATAGATAAAGTAAGGTTGAGGTCAGCACACAGCTACTCCACAGGGCTATTTATTCGGTAAAAGGTGACAACGTTTCGACCCGTTTGGGTCTTCGTCAGGTCACCTGATGTCATTTTGTCCTGCACCAGCATGGTGGATGTGCTTGGCATGCATTTTATTGTATTTCATTGTCTTTCATATTGCAGTCATATCCACCATGATAATAGTGAAGTAGGCCTACTGTACAGTACCCTAGGTGGTGAAGTAGTCCTACTGTACAGTAGCCTAGGTGGTGAGGTAGGCCTACTGTACAGTACCCTAGGTGGTGAAGTAGGCCTACTGTACAGTACCCTAGGTGGTGAGGTAGGCCTACTGTACAGTACCCTAGGTGGTGAGGTAGGCCTACTGTACAGTACCCTAGGGGGTGAAGTAGTCCTACTGTACAGTACCCTAGGTGGTGAGGTAGGCCTACTGTACAGTACCCTAGGGGGTGAAGTAGTCCTACTGTACAGTACCCTAGGTGGTGAGGTAGGCCTACTGTACAGTACCCTAGGTGGTGAAGCCACAACGACCAGTCATGCGTGGAGGTTAAGCACAGAGCCAAGGCTTATGTACGGTACAAGACCATTACAATTTGCATGGTCTTATTATGCAAGCCTACATTGAAAGTGAAAATGATCTATCTCTTCCTTTCTTTCTCTCTCTCTCTCACACACACACACACACACTACGGTACACAATACACACACAATACACACACACACTCTACAGCACACAACACTAGACCTCATAACCTACATGTCTACTCCTGGTGTGCTGCCAGCGCTTATTGAGCTATTTCCATCTGTGCTCCTTTATGAACATACAGTATCTGTTCATCCCTCAGGGAGACAAGGAGAGAGACCCTGGCTAGTATCTCTCAGGTCTACAGACTGGCTAGCATCTCTCAGGACTACAGACTGACTACAGACTGGCTAGTATCACTCAGGACTACAGACTGGCTAGTATCTCTCAGGACTACAGACTGGCTAGCATCTCTCTGGACTACAGACTGGCTAGTATCTCTCAGGACTACAGACTGGCTAGCATCTCTCAGGACTACAGACTGACTACAGACTGGCTAGTACAGTATCTCTCATGACTACAGACTGGCTAGTACAGTATCTCTCAGGACTACAGACTGGCTTGTATCTCTCAGAACTACAGACTGGCTAGTATCTCTCAGAACTACAGACTGGCTAGTATCTCTCAGGACTACAGACTAGTACCTCTCAGGACTACAGACTGGCTAGCATCTCTCAGGACTACAGACTGGCTCGTATCTCTCATGACTACAGACTGGCTAGCATCTCTCATGACTACAGACTGGCTAGCATCTCTCAGGACTACAGACTGGCTAGTATCTCTCATGACTACAGACTGGCTAGCATCTCTCAGGACTACAGACTGGCTAGCATCTCTCAGGACTACAGACTGACTACAGACTGGCTAGTACCTCTCAGGACTACAGACTGGCTAGCATCTCTCAGGACTACAGACTGGCTAGCATCTCTCAGGACTACAGACTGGCTAGCATCTCTCAGGACTACAGACTGGCTAGTATCTCTCATGACTACAGACTGGCTAGTATCTCTCAGGACTACAGACTGGCTAGTATCTCTCATGACTACAGACTGGCTAGCATCTCTCAGGACTACAGACTGGCTAGTATCTCTCATGACTACAGACTGGCTAGCATCTCTCAGGACTACAGACTGGCTAGTATCTCTCATGACTACAGACTGGCTAGTATCTCTCAGGACTACAGACTGGCTAGTATCTCTCATGACTACAGACTGGCTAGTACCTCTCAGGACTACAGACTGGCTAGTATCTCTCAGGACTACAGACTGGCTAGTATCTCTCATGACTACAGACTGGCTAGTATCTCTCAGGACTACAGACTGGCTAGTATCTCTCAGGACTACAGACTGGCTAGTATCTCTCAGGACTACAGACTGGCTTGTATCTCTCAGGACTACAGACCGGCTAGTATCACACAGAACTACAGACTGGCTAGTATCCCTCAGGACTACAGACTGGCTAGTATCTCTCAGGACTACAGACTGGCTAGTACAGTATCTCTCAGGACTACAGACTGGCTAGTATCTCTCAGGACTACAGACTGGCTAGTATCTCTCATGACTACAGACTGACTACAGACTGGCTAGTACAGTATCTCTCAGGACTGTACCATTACTCAGACAGAGCTGTATGGATCCACCGTGTCATGATCTTTCTCATACACACAGACACACGCACACACGCACATGCAGTACAGTATATATTGTACATAGTAGTTATATTTATAGTTATATATATCTAATTATAATTCTATGGTTGTACGTGAGTGAGACTGTTTGAATGATGCCCGTTTGTGTACTGAGGGAACATCGACAACATGGGGGCCCCCCACCACACACACACACACACACACACACACACACACACACACACACACACACACACACACACACACACACACACACACACACACACACACCCTCTCTCTCTCTCTGAAAGTCCATTCTCAGCATACCCTCACACACCAGCCTCAAGTGGGTGGCTTGTTCTGGTCTGACAAATAAGGAGCCCTAAATAGAACATGTGGCTAAAATAACCAGGTTCTAGAAGCAAGAACTCACGTTTTCCTGACACAGAACACAAGGAACCTGGATCAAAACAATGACATGTAGGACATTAGATAGCTACATTGATAGTTACATTAATACACAGAAACCAGTTAGTGTAGCCTACAGTAGCAATGTTGTCGCTTATTAATTAGATTTATTATTATTATTATTATTATTAATTAGATTCCCGTCCAATTGATGGTCCAGCTGTCAAAAGAACAACTGCAGTCTGCGACCAACTGACATGATCGAGATCATGAATCTCTTTTATGAGTTAATTCAGAGATATTTCAGCCAAATTATCAGACTATTATGTTTAAAATGTGCTAACAAAGCACCAACAACTACTTGAGGCGGTGACCCTTCTTACCA
This sequence comes from Borostomias antarcticus, assembly GCF_949987555.1. NCBI lineage: Eukaryota > Metazoa > Chordata > Actinopteri > Stomiiformes > Stomiidae > Borostomias > Borostomias antarcticus. The sequence goes on along the minus strand of NC_140263.1, from coordinate 2,699,847 downwards.
GATAATCCATGTTTCCCAGCTGCTCCTCCCAAACAGAATCACTGAGAAGTCAAAGTGATGGTCACTGATGATCGATCTAAAATCAATACATTCGCACCTTTGCAAAAAAAAAAATAGAGAGCTACTAGCAAGCTAAAAAATTAGTAAAAATACTAGTGTCACTAATATGCCCGGGGTGATTTTTAGGTGATTTCTGGGTTATCCAGCAGCACATCTAGCACCAATAGGAAAACAAAGGAGCCTAAGTGTCTATAAGCTGGTACACGGCCTATCTTCGCCTGGTTCCTTGTGTTTGGACCAGTCCCAGTCCGGGTGTACTGGTCCGGGTGTACTGGTCCGGGTGTCCTGGTCCGGGTGTCCTGGTCCGGGTTACTGGTCTGGTCTCGGCTGTACTGGTCTGGTCTCGGCTCTGGGTTCAATGTTGCAGGAAATATGAAAAGAGCGGACGTGACGTCACTGCAGTCAAAGATGTTGTAGTCAAGACACCCAGCTAAATAGTTCTATTAGCAACATTTCACATTCACAAATCCAAATTTACTAACTCTAAACCCCTGTTCAAAATTCTAGAAAATGAAACCAAACAATACATAAAGACTATTTTTTCCTCCAATAATAAGAAGGCTACGAAGACAGTGAGTTTGTGCACCTTCTTTGATTTGTTTGTGTGAAAGGCTTGATATATGTACCCTGCTGGCTCTTGTATTATTTTTAAATTTGTTTTATTTCATTCTTTGTATTGATTGATTGTTGCTAATATTGTTTTGTACTGTACATTTTGTACCTTGATTAATAAAGATTTATAAAAAAAAAAAAAAAAAAGACACCCAGCTACTCTTCATTTATACCAAACCTGCCCAGACAACTTCTTTTAGTTTGCAATATTTATGATAATTTGGGGACTTAAAACAGCTATCTTTCTGTTCGTTATGTATAATATTACATTTATTGATGTACAAGCTGCATTCGAAGGAAGACCAAGAATCCATCGCCAGGACGACCGGAAGTGTGCGCAGGTAGGTTATCTTGTAGTGTGTCGGTCCTTCAAATTATATTTAATAGGCGAATGTTGTCAGTAATATTTAGCCTACTTTATTTATTAGGCTACAAGCATTGTTTGTTCGTGGTTATTTCTTGTTACAAAAATATGTGTATCGATAATAAAGTGTGACGTATGGTAATAGCCTATACTACACACTATTGTCGTTATTACCAAACTCGACTAGATCTATATAGTTTATCCTCAATACTGTTTGCATAATAATTAGCATAAATTAGTAGCCATTCATAGCCAATAACAGTCCTGACTACAAAACAATATAAAATGCTGCAAAGAGAATCCATAGCTCCATGGTAAACCCACACGATCTGCTCGATTGCCTTATTGGCAGATTCAAAAGGGAGTCAGCGACCTCTGCTGGTACATTTTAGTAAGTGCCCAACAATTATTATTATTATTATAACAGATACATGGAAATACCTATTACCTAAATGTTACCGGCAAATCAACACAGTAACACCACAATAACACAATAGCTCTACTTAATTTATGTATGTAGGTTTATGCTAATTTATTAGGCTACAGGTGAAGCAATAATAGCCTACTTTACTCCAACGCACCTCAAGCTGAAAGGATAGGCTCAACTGCATCTTAGTCATTTGCTTTTATTCATCACAATATCACACTATTCAGCATGGTTATATGATGTGTCATCAGTGATTGCAGGCTGTCAACGAGACCCAACTTGTTCTGTTCCCCTGTGCTCTGCTCCGTGTAGTCAAGGCTACTTGTTGAACGCAGAACCGTGGCTCCACCCTAGATTATTCTCCAGACTCGCTCCTACGTGTTCGGGCTGCTGCTATACGGGCTTTACGCATCTGGAATACTTTCTCTGCTTTTCACTTTTATTGGAGAGAGAAAAAATAACCCCTACGTCGTTTAAAAACGCGTGTTATTACAAGCGAGAAAACACGCGTGTTTTCTGTGTTTTGAAACAAGACGGGATTCGAACCTTTCGGGATAAACACGGGAGCTCACTGACTACAAAGTGATCCGGGGGCCCATGGCTTTAACGCGCAACTGACCCATATCTGAGTCTCTCTTTTCCGTTCCGTTGTTGTGAACCATGGCGTTCAGGGCGAGAGCTTTGTACGACTTTAATTCGGAGAACCCGGGTGAGATATCGATTGCTGAAAACGAAGTCGTGACTTTATTCAGCGAGGAGGACATCGAGGGATGGTTGGAGGGAACCAACACCCGCGGGGAGACCGGACTACTTCCAGCTTCTTATGTGGAAATACTCAGAGGCGACTCTAACATTTCATCGAACAACAACGGACACTCGGATTCGGTCTCGAGTGGATATGATTCATCCTACCAGTCCCAGTCCCAAGATGTGAACATTACTAAAGTCGTGACCCCCACCCACTCCGCCTACTCCGCCCAGCCCCTCCAGAGACACAGTTACCAGACCAGCCAAGGGAGCGACGATGACTGGGATGAGGATTGGGATGATAGTTCTACGGCGGCCGACGAGCCCGCCGGCCACGGCGGCAACGCGTCCTCGCCGTACCGGGTCACGACCTCTCTGCCCCGACGCGGCAGCGCGCAGCAGCAGCAGGCCAGGAGCTCGGCTACGGTCGGCAGGAACCTCAACCGCTTCTCCACCTTCGTCAAATCCGGCGGCGAGGCCTTCGTGTTGGGCGCGGCGTCCGCCTTCGTCAAGGACGGCGACAGGATCTGCGTGGTCATGGGTCTGTACGGCCCGGAGTGGCAGGAAGACCCGTACCCCTTCAACTGCACCATCGACGACCCCACCAAGCAGACAAAGTTCAAGGGCATGAAGAGCTACATGTCGTACGGTCTCACGCCGTCCCACACTCAGATCCAGGTCAACCGCCGGTACAAGCACTTCGACTGGCTGTACGCCCGCCTGGTCGAGCGCTTCCCGGTCATCTCCGTGCCCCACCTCCCGGAGAAGCAGGCCACGGGTCGCTTCGAAGAGGACTTCATCTCCAAGCGGCGGAAGGGTCTGATCTGGTGGATGAACCACATGGTGTCGCACCCGGTGCTGGCGCGCTGCGACGTCTTCCAGCACTTCCTGACGTGCAGCGGCTCGGACGAGCGGGCGTGGAAGCAGGGCAAGCGCAAGGCGGAGAAGGACGAGCTGGTGGGCGCCAACTTCTTCCTGACGATCAGCACGCCGGCGCTGCCGCTGGACCTGCAGGAGACCGAGAGCAAGATCGACGGCTTCAAGGCGTTCACCAAGAAGATGGAGGAGAGCATCGTCGTGGTCAACGCCAACATCAACGACTTCGCCCGCAAGCAGATCACGGGCTTCAAGAAGGAGTACCAGAAGGTGGGCCAGTCGTTCCGCCTGCTGGGCCAGGCCTTCGAGATGGACCAGCAGCCGTACTCAGTCGGGCTCAACCGGGCCATCGCCTACACCGGCGAGGCCTACGAGGCCATCGGAGAATACTTCGCCGAGCAGCCCAGGCAGGACCTGGACCCCATATCGGACCTGCTTGACCTGTACAGAGGTCATCTGGGAAACTACCCAGACATCATCCACGTCCAGAAAGGTATGGCGGTGTGTGTGGGGGGGAGGGGTCAGAGAGGTGAAAGGTAATTTAGGGTTAAAGGTGGCATTCTGTGACTTAACCAACACCATCTGTGGATACATGTGCAGAAAAACCTTCTCATTACACAGACCCCCCTTTTAATCTCTCTCTCTCTCTTTCTTTCTCTCTCTCTCTCTGTCTCTCCCTCTCACACACTGTATACACATTCTCTTTCTCTGTCTGTCTCTCTGTCACACACACGCGCGCACACACACACACACACACATATGTTTCATATTATCTTCTCCCCCTGTGTGCTTTTCATTTCTCCGATTTCTGCTCAGCAACAGAACGTACCAGGCGTTCCACCTCCTCTCTCTCCTCCTCTCTCCCCTCCTCTCTCCCCCTCGCTGCTGAGAACCATGTCTCTCCCCCGCTCTCCTCCTCCTCCTCCTCTCTGCTGGGAGCCAGGCCATCTCTCCCTCTCTCCTCCCCTCTCTCCTCCTCTCTCCTTCTCTCTCTCCTCCTCTCTCCTCTCTCTCCCCCTCGCTGCTGAGAACCATGTCTCTGCTCTCCCCCGCTCTCCTCCTCCTCCTCCTCTCTGCTGGGAGCCAGGCCATCTCTCCTCTCTCTCCTCCTCTCTCTCCTCCTCTCCCCCTCTTTGCCGAGAACCATGTCTCCACTCTCTCCCACTCTACTCCACCCAGAGGAGTGAGATCAGAGGTGGGAGGATATGCTGGCACACACACACACACACACACACACACACACACACACACACACACACACACACACACACACACTCTGTTCCCAGGGAAGAGGCCCACAAGCACAGCTGAGCAGAGTCTGACTCTGTTCCCCTGACTCAGACACCAGATTAGAGACAGAAGTTAGTTACAGTGACCAGTTAGGGTTTGAGAGCCTGAGAGCTGCACGATTGGGTCATTTCCTTTCTCTCTCGGTTTAATAGATTAGGTCACTGGCGTTAAATGTCAATTTTAGCATTAAGATAACGTCCAATTGGTCAGAACACATGTAATGATCACAGAAATGAACAGGGTTAGGATTAGACCCAAACTGAGACCTGCATTAGACCAGCTGGTTCCTCATGTTTCACCAGAACCCCCCCCCCCTCTCTTAAAGGGTCCAGTTCAGCTCCTCAGTGTTGGCCCTGGACCAGGCCGGGTTCCTCAGTGTGGGGCTGGACCAGGCCAGGTTCCTCAGTGTGGGGTTCCTCAGCGTGGGGCTGGACCAGGCCAGGTTCCTCAGTGTGGGGTTCCTCAGCGTGGGGCTGGACCAGGCCAGGTTCCTCAGTGTGTGGCTGGACCAGGCCAGGTTCCTCAGTGTGGGGTTCCTCAGTGTGGGGTTCCTCAGTGTGGGTTCTGGACCAGGCAGGGTTCCTCAGCGTGGGGTTCCTCAGTGTGGGGTTCCTCAATGTGTGGTTCTGGACCAGGCAGGGTTCCTCAGTGTGTGTTCTGGACCAGGCAGGGTTCCTCAGTGTGGGTTCTGGACCAGGCCTGGTTCCTCAGTGTGGGTTCTGGACCAGGCCTGGTTCCTCAGTGTGGGGTTCCTCAGTGTGGGTTCTGGACCAGGCCTGGTTCCTCAGTGTGGGTTCTGGACCAGGCCTGGTTCCTCAGTGTGGGGTTCCTCAGCGTGGGGCTGGACCAGGCCAGGTTCCTCAGTGTGGGGTTCCTCAGCGTGGGGCTGGACCAGGCCAGGTTCCTCAGTGTGTGGCTGGACCAGGCCAGGTTCCTCAGTGTGGGGTTCCTCAGTGTGGGGTTCCTCAGTGTGGGTTCTGGACCAGGCAGGGTTCCTCAGCGTGGGGTTCCTCAGTGTGGGGTTCCTCAATGTGTGGTTCTGGACCAGGCAGGGTTCCTCAGCGTGGGGTTCCTCAGTGTGGGGTTCCTCAATGTGTGGTTCTGGACCAGGCAGGGTTCCTCAGTGTGTGTTCTGGACCAGGCAGGGTTCCTCAGTGTGGGGTTCCTCAGTGTGGGTTCTGGACCAGGCCTGGTTCCTCAGTGTGGGGTTCCTCAGTGTGGGTTCTGGACCAGGCCTGGTTCCTCAGTGTGGGGTTCCTCAGTGTGGGGTTCCTCAGTGTGGGTTCTGGACCAGGCCGGGTTCTGGGCTGAATAAGAGCAGATTCCGGGGCCTCTTGTCCGGTGTTGCCCGGGGAATGTTGGAATGTGGAATGGAGCCTGAGGATCACATTCTTCTCTCCCCCAGGGGCAGGGTGGGAAGCACGAGGGAGGCGGAGGAGGGGGGGGGATGTGTGTGTGGGGGGGGAGGGATGTGTGTGTGTGTGTGTGGGGGGGGGATGTGTGTGTGTGTGTGTGTGTGTGTGTGTGTGTGTGGGGGCGAGGGATGTGTGTGTGTGTGGGGGGGGGGGTGTGTGTGTGTGTGGGGGGGGTGTGTGTGTGTGGGGAGGGGGGCGCAGATCATCAGATTCTGTGTTCCAGCTACAAGTTTCCCACTGGAAACAAGAGCAATACTTGGGCTTAGACCTCAGTAATCGCACGGGCCTCGAAAAGAGCAAAGTCCTGGTTAATTTCACTTCATTAATGTTTATGTGCCTTTGTGTGCGTGCGTGCGTGCGTGCGTGCGTGCGTGTGTGTGTGAGCGAGAGAGAGAGAGGGTGGGGGGTAGACATTTTGAGAATAAGGGGGGGGGATATTGATACAGTATGTTGACTTTCCCCTTGTTAAAAGCGTAGGCCTGATAGGCAGCCCCGTCCTCCAGGCAGCGCCGGTCTCCTGTTGCAACACAATACGGCTCCTATTACTCTACGACTTGTAAAGCTACGGTATCACGGCTGTTCTTTCCACACTCCGCCCTCCCCCTGAAACAGGCCTGTTCAGCGTACAGTATCAGCCTGCTTCCCGAGAGACTCTTAACCTGAATATCTTTAACTAGGGGAAAGTTATGGACTGCTGGGAGATTGTTGTTATAACCAGTCTTTTATTAGTGTAAGTATTTTATTGATCCTGGGGGAGGGACTGCACAGATATCCTTAATCTATTGGACCATTCATTTAGGTTCTAAATGAATGGTCCGCACGGAGTGCCTACATGGTTCAGAACCACCAGGGAAACATCGACCAAGCAAGTTCTAAAGACGTATGTCGAAGGATTTAGTGCCGGTGCTAAGGGCTAAGTTTTGTCCGTCACAAACTCAATATTTCTTTGGTGCGTCTTTCTTTTGTACTGTCCTGTCCTCTCCTGCACCCTGTCCCATGTCCCTGGAGCAGCGTATGTCCTAGCCCTCGCCACATTCCCAGGATGTGAACCGTATACATGGCTATTCTACAGATCTGGATTCTGGAATTGCGCACCAAACTCGTCGGAGGCCAGGAATAGTGAGTTCAGGAATAGTGAGTTCAGGAATAGTGAGTTCGGGAATACTGAGTTCAGGAATACCGAGGCCAGGAATACCGAGGCCAGGAATACCGAGGCCAGGAATACCGAGGCCAGGAATACCGAGGCCAGGAATACCGAGGCCAGGAATACCGAGTTCGCGGCAGACAAAACGTAGCCCTTAGCACTTAGCACCGGCACAAAAACAGGGCCCCAAGACTGTCAAACAAGCCTAAAGACTTCTCCTTTCTACCAACCCAGTCCTTGAGCAAGACTCCTAACCCCAAATTGTTCCCAATGAGCAGGTTAGCACCTTGCATGGCAGCTACCGCCATTGGTGTGTGAATGTGTGTGAATGGGTGAATGAGAGGCCATTGTAAAGCGCTTTGAGTGCCGCTAAGGTGGAAAAGCGCTATATAAGTGCAGTCCATTTACCATTTAACCCTTTCTCCCTTTCTCCCCCCCCCCTCCTCCCCAGGTGCCCTGACCAAGGTGAAGGAGTGCCAGAGACAGGAAGCGGAAGGCGGGGTCAACGAGCGTTGCAACATCATCTCCTGCGCCACGCTAGCGGAGATCCAGTACTTCCACCGCACGCGGATCCGGGACTTCCGCTCCCAGATGCAGCATCACCTCCACCAGCAGATCGGCTTCTTCCAGAAGATCACCGCCAAGCTGGAGGAGGCGCTGGAGAAGTACGACCACGACCAGTAGAGAAGGCCTCCCGGGGAGAGGGCGACGACCGATAGGACGGCTTTTAAGGAAGGAGGATAACCAATAAGGTTTTGAGGAGGAAGGGCAGTGACCAATAGGGAGGTACCCAGTGGGTGGGGACTGGAGCGATAGCCTGCGTCTCTGGTACATAGAGAATGGGGAGAATGGGAGAATGGGGGAGAATGGGGAGAATGGGACCAGGACTAAGATGTGATTACCTTTCCATGTATATCTTTTAACCTTGCTGCACATCCAATGTCCCTCTGGGATAAATCAATCTTCAATCTCGTCTGGACTGCGAGGGAACACATCTACCAGGCATGACTCACGGTGATAGACGCCATTATTAGAACCATAAAACGTCCAATCAGAGGACGGGCCCCCATAAAGCCGGGCGCGTGTCACGGCGTGGATGTGGAACTTGTTATTGCGCTTGTAAAAGCTGTGTGTGAATGACTTGGTTCAGTATGCCTCGATGATAAGAATGTTTGCTATCTGACTCGAAGCCACGCAGGCTGCAGTCGGCTTACTGTAGGTGACGTGGGGCTAGAATGGAAAACGTTGTTTATATGGATGAGTGAGGGACTGTAGAGATAGAACGAAAGCCATGTTTTTAAATCGCCTCTCTGTGGAAGTAACTGAATAGGTTAGGGTTAGTGATGTAGTCTAAAGGTCGAAATAATTACTGCTTTTCACCCTAGTAGAGTCAGTGACCACATGCAGAATTCCAGGAAGGGAAAACTATAGGATTGTGATCGTCTGTTTTTAAGTGATATGTAACCTGTGGCCTTGAATACTTGTATTCTTCTTAATATAATATTATCATTACAGTATCTCTGTATGTATGACTTAACACAGACCTCTCCTGTCTCTGAAACGGTGACTCATTTGTGATTGTGTGAACGATTTCTGCGTTAATGTACAGTAGTGTTCGATCACGGTTACAAAGTGTGTGTGTGTGTGTGTGTGTGTGTGTGTGTGTGTGTGTGTGTGTGTGTGTGTGTGTGTGTGTGTGTGAGAGAGAGAGAGAGAGGAGGGCAGGGATTAGGCGTGTGTGTGTTTGTGTGTGTGTGTGTGTGTGTGTGTGTGGACAGCAGATGACATTGACCTAATAACGTCATCTAAGAGCACTGGCTATGTAAAATTGCCTGTCTGTCTGTGTGGGCGTGTGTGTGAGAGAGAGAGAGAGAGAGAGTGTGTGTGTGTGTGTGTGTGTGTGTGTGTGTGTGTGTGGACAGCAAGGGAAAGGGTAGGGCCAGCCAGATGACATTGACCTAATAACGTCATCTAAGAGCACTGGCTATGTAATACTGCCTGTCTGTCTGTGTGGGCGTGTGTGTGTGTGAGAGAGAGAGAGAGAGAGAGAGAGAGAGAGAGAGAGTGTGTGTGTGTGTGTATGTGTGCGTGTAAGGAGAGAGGGGAGGATGGAAGGAGTTAAGAGAGAGAGATAACGAGGAGAGAGAGAGAGAGAGAAGTGGAGGAGCGGACAGGGAACCTCAGTATCGGGTTCTACTTTAGTTCCAGGCTCCCCAGACACGCTCTGTGTCAGGAACACGCTAGAACGGGGAAGCTTCTAGAACAGAGAAGGATAGGTGGACGCAGGGTTTTTCCATCTCTCTGAAGCTTATTGACAGAGGCCTGTGGGCCTGAGAAACTGTTAGTCATATGCAAATGTGCGGGGGGAGGTGCCAACAGTAAAAGGTCACAGAAATGACAAAACAGCCAATAGCTAGTAATAGTATTGGGTTAGGGGAAGACAAGTTTGACACAGTCAGCAGAAAACCCGAAAAAAAAGCCGAATACCCCCCACAGCTCTCGCACAAAGGTACATTATTGAAAAGAAAAAAAGCCTGCATTGCCCCTTTATCCTGATATCTGACCTGATCCAACATTACTGCTTTCTCCCAAGACGATTTCCACGTCTGGTTCACATCCAGCGGACGCTACTCTGACCTCTCGTCCGTGGGGGTGGGATACTCGTCCATGGGGAAAAGGATGAGTGCTTTATGCTCATTGGTGTTCCATCCCAGGAAGCGGCCGGCCACGCCCTTCGGCACCCGACACCGCCTCTCCAGGTCAGGTTACACCCCTGTTCATTATTTAGGGCTGGTTCCTCCGTACACAGCCCTGGGTCAGTCTGCGTCTAGAGCGATCGCACTCATTATTTAGACCGGTTCCTTTGTTACACCGGCCTCTTGAGACCATCCTGATTTCTCCGACTCTCACATTCTGTTTCTCTCGCAAATCAGTCCGGATACTCTCCATAGAGATCCGTTTGGGCCAGATCAGAAAGCGATCTTGCAAAATCAGCGCTGGTTCTGAGGAGTTTGAGATACCAACGGCGTTGCTGGGCGGGTTTATGACGGCGAGGAGCGGTTGAAGTTAGTTAGATAGACCTTTTTGGATTTTTTTTTGGTTCTTCCAATCGCCTGCCAAATAGTTTTGAAAGTTCTTGCCCTTTTTCCAAACAGTTTCCATCTGAGGTGCGTCAGGTTACTGTACACAGTGTTGAAGAAAAAGGCTACAAATGTACAGTAACAATCTGTTATCTGTAACAATTGTTTTTGCTGTATTGAATCGACAGAGGTGTGCCTGAGAAACGGTTAGTCATATACGAATGTGCGGGGGGAGGTGCCAACGGTGAAAGGTCACAGAAATGACAAAAAGGTCACAAGAAATGACTAGCCAATACTTAGTAATAGTATAGGGTTAGGGGAGGGTTAGGGTTAGGGGAAGACGTGTCAGAGAAAGCAACAAGTTTGACACGGTCAGCAGAAAACAGACAAGCCGAATGAACAGAACAGGCGAAGTTGGCGGTACGCTCAGAATTATATGACGAGAGGTCATAGAGGGACACGCCTGCAGTACGTGCACGCGCACGTGCACACGCCCCAAGAGGAGGACTGTCCCTCCCTATTGTGTCTTTGTAGTTTGATCCTCCTGTTTTCCGGGAGACCCCCCCGCCGCCCCCCCATTCTATCTCTTGGTATTGTCTGGCTTGTGACCTTTCACCCCTTGCACCTTCACCCTAACCCCTCACATTCTTACATAAGCAACTCACACCGGCCTCTAGTACTTCTACGCAGCAAAACCATCATTGTTACAGAAACTTCAATTCAAAACTCAACTCAAACTTTATAAAGCACATTTAAAAACAACAACGGTTTACCACAGTGCTGTACAGTATAGGTATAATAAATAGCAAATAACAAGACAATAAAAGAAAGAATAAAAGAGACCCTGGTAGCCTCATGTTCTACAGCGTCCAGAACGCATGACGTCAGCCGGCGCGTGACCTGTGTTCTTATCTGCATGTTTTGTCATCTCACCCCCCCCCCCCAGATAGGAATATGCTGAGTTGAATTGCTGAAGGGCAAACGGTTATTTGGGTCCCTAGCAGGATGTAGCCTGTGTACAGTAGTGTTCAGTGAGAGTACAGTACGGAGACAAAAGACGAGTTAATGTTATTCGGGGGCAGAACCCAACACCGACCGATACTCAACACTCTGGAGGGCAAAGTTCAGCTTGGCTATCTGACTGCTCCCTTCTCTTTCTCTCACTTTGTCTCTCTCTCTCTCTTTCTCTCTCTTTCTCTCTCTCTTTCTCTCTCTTTCTCTTTCTCTCTCTCTTTCTCTCTCTTTCTCTCTCTTTCTCTCTCTCTCTCTCTTTCTCTCTCTCTCTCTTTCTCTCTCCCTCTCTCTCTCTTTCTCTCTCTCTCTCTCTCACTAACACTCTCCCTTTCACTCTCTCAACACTCTCATCCCCTATCGCTCTCTTGGTGTCTTCGACGGTCTCTCTCAGCTCTCGTCAGAGTTCATATCTCTAGTTAGCTCCTCAAATCACGGTCTCTCTCTTGCTTGTACGTCCTGTGTGTGTCCCTCTCAGCCAATCAGCAGGAGTGATTTCCGAGGCCGTCACCCCCCTCAGACTAAATTATTTATGAGCTGAAGTTGAAACTGTAAACCACTCGTGTCCATTAAACGACACTCGTTTTCAAAGATCATCCAACTCCATTCATCGCCAGTCACAAAGAACGCCATTCACCATTTTGAAAGACTTCCCTAGGATAAGCATGTAACCATGTCACACACTGTTCAAGTCCTTTCTAACACTGTTTCGAAACATAATGAAACTTTGTTCTGTAAAGGAAGACTGAGTAAGTGTGGTGTATAAGGAACTGAGAATATTACCCAATACTCTTATGACCACAGCTGGGGTCCCGGGGCGACGATGGTGTGTGTGAGACAGAACTGGTGCTAGCAGGCTGTGATCTCTGACCTCTCATAGACCTCCTGAACCCTAGGCCACGGTCGACCTTCCTAGCCGACACTGGCTTTGATGATGCGGGTTTAAGATGGGTCACTTTGGGCTCTTTAAACTGGGTCACTTTGGGGAAATTGCATGTTAAAACAGACTACACGATTAAAACCCTCATTTGATTTGGCAGATAAATGTTGTGTTGAATGAAAAACAATATTGATGTTAAACAACCATATATTCACTTGAAAAAGACATGTCTGTCTTTGACAGAAAGAGAGGGCGTTGGGAATAACTAAGGGAATGAGAATAGTTGGGAATAACTAAGGGAATGAGAATAGTTGGGAGTAACTAAGGGAATGAGAATAGTTGGGAATAACTAAGGGAATGAGAATAGTTGGGAATAACTAAGGGAATGAGAATAGTTGGGAATAACTAAGGGAATGAGAATAGTTGGGAATAACTAAGGGAATGAGAATAGTTGGGAATAACTAAGGGAATGAGAATAGTTGGGAATAACTAAGGGAATGAGAATAGTTTGGAATAACTAAGGGAATGAGAATAGTTGGGAATAACTAAGGGAATGAGAATAGTTTGGAATAACTAAGGGAATGAGAATAGTTTGGAATAACTAAGGGAATGAGAATAGTTGGGAATAACTAAGGGAATGAGAATAGTTGGGAATAACTAAGGGTATGAGGAGCTTGGGCTACATGTTCTAGTCAGTAAACTTCAGATACATCATTGTATTCTAGGTCTTATACAAATATGACTTGTTTACGTCAACTTACCATGGTGAGTGATGGTAAAACCAGACGTGGGTTGAAAAACCTTTTGAAATCCTTTCAGATCTGTTAGCGTCCAGTCTGCCCGGAGAGTCAAGTGATGGGGTTTCACAAGTTATTTCAATTATTCCAAATAGTTTTTTGGCCCGTGTCTTTAAAACAAGTGATCTCAAGTACAAGGAAGTCCTGACCAGATGAGTGACCTGAGGGGAAGGGTGGGGTGCGTCGGCTCTGTCAATTCAATTCAAATCAAACCATTATTTAGCCAGGGGAAACTCATACTTAAATTACAGCTGCAGCGCAGCACTGGATCAGGGCGGCCATTTTGAGAAGGAAGAGGAAGGAGGAGACGAATGACAAATACATGAGTGTCTCTGCCCGGAAAGATTGGGCACCGTGAAAAATCATTCAAAAAACATGTTAAACTCTCAATTTCAAAGACGAGAAACTCACCGAGGTGTTAGTTGGCGTTCTGACATATAATTCGCCATAAAGATTCTAGCTCATCTGGAAAGGCTTTTTTAAATATTTAGCGTAGAACTATTTAGTCGCAGCACATATTTTATTCAAAATAAAATAATGTCATTTTTTCTGGGTGGTTCTATTTCTGCCAGTCTACGCATGGATATATAAAGAAGTGATTATGAAAAAAATCAAAACATTCGAGGGGGCGCTCAGCGTTGTACTGAATGACATGGGACACCGTGACATCACTGACCCATTTGCAGATGTACAGAGGGCCCTGGGGGGGGGGGGGTGTGGGGGGGCAGCCTGCGTGTGAGCGACTGTTTTTTGGTTTATTTGTTTGCCCCAAGCCAAATGTGTGTATCCACCGGTCTCTTGAACAAGCAGTTACCATCCCCCTTTGATCACATGACACATTTTGCACATGAGCAAGATGCTGTAGAGCAACAAGATACTGTATTTGGGATGACGGGGCGAGCGTCCTTGTGTCTCCATACACCTTCATCATTCAAAAAACACCATCATCACACAACCATGGACACCAAGGGAAGGGCATGTTCTTGTTGAGCCAAGTGAGAAGTGAGAAGAAAACTTCTTAAGTTGTACAGAAGAATGTTCTCAAACAAACTTAAATCACACATGAGGCAGCCTTCATGTTATGTATGTATGTATGTATGTATGTATGTATGTATGTATGTATGTATCTATCTATCTATCTATCTATCTATCATCTTCTATCTGCTTTATGCGTTACAAACTGGTTGAGGTGTGAAATGCTTTTTTATCTGTCTTCCTAACTGCAGAGTAACTGTGGCTGTGCTGGATCAGTGAGTCCGATCTGGCCGGATGTGCTGTAGTCCTAGTGCCTAGACATAGTGCTGATTTGTTACGATTAAAAAAAAAAAAAAGTTTTACACTTTAGACTGTTGCTATAGCGCCACCATCAGGACTATTGGCCCACAGTGTCACTTGAGGACTTTTGGCATAGGACTGGACCTATGTGCAAAGTTTGGTGATTTTTCATGCATGGAAAGTCAGACTTCAGAAGAAGAAGAAGAAGAAGAAGAGGAAATTGAGAAATATAGTGAGCTGAGGCTGCCCAGCCCCTAGTGAAGGGTGCTTCCCTCTCTAGACCTCCCCCAAGATCACTCAGCTCAGCCCTCCGCTTGAACTCTCCATAGAAACCACTTACCAGACACATCACAGGCTTATGACAATATAGGTCATATCTAGTCATTAAAACAGCATTATAACCTGACTTTCCCAGCAGGACTTATCCACTTAAGCTGCTTAAAACCTCAGTGATGATGACAACTTAACCCCATATTAATCATTTCACTAATTCGTGTCAGTAGGATGAACCTGTTGTTTATGAAAACCTGGTTCAAGTTACAGTATGTAGGAACTAGCTCTCTTTTATCGATTTAGTTACAGGAACACAGGATCTGCGCTTCGGTCCAACTTCCTCCACAGCGCTGCGTTCACACTAAAGGAACCTCCCTTCAAAGTGTTTCTATTGTGGCTGTCCACGACGGTTCCCCATTCAGAACCAGAGGTTTCCTGTGGCGTGTCCCTGAGCCGGGCCTATTCTCTTACTGAGGGCTCTGTTCAGGTCTGCTGCCCTCAGAACAATGTTCACCGTACAACTAGCAAATATCACCTACTGTACGCTTCCAGAACTAGCAAATATCACCTATGCTTCCAGAACTAGCAAATATCACCTACGCTTCCAGGACAACTAGCAAATATCACCTATGCTTCCAGAACAACTAGCAAATATCACCTACGCTTCCAGTACAACTAGCAAATATCACCTACGCTTCCAGAACAACTAGCAAATATCACCTATACTTCCAGGACAACTAGCAAATATCACCTACGCTTCCAGGACAACTAGCAAATATCACCTACGCTTCCAGGACAACTAGCAAATATCACCTACGCTTCCAGAATAACTAGCAAATATCACCTACTGTACGCTTCCAGTACAACTAGAAAATATCACCTAGGCTTCCAGTACAACTAGCAAATATCACCTAGGCTTCCAGTACAACTAGCAAATATCACCTAGGCTTCCAGGACAACTAGTAAATATCACCTAGGCTTCCAGTACAACTAGTAAATATCACCTAGGCTTCCAGTACAACTAGCAAATATCACCTAGGCTTCCAGTACAACTAGTAAATATCACCTACGCTTCCAGTACAACTAGTAAATATCACCTACGCTTCCAGTACTACTAGCAAATATCACCTACGCTTCCAGGACAACTAGCAAATATCACCTACTATACGCTTACAGTAGACAGACAAACACAAGAAGAAGAACAGGAACAGACGCATACGTATCAGATATTAGAGGAAATATGAAGCTTAAAATGGGGAAAATAATTTGCAATTCTGAACAGAATAAACTAGCAGAGAAAATACAGACACTAGATCTACTGTAAGCATCGTCGTGGCGACAAACTTATACCCGATTGGTCAAACAATTCAAAATGTATCCAACATACTGTAATATACAAGAGATACAGTGAGCTGCCACAGGTGAAATAAGGTACTGACATACATAAGAGTCTCATACAGAACGTTTCCAGCTAGTAGCTAACATCAGGACTGCGTGACAGAGATGAGGTACTGTATCAACAACATTTTTAAATATATATATTCAAAATGCATATATATACTATATATATATATAAATATATATAGCTGTGACTAGTATCTACAGGGGCAGTTCACATCTAAACCAGGCACAACGTCATGCAAAACAAGCTACAAACATGAAAGGATTTGACGTGATGGATCTCCAGTTTTAGAACGGAGAAGTCATTCTAGAACTACAAACGTTCTAAAGCTTCTAGAAAGCGGTGTGGGCTGTTGTATGTGAACCCAGTTCCAGAGGGTCTGGTTTCGTGGGACAGGGGACGCCTAGCTAGGAGCTAGGAGCTCCACCAGGAGGACATAACAGCGATACTGTGGGAGCAGGAGTTAGTGTGTGTGTGTGTGTGTGTGTGTGTGTGTGTGTGTGTGTGTGTGTGTGTGTTGCTCTCGCTCTCAACAGGGTGTCTCTGGACTCTGCTGCTCGTCTCTGGGACTGATCGCACCGGCAGTAGGGGGAGGTATGAGGGTATTTCTTGGGGGAGGGGGTATATGGGGTACAGGTGGGGTAGTTCTATATCAAACCCAGTACTGGTTGTCTCTGAGCGTGGGGGTGGGGGACCTGGGTGGTTCTGGCGGGGTCTCGACCCCCAGCGGCTCCCAGACGGGGCCCCCGGGAGGAGGAGTCAGGCTCCGTGGTCCGTAGGTCTGGGGGAGCGAGGGGCTCCCGGGGCAGCTGAGGTCGAGCGGGGTCACCACCACCGAGGGGACGGCCTGGCTGCGCTCCGGCCTGCCCAGGTACGGGCTGCCGTCCCGCGCCGTGACGGGCGGCGCCAGCCGGCGGACGAGGCCGGACCGCGCCCGCTTCTCCCGGCGGCGGCGGAACACGGCGATCACGCACACCAGGATGACGATGAGGAGGAGGCAGGCGAGGAAGGGCAGGATGATGAGCAGGGGGTCCGAGGCCGGCCTGGGGAGGGACTCGACCGGAGCCGGGCGCCGGACCTGGGTGGCGTCCGGGGGGACGCCGGGCTTGGCGGGCAGCGAGGAGGACGAGGGGTCCCTCCCGGTGTGGTTCCCCCAGCGCTGCCTGGGCTTGGTCTTGTGGTTTTTCTGCGTGGGTGAGCGAGGGTGGTGTGGCCTGCGTGTTCCAGCATGACCTGTGGACCCGGCCCCTCCCCCTCCCCTTCCCCCGGTGGTTCTGTTGCGACCCGGCAGGCGGGGGGGGCGTTCGTTTCGACCTTTGGCACCAGGCGGGATGGGATGGTAGGGGACGATGGTGAACAGGAGCTCCCCGACGGCCGGCTGGACCCTGTCGGCGCTCAGGAGAAACACGAACGAGTCGTTTAGCGCCATGACGCCCGTGGCCGTCTTGTTGCCGCGGTGGCGGCGGACGAGGGTGTCGTTGCCGATGGTCTCCTTGATGGCGACGCGCCCCTGCTCCACGTCGCCGAAGGTGAACTCCGTCACCGGGGTGTGCTGCCCGGCCTTGACCAGCTCGCCGTGCTTGGGTGGCGACAGGACGCGGAAGAGCGGGTCACTGCCGCTGAGGGCGGCGAGCTCCGTGGCGTCCAGCGTGTCCTTGCGCAGCTTGACGGCGATGCCGCTGGGCACTAGGACCGGCTCGCGCAGGTAGATCAGCGGCCGGACCGTCACCCTCACCTCCTGGTCCGTCAGGCGCAGGTCGCCGTCGGCGGTCGCGGCGGCCACCGTGACCTTGAAACTGTCGTTGGACGCCGTCGGGTCCGTCATCAGGTAGACCACGCGCCCCGACCTCACGTCCTCCTGGTTGAACGCGTCCACCTTCTGGTCGTTCATGATCAGGTCACCGTGTCGGGGGCGAGCGGTCACCGTGTACGCGATGGCGGCGTTGGCGGTGGCCTGGGCCGCCAGGTGGTCCGAGGTGACGACCACGCTGGTGTGCCCCTGCAGGATCTCCAGGCCGGTGTTGTTGACCAGACGCACGCCAGCCTTGGTCACCTCCAGGTTGAACAGCTTGTCCAGGGGCCTGTGGTG
Organism: Borostomias antarcticus; assembly: GCF_949987555.1. Lineage (NCBI taxonomy): Eukaryota > Metazoa > Chordata > Actinopteri > Stomiiformes > Stomiidae > Borostomias > Borostomias antarcticus. Next base: position 2,682,105 of record NC_140263.1, on the reverse strand, counting down.
GCCGTCGGTGATGCTGAAGTAGAAGACGCCGGTGGAGGGCTCCCCCTGCTGGACGAAGTGCAGCCTGCCGTGGTTGATGTCGGCCTGGGAGAAGGAGGCCACGGGGGGGCTCAGCCTGGGCCTCTCCCCCAGGAACAGGTGGCCGCTGCTGGGCTTGCTGATCACGCGGTAGTGGATCTCCTCCGGAGGGGTGTCGTGGTCCTCCACCTGGAAACACAGTACAAGACAGGTCATCATAGCGTCCTCCTACTGTACCTCCAGGTCATGGTCACACCCAACACCCCTCCCAACCACTACGCTCTGCTACGTCGGGGCGACCGGTCACCCCGTCACTCCGAGGCCCCTGCGGTCGATCGTTACGGTCACGGCTCTTCTCTGTCCTGGCCCCGCAGTGGTGGAACGAATTGCCCACTGATGTCAGGACAGCAGAGTTGCAGGCTCAAAACTCACCACTTCAAGAAGCACTACCATGATCCTCCCTCTTAAGTGCCTATTGTATTTTTTGTTTGCTATTCTTGAACTTTACCTTAAGCACTATATTTTGCTCTAAGTCACTTGTTTAGAGGGAGATTCACTTGTGGGTTCTAGCAAGTAGTAGTACATTGGCTTTTCCTACATTAAATGCAATTATTGTAAGTAACTCAAATTCTCAAAGTCTTCAGAGTGCAGAGGAGATTCAAGTATGAAGTTAAAGGAGAATGCTCGTTTTTGACAACCTGGACCTTATTTACGGCATATTATAAGACGTTTGACTCACCGAGATAACTTTGGTGTAATTCGGAGGCCTGTAGAAGAAATTTAAAATCCAGCGTGAGCCAAGTATATCCATGTAATGGCGGCGGACGGGGCACTGAGAATGCAGCTTCTAAAAAATCTATTTTCTGCCGCAAAACAGTTGTTTTCATCAATCTGTCTTTATGAATCGCTAGTTGTGCTTACATAGAGCGAGGGCTTGTTGTGGTTTTTCACATGCCTCTGTAATATGATCTCTAGAAACGTCTTTAGAAACGAAATAGCTTCCCCACTTGCTCCAGCACGCATGCGCACAGCAGAAACTAAAGTGTGAAGGGAACACGGTAATAACAGGACGACACCGAGGTTGCAGGTTCAATATCCGCCATGGGGCGATTACAGTACCAGGTATTTACAGTATACTGTACTATCATAGATCATAGCTACAACATAGATCACATCCCCTCACCTGCAGGTAATCGGGTCCCAGCACCACAGTCTCCCCCTGGGCCACCCTCAGACCAGGGGCCATGGACCTCAGCAGGGGGGGGTGGTCGTTCACCGACGTCACCGTGATGTTGAAGCTGTCCGCCACCACCCTGCCCTCCTCCTGGGGGCGCTGTGGGGGTGTCAGGCCCGCCGGGCAAACCCACACCTCGAAGGAGAAGAAGTCCCGGTCGGTCTCGGAGTCGTCGTGGACGTAGGTGATCCTCGATTGGTCGAGGCTGAGCTGGGAGAAGCCGGCCTGGTCGCTGGTCAGGTTGCGGTCGCCCACCGCGATGACCCCGTGGCGAGGGAGAGAGGTCAGGTTGTACCAGATCTGGTGAGAGCTCCGACGGGCTTCCGGAAGCTTCCCCAGGAGGTTGGAGGCGTCTAGGTTGACCCTGTCGATCACCACCCTGCTTCCCTCCGCCACCACCGCACCTAGGAGACAGGCCATCACACACACAACCATGAACACAGCTCACAGTAGACTACAGTACATTACAGTACAGCTAACTAGTCAGCTGACAGCTAGCCATCTCTAAGATACCTAACAGCTCACGGCTACCTAACGGCTCACAGCTAGCTAACAGGGTCCCGTGAACATTGGACTGCTAGTATTTTGGGGTTGGTCATTTTTCCGCGTGAGAATTGTGAAGTGTGGCGTTTCAGTGTGAAAATAGGCTGAAATGCATGTCTCACGCTCAATGCGTGAGACTTGGCAGCCCTGCTTATACCTAACAGCAGCTAGCCCACCAGCTAACAACACACACACACACACACAACTAACAGCAGAGTGTCGCACCAGTGTTGGCCAGGAGGAGGGTGTGGTGTTGGGGGTCGGAGTGGTCGTAGGAGATGTGGATGTGGAAGGTGGAGAGGGGGAGGAAGGCGGGAGGGGAGGACACAGAGAAGTCGAAGGAGTCTGACGCCGTCCACCCCACGGACTCAGGGTGGGTCTGGTGGTAGCTGATCAGTCCCTGGTTCACCTGGAGCAGAGAGAGAGAGAGAGAGAGAGAGGGAAAGAAAGAGAGAGAGAGGGGAGTAGGAGTTAGAGATCCACCGTAAAAACATGTCCACGCTACACATGAAGTTGTCCACCTGGCCGAAACAAAGTGTTTGCTGAGTTTGAGTCGCCAAAGAGCCACATCCATTCAGTATAGTTGATGGATGTAACCAAGTTAAACTTATTAAACTCAATAACCAGTATAAATGCCGCCCACTCACGCCACTGAATTCCCAGCTTTTCTGTGCCGTAGCTGGTAGCGGTGCGTATGAGAGGTGGTCACGTGTGCTCGTAAGTCAGAGGACCCGAGTTCGAACCCAGTAGGCAAAGGGAGCGATACTGACGAGCGACGCAGTGAAACCTCTGTGACAGTGGTGCCGTGACTTGACGGATACACAGCTGGGCACAGCTCGACCAGCTGGGGTCGCCGTGGTGTGTGGAGTGAGTTCAGTGCAGTGACACCTGTTACACATATGTTTGAATGATACACACACACACACACACACACACACACACACACTCCCCTACCATGCTCTGTGTAAAGGTGGAGGCCTCCAGTGAGGAGTCATCTGTGGTCGTGCAGATTAACCGGCCCAGCTTGGGAGGACTGGTCACGCGGAACACCACACTGGGGTCTCCTCTCATCTCCTCGTCATCATTGGTCACCACCAGGAGGTCCTTCTGAGAGATGGCCGTCACAGAGCCTGTATAGAAAAAAAAAAAAAAAGAAGCTAATTTTAAACATGGTTCTTCAGTAGGATGTGTGTGTGTGTGTATGTGTGTGTGTGTGTGTGTGTGTGTGTGTTGGTCCTACCCGGGTAGACCTGTAGCTCTTCGTTCTTCTCCATGGTGAGGACCAGTGGGCGGGCTTCTGTGCTGAAGATCTCCCGGGGGGCAAAGTTCACTCCATCATTGACCTGGAAGTGAAAACCTCCCAACGACGCACCTGCCCAGGAATGAACTCTGTTAGTGCTTCTAGTCAACAAGGTCCTCTTCAGGATATGTTTATGAGTGTGTGTGTGTGTGTGTGTATGTGTGTGTGTGCCTCTGCCTCACCAGTGTGTACGAACACCAGCTGTCTCGTGAGGATATGAGCCTGGGTGAAGTTCAGGATGTGCCTGGAGGGGGCGCTGTTCAGGCCCAGGTGTCCGTTGCTGGGCGGGTTCACCACGAACTCCAGACTGTCGGGCTCAGAGTCGCTGTCCTCGGCGCTGAGGTCGTCCTCCGTGATCTCTGTGACCGACCCCGCCCACACCTGCCGGACAGGTAGAACACAGGTGAGAGACAAGCTAGAGTCGATGGGGTCTCGTATAGCCAGACCTTTAATTAAGCAATAAACCACTCGAGGCCGTGTGTTATAGTGATTTTATAACAGCTAGGGGGCGTTGTTAGGCACGACATGAAGCGGAGTAAAACCCCCCTAGCTGTTATAAAATATTAACATTTATTCAAAACGAAGCATCATTCCCTCAATTCCGCCGAGCAAAATAGTTCCCCTAACAAATGGGTTGCCAAGCAACAACAACAACTACAATGCATTGGATCAAATGGGAGGCGCGTTAATACTGAAAATGGAATGATATGCGGTCCCAGGTGTGTGTTACAAAGTATTTTAACACGGCTTCCAGCCAATCAGAATCAAGAACCAGAACTAACCGTTGTATAACCACATTTTGTTTTGCGTTGTTCCAGCCCTGGAGAAGGTGTCTGGCAACCCCAATTATCATTTTGAAAAACACGGTAAGCCAACCACAATCGTCTTGGGCGACGATAAGTTGTTGTTTTTTCCCATTGGTGCCCTTGCAAAATAGTGTCGGGGGATTGAATCTGATTGGTGCCGCTGGAATTGAGCAGCGCCAATTTGAAGCATATCTCTAAAACCTCCATCGGTTGAGCCAGATAAATGGAGAGATGATGAGGGACACGCAGATCAGAACCAGATAAAGGGACAGGTTCTATTCTAGAAAGTCCCCGTCTTTAGAGAGGGGAGAGAGACAGGTATGGAGACGTAGGGGACGAGGACAGGGACTGTACACACAGGTACAGCACAGGTGAGAGACATGAGAGACGGGGGCAGTTTACTGCCAGAGTGCAGTAGGTAGCTTTTTCATTAACTGAGTGAGCTATTAGCACCAACTAGTGGACTAAGGGGGGACTGCAGGGGACACTGATGAATCAGGGCAAACCCTGACTGACTGCTCTCTCTCTGCCAGGTTCTGAGGCAGTCTCTACCACACCTCTCTCTCCCTCTCTCTCTCTCTCTCTCTCTACCACTCTACCACACCTCTCTCTCTCTCTACCACTCTACCACACCTCTCTCTCTCTCTCTCTCTACCACACCTCTCTCTCCCTCTCTCTCTCTCTCTACCACTCTACCACACCTCTCTCTCTCTCTACCACTCTACCACACCTCTCTCTCTCTCTCTCTCTACCACACCTCTCTCTCCCTCTCTCTCTCTCTCTCTCTCTACCACTCTACCACACCTCTCTCTCTCTCTACCACTCTACCACACCTCTCTCTCTCTCTCTCTCTCTCTACCACACCTCTCTCTACCACACCTCTCTCTCTCTCTACCACACCTCTCTCTCTCTCTCTCTCTACCACACCTCTCTCTCTCTCTCTACCACTCTACCACACCTCTCTCTCTCTCTCTACCACACCTCTCTCTCTCTACCATTCTACCACACCTCTCTCTCTCTCTACCACTCTACCACACCTCTCTCTCTCTCTACCACTCTACCACACCTCTCTCTCTCTCTACCACTCTACCACACCTCTCTCTCTCTCTACCACTCTACCACACCTCTCTCTCTCTACCACTCTACCACACCTCTCTCTCTCTCTACCACTCTACCACACCTCTCTCTCTCTCTCTCTCTACCACACCTCTCTCTCTCTCTCTCTACCACTCTACCACACCTCTCTCTCTCTCTCTACCACTCTACCACACCTCTCTCTCTCTCTCTCTACCACTCTTCCACACCACCCCGTGACGGGTTCTCCTAAATCAGCCCCCAAAATAGAACCAGGATGACACAGTTTCCACATCCCAATGAGGACATGGACAGCTGGTCTCTCTGGCCTCTGGAAAAACATTCCAGCCAGATTGACCCAGTTGACAAAAGTTTGGATTCATTATCGGACTAGAAGGCACTGGCGCCCAGCGGTTAGCTTAGCAAGCGAAGAATTTCAAGGTTCAAGGTGGTTTATTTTTATATGCAAGATACTGGAAGCAAGTGCAATGAAATGCATTTTGCAGTTTGCACAGACAATTTCTTAGACATCGACTCGTAGTAGATTAAGCCTAATCCAGTAAAGTATCTCCACCAACACATTCTCTAGTCTAGAATTAGTTTTAATATGTCTCTGGGACAGCAGCCTATGATGGTGTTTCCTACAGTGTGTGGGAACAAAGAAAACGCCAACATTAACGACACCAAAGCATCAACAACAGCAACAAGAGCAACAACAAACCACCTCCTCACCCTGAGGATTCTATTGGCTGTCACGAACGGGGGCTGGTCGTTGACGGGGCTCACGTTGACCAATAGGGCGCAGGGCAGGCTGTGCTTCCCGACGCTCGGGTCGTTGACTACGAGGGTGAAGTTGTCGCTAACGGTGTCGCTGCCGTCGTGAACGTAGCGGATGTACTTCTGTTCCACCTGGAGACCAGAGGGAGAAAGAGTCTGAGAACAGCCGGACGGCCTCTTTTCAAATAGAAAGATGGATCGTATTGATCCATTCCTTCATGTCTTTCTTGAAGCCATCAAAGATCTACAGTATGGTAGCCTAAATAAAATAATAATATATTTATAATAATAATAATATAATATTTTGCACCAGAGCTAGTGTATGCGGTGACTCCTTTTATTTCAAGTTGTCAAATCAAGTTAACAGGTGTTGAGTACTACTGACAGTGTTGAGTACTACTGATGGTGTTGAGTACTACTGACAGTGTTGAGTACTACTGACAGTGTTGAGTACTACTGGAGGTGTTGAGTACTACTGACAGTGTTGAGTACTACTGACAATGTTGAGTACTACTGGAGGTGTTGAGTACTACTGGAGATGTTGAGTACTACTGACAGTGTTGAGTACTACTGACAATGTTGAGTACTACTGGAGGTGTTGAGTACTACTGACAGTGTTGAGTACTACTGACAATGTTGAGTACTACTGACAGTGTTGAGTATTACTGATGGTGTTGAGTACTACTGACAGTGTTGAGTACTACTGGAGGTGTTGAGTACTACTGACAGTGTTGAGTATTACTGATGGTTTTGAGTACTACTGACAGTGTTGAGTACTACTGGCAGTGTTGAGTACTACTGGAGGTGTTGAGTACTACTGACGGTGTTGAGTATAACTGGAGGTGTTGAGTACTACTGACAGTGTTGAGTACTACTGGAGGTGTTGAGTACTACTGACAGTGTTGAGTACTACTGACAGTGTTGAGTACTACTGGCAGTGTTGAGTACTACTGGAGGTGTTGAGTACTACTGACGGTGTTGAGTACTACTGACAGTGTTGAGTACTACTGACAGTGTTGAGTACTACTAGAGGTGTTGAGTACTACTGGAGGTGTTGAGTACTACTGACAGTGTTGAGTACTAGCGGAGGTGTTGAGTACTACTGACAGTGTTGAGTACTAGTGGAGGTGTTGAGTGCTACTGACAGTGTTGAGTATTACTGGAGGTGTTGAGTACTACTGACGGTGTTGAGTACTACTGACCTGCTTGCGAGTGAAGGAGGGGACGGGCACCCCAGGGAGCCGGGTGTGTTCGATATGGCCGCGTCTGGGCGGCTCAGTCACATGGTACAGGAAGTTGATCCCATCAAAGTGCCTGTTGGTGACCTTGACGATCTCAGAGGTCAGGATCTCTGACGACCCCTCGTCCAAGGTCAAGTCTGTGACCTCCAGAGGCACGAGGAGGGGGATGATGTCAACGACGACTTTGATGTCGCTGACCTCCGTCACTCCATTGGTGGCGTCCAATAGGAAGGAGTCGTTGCTGTGGGCGGGGCTTGTCTGGACGTATCGGAGGAGACCGTGGTTGATGTCCTCTTGGGAGAAGGTGTGGAGAGGCTCCGCCTCTGTGCCCTGGTAGGACACCTCCCCCTTGCCCTCATTGGCCGATCTGCGCAGGAAGCCATGCGCGGGCGCCATCTTGACCGTGAACAGGATCTCAGAGGGAAGGCTGTCCGCATTCGTCACCTGGAGAACACAGCTTTGATGTCACCAGGCTGCTGCATTCCCTTATTCCTTCATTTGGATCCTGATTCGTTTCAAGTTCAAGTTTAATGAGGAACAAGTTTACACAGGAGGAGTTACATGCCCTTTACTATATACATGTTAAAAAGACTACATGAAGCTACATTAAAGTCGCACTGAAATGAAAAGCATTCTGTCCCATTTTGGTTCACATAATTAGTCATAGTGTTCACCTATTCAACGATGTATGCCAAAAAAATTACAAAATTCTACTTTTGTTGTAATCTTATATCAACGTATATAATTTCTTACTTCCTGGAAAACGGTAGGTCACGTGCAATGACGACAACAGGCACCTTAGATTTTAGGCCAATAATCTCACGACATCCACCCGTCAATCAACGCTATCCTTCTATCGAATCTGTCTAAAGTTCTTAAAACCCGTCCACTTGTCAATGTTCCAATCAAATTCCTCTAAACATATGTCCCGCCCTCATAGCTTGTTTGCGTCGGAAATACCTCAAACTACGGAAGTTAGATGATCTCAAACGTCTGTTTCAGTGCGACTTTAAACTAGACATCATTAGAAAGGAGGGGTGTTCAGGTTATGCGTTTTCATTGAGCGCTCTGCTCAGATAGGGGATGGTAAAGTTGAAAAAAAAAATCGGATAAAGCATTTATCGCAAAAGACTTTTATCGAACAAGAGAAAATCCGATGAGATCGACAGTACAAACTTTTTGTCGATTTTCATGACTTCTAATCAAATTTTGCTGTTTCCATGAGGCGTTTTTAATTCAATATAACTTAATTCGCATAAAACGTGTGGATGGAAACATGGCTTCTCATGTCTTCCCTCTACATCTCCCTCCCTGCTCCCTACATTCCTCTCTCCCTCCTTTCCTCCATCCCTCCCTCCCTCCCTCTCTCACCTCCAGCTGTTCTGGGCGGATCTGGACGTCTCTCCCCTCCTCCACCACGGCCGGACCGCGGCGTCGCACCGTCAGCGCCGTCTGATGATCCTCCAGGAGGACCCTGACCCTCACCCCGGCGTGGGCGCGCACCTCCCCCACGCGCACCGTCACGTTGAACCCGTCCGCCAGGACCCGGCCGCCGTCATGGCGGTACGCCAGCCGCCCCGCCCTCAGATCGGCCTGGGTGAAACGCTCGGCCCGGACGCCCTCGCCGCCGCCCTCGCCGCCGAGAAACAGGCCACCGTGCCGCGGAGGGAGAACGACCTCGTACGTCACCTCCCGCTCGTCCCGCACGTCCACATTGGTGACGGCGGCGAGGTTGGCGGGCCGGACGGCGGCGGCGGCGCCCCGCTGCACGCGCACCGCCGTGTTGTTCGCCATGCTCACGTACGCGTCCTGCGCCAGAACCTCCAGCAGCGACGACACGTAGTGCTTCCCGTCCGTGACGAAGAGGACGAAGCGGCCGGAGGTCGCCCCCCGGTGGAGGAACAGCACCGCGCCCCGACCCAGGTCCGCCTGGCTGAACCGGTACAGCCTCTGACCGGTGTCGTTGGCCCTGACCAGCTCTCCGAGGGGGATGCCTCGCCGCGTGTACACCAACCGCCCGTCGTCGAAGTCCGAGTCGGCGTCGTGGTAGCGCATGTCGTCGAGCGTCAGCAGCCTCTGACCGCCGCGGACCACGTGGAACACTTTGTCGACCGCGCGCACGGGCTTCTGGTCGTTGACCAGCCGGACGGAGATGCGGAAGGTGCCGTCGACGGCGGCGGCGTCCTCCATCTTGGCGAGCTGCCCGGCCGACTTGGCGGCGGTGGCCAGGAAGGCGAACGAGTCGGCCGCGCTCTCGCTGTCGTCGTGGACGTACATGATCCTCCCCTCGGCGATGTCGCGGTTGGTGAACGTCCTGATGTCGTCGTTGACGGACGTGGAGTCCGACAGGTTGATCCGGCCGATCCGCCCGTGCGCCGGCCCCCTGGTGACCACGTAACGCACCGTCCTGGCCGTCTGGACGAAGAGCTCGTCCCTAGTGATGACCCTGCTCTCGCCCTCCATGACCTCCAGGCCCCTGTTGACCAGCCTCAAGCCCTGACCCTGGCCGCGCGCCCCGACGCCGATCCTAAACTCGTGGCTCTCCGATTGGGCGAGCCGAGAGAAGACGTGGAAACGGAAGCCGTCCCTGGCGTCCCGCTCCCGGAGCTCGCCGGACGGTTCGTACGTCACCAGACGGTCCGAGACGTTCTTCTGACTGAAGGTGGAGTTCTCCTGCAGGACCCGGCGCTCGAGGAGGAGGCGGCCCCGCCTGGGCGCGGTCAGCAGGCGGAAGAAGAGCTCGCTCTCGGGGAGCTTCACGCCCCTGGAGACGGCGTGGAGGTCCCGCGGGGTCACCACGGTCACCACGGTCTCCGGCGCGCCGCCGTCCGCCTCCATCTTTGATCGCGTGACCTTGTAGTGGATCCAGCTGACCCGGATGGGGACCACTACCTCGTCGGTCGCCATGAAGCCGATGGTGATCTTACAGCGGAACTGGTCTGACACGTTGGCGGTCTGGAGGCCATGGAAGGTGTTGAGGTACCTGGGAGAGTAGAGAACAATAGAAGAGAACAATAGAAGACAATGGAATAGAGAATAGAGAATACAGGATGTGATAGAACACAATGTGATAGAACAGGATGTGAGAGAATAGAGAAGAATGCCAATAGAACAGAATAGAGTAGAATAGAATAAATGTAATAGAGCCTATTTGCCTTTCGTCCTCCATCTTGATCACATGATCACATTCTGTTTCTCTCCACGGATCAGTCTGGCCACGCCCCCATTCCGAGTTCCACCCGGCAGATGTTTATTCATTTGTTTATTTGTTTGTTTATCTGTTTGTTTGTTTGATACAATGACTGTAGCCGATTTCACACGATGATACGATGACTTTTCATTGCTCTGATTGGTTGTACTAGGTCAATCCAATTGTGCCCTGAGGCATTTTTGGACATTTTGGAAATCAAAAATAATAAATTAAAATAAAAAGAATAAACTAAGCAGTTCCAGACCTTTCGCATTTTTCACACAGCCCTTCCAAACACACACACACACACACACACACACACACACACACCCCTTCCAAACACACACACCCCTTCCAAACACACACACACACAGCCCTTCCAAACACACACACACACACACACACACCCCTTCCAAACACACACACATTCACACACACCCCTTCCAAACACACACATGTTCACACAGCCCTTCCAAACACACACACACACACACACACACACACACACACCCCTTCCAAATACACACACACACACACACACACACACACTCACACAGCCCTTCCAAACACACACACACACACACCCCTTCCAAATACACACACACACACACACTCACACAGCCCTTCCAAACACACACACACACACACACTCACACAGCCCTTCCAAACACACACACACACACACACTCACACAGCCCTTCCAAACACACACACACACACACACACACCCCACCAGCACCCACCTGACGCGCTGCGTCTCCAGCAGCTTCTGGTGGAAGTAGGAGGCGTTCTTCCACTCCCCCCCGGAGTGGAGCTTCTGCAGCTCCCCGTAGCGCGGCCCCTCCACCACGTCCAAGCGCACCTCCACCGGCTGGCGGCCGCCGTCCACCGTGACCAGCACCGCCAGGTGGGCGGAGCTAAGGACGGCCGCCCCGCCCTGCTCCACCTCCAGCCCGGTGTTGTTGACCACGCGGTGGTCCATCCGCACGGCCAGGACCCTCAGGACCACAGTGTTGCTGACCTTCTCGCCGTCGCTCACCCTCAACGCCAGCCGAGACGTCTTGGCTCCCCGGTGCTTGTAGCTCACCTGGCGGCGTTGGGTAGTTGGGTGGACGTCAACATCATGTCCGTTAGTAAACTGTGCAATGTCTTTCTAAGGTCGTAGCTAGCTAGCTGGATGATAGCTAGCCCTGGGACACTGGTGATGTTTGTGTGAATGGTAAATGGTAAATGCTGCACTTATATAGCGCTTTTCCACCTTAGCGGCACTCAAAGCGCTTTACAATGGCCTCTCATTCACCCATTCACACACATATTCACACACCAATGGCGGTAGGTGCCATGCAAGGTGCTAACCTGCTCATTGGGAGCAATTTGGGGTTAGGTGTCTTGCTCAAGGACACTTCGGACATGTGGACAGTCGGAGCTGGGATTCGAACCGCCGACCCTTCGATCATTGAACGACCCGCTCTACCAACTGAGCTACAGCCGCCCCTGTGTGAATGTGTTGACATAACTACCTACAATATGTGCAGTGAAGAAGAATAGTTTTCCACACTGGTGGACGAAAATCCTAATCTAATCTGATGTAATCTAATCTAATCTGTTTGTTTACCTTGCCGTCCTCCAGGTCGGGTAGGGAGAAGGTGGTGATGGGGACGCCGGGGCGGTCCCGGAGCTCCACGTGCCCCGCCTCGGCGTTCAGGCCGCCCGTGACGGTGAACTCCAGCTGGGTGGCGTTGGTGTCGGGGTCGGAGGCCTGCAGGACGTGGGAGGTCAGGGCCCGGCTGGAGTTCTCCTGCAGCGTGAACAGAGGGCCCTCCGGGAGGCGGAGCTCGGGGGCGTCGTTTACCGGCGTCACGGTGATGTTGAACCTGGGATGGAGAGAGAGAGAGAGAGAGAGAGAGAGAGAGAGAGAGAGAGGGGAAGATAGAGAAAGAGAGAGAGAAAGAGAGGAAGATAGAGAGAGAGAGAGAGGGGAAGAGAGAGAGAGAGAGAGAGAGAGAAAGAGAGGAAGATAGAGAGAAAGGAATAGATTGAGAAAGAGTGAGTGAGTGAGTGAGTGAGTGAGTGAGTGAGTGAGTGAGTGAGTGAGTGAGTGAGTGAGGGAGGGAGGGAGTGAGTGAGTGAGTGAGTGAGTGAGTGAGTGAGTGAGTGAGTGAGTGAGTGAGTGAGTGAGTGAGTGAGTGAGTGAGTGAGTGAGTGAGTGAGTGAGTGAGCGAGCGAGCGAGGGAGGGAGCGAGTGAGTGAATGGCAGTCAGCAACACTCACTGCAGCTAATAACCTTTCAAAGCGACACAAGCTACAAACGCAGTCCGTGCCGACTGTAGTTACAGTAGAACTGTAGCTAGCGCCTTAGCCAGGAAGGGTATCACCCTGGTGATCCACCATGTTAGCCCATACTAACGACTGTTAAGGTTAATTCACGGTCAGTGAGGCGAGTGTCGTCCACCTCGTCTTAGACAACGATGGCGTTGCCCGCGCCTATTTTTGGATGTGTGACTGTGTTTGTGTGCTCTGTGCTTTCGCTCTATATTTATACGAATACTTGACTATGAAATTGTCTGAAGCTGAAACTGTAGGATCCTTTCTGTATATGTTGGACATGGATATTGTAATATTGTAATTTTGCTTATGGATGCTTTTTTGATACTTCAAATGCACTTAGCCACTGGTAACTGATTTATGATGACTTGTGTTTTCTAAGATACAGTGGACTTTTTGAACATGATGTATAATATGCATGTAGAAGATGTGCACCATAGATTATATTTTTTAATGCATAGAGTGAACTGTACCAGGAGTCAGGTGACCCTGTTACTTAGCACAATGGGTCTCACCTGTCTAAAGAAAAGGGGTTAATTGTCCATCCCATTAGGGTCATGTGACCCTTAGATACCATATAAATGTTTGGTGTGGCTGTTTATCCAGTTGTCTGAGGAAGAGCGTTGTCGCTCGAAACGTCACTCATATTTTTTGTCCATAAATAATCTTAATGGGAGCTACAGTGTGCGTACTCTTACTTTCTTTGATATGGATGTGTCGTAAAACATTTTTTTGAAAGCGTAATTTGGCGTTTACCTGTGGAGTTTGCTCCCCCTCAGGTAGGCGGGCAGCTGCTTCTTGCTGCTGGTGAACACCGAGAACATGAAGAAGTCGTGGGGGTCCTCGGACCCTCCGTGGACGTACATCACCCTGCCGTGCCACAGGTCCGACATCCCGAACACGCCCTCCTCGGCCTCCTCCTCCTCCTCCTCCTCCTCCTCCTCCTGCTCCCGCTCCCACGCGGGGCCCGGGTCCAGACGCAGCTGACCGTGGCACGGCTGCTCCTCCACGCGGAAGAGCACCTGGGACTGACGGAGGCCCAGCTTACGGAAGTTCACGTTCACCTGGGGGGGAGGGGTGGGTGGGGGGGGGGAGGGGCGGGGTGGGGGGGGTGGGGTGGGGGGGAGGGGCAGGGTGGGGGGGGTATCTTCAATCAAACCGTTCGAAATCCCGAAGCAGTCGATTCATAAGAACCATCAGAACCACAGGGATTGGGGAATATAGCTGAAGTTAGAAAAGCAGACGCTGGACTGGGTCATGATAGAGAGTTATGACTGGCTCAGAACTGGGAGGACCAGACAACAGAGGCTTGGAGGAGAGGAGAGGAGAGGAGAGGAGAGGAGAGGAGAGGAGAGGAGGAGGGGAGAGGGGAGAGGAGGAGGGGAGAGGGGAGAGGAGGAGGGGAGAGGAGGAGAGGAGGAGGGGAGGAGAGGAGGAGAGGAGGAGGGGAGGAGAGAAGGGGCTTGGAGGAGGGAAGAGGAGGAGAGGAGGGGAGAGGAGGAGAGGAGAGGCTTGGAGGAGGAGAGAGGAGGAGAGGAGGGGACAGGAGGAGAGGAGAGGCTTGGAGGAGGAGAGAGAAGAGGAGAGGAGAGGAGAGGAGAGGCTTGGAGGAGGGAAGAGGAGGAGAGGAGGAGAGGAGGGGACAGGAGGAGAGGAGAGGAGGAGACAGGAGGAGGGGAGAAGAGGAGAGGAGAGGCTTGGAGGAGGAGAGAGGAGGAGAGGAGGGGACAGGAGGAGGGGAGAGGAGGAGAGGAGAGGCTTGGAGGAGGGAAGAGGAGGAGAGGAGAGGAGGAGAGGAGAGGAGGAGAGGAGGGGACAGGAGGAGGGGAGAGGAGGAGAGGAGGAGAGGAGGAGGGGAGAGGAGGAGAGGAGGAGAGGAGGATAGGAGGAGAGGAGGAGGAGGGGGGGAGAGGAGGAGAGGAGGAGAGGAGGAGAGGTTTGGAGGAGGGAAGAGGAGGAGAGGAGGAGAGGAGGGGAGAGGAGGAGAGGAGGAGGGGAGGAGAGGAGGGGAGAGGAGGAGAGGAGAGGAGGAGAGGAGGGGCTTGTTACCTTGATGTGTTTGGCCTCTAGGGGAGCCCTCCCTCCCTCGGTCACTACCAGGTCGGTCATCAGAGGGAAGCCGGGCTGGTTCCTCTTCCTCTCCGCTCCTCCGTGGTCCGTGGGCTGGACGGTGGCGGCGAGGCGGTCGGCGGAGGGGCCGGCGGTGGCCGCCGCTTCCGGAAGCTTCTCCGGCTCGCAGCCCACGGACACGTCCTTGGTGACGGTGGCGTGCGGCAGGCCGGTCCTCCGCCCGTTCACCCTGACGTCCCGCAGACAGCCTTTAAACGCCCCGCCCGACATTAACCCCGCCCCCCTCGCCTCGGGGCGCGCTCGCTCGCTGACTCCTCCCAGGTAGAGGGGCCCGCTGAGCTGGAGGCCGCGGGGGTTCGAGGGCGGCGCCAGGGTGGCGTTGACCTCCTCCTCCCCCACCCTCAGCTGCACGGCGTGGGGCAGCAGGCGCAGCCTGACCGGGTGCCAGCCCTGGTCGTCCACGCGGGGGAGGGGCCACAGCTCGCTCCGCCTCCCCCCGAGCGCCACCGCCGCCGCCAGCCGGCCCTCCCTGACCTCCAACGCCACGAACCCCCCGCCGCCGCCGCCAACGTGGGCGGAGCTGTAGAGAACCAGCCCGTCGCCGTCGCCGGCGCCGTCGGGGGCGCGTATCTCGCACTCGAACACGCCCTCCTGGGACACGTCCCACGCCGGGAGGGACAGGAAGGCCCGGGAGCTGAAGAAGCTGATTGGCTCGTCCTCGGAGGCGGAGAACTGGGCGCTGCAGCCCAGCGACACCTCGTGGACGCTCTTGTAGCCGGAGTACGGCCTCAGGTTCGCCAGCAGGTTGTGCTGGTTGAACAACACCTCGTCCAAGCAGCCGCGGAACCCGGGGGAGTTAGGACCCTGGGGGGAGGAGGAGGAGGAGGAGGAGGAGGAGTTGGAGGAAGGATGTTGGCGGCGGCGCCGGATATAGGGCCGGTCCAGTCCGCCCACCCCGCCCACGTACAGCCCGTCCTGGATGGCGAGCTCCAGGTCCGGACCCGGCACGCGCAGCGAGGTGTGCGAGTGGCGGTCGACGGTCAGCGTGACGTCGTGGCGGTCGTGGTGCAGACGGGCGGAGTGCCACGCCAGGTCGTCGAGGCGGACGCCCTTCTCGGAGCGCAGAGAGCGCTCTCCCGAACCCAAGTCCACGGTCACCTGGGGGACGCCATCATTATGGTTATCACACATTCACGCACACACAGACATACACCAGTGTTTGCCATGTCTCTCCTATGATGTTTTTAGCCTCTCTTACTCTGAAAATGTAATTTAATGTTATTTATTGCTTTATAAATGTTCTTAGCCGGTAGACAAACATACTCCTGGAGCTTGCTCCATCGCCTTGTTGAGAGGGGTCAGGGAAGAATTTTTACAGCTCACTTATCTGGCCCCCGGGTGATTACTGTTTTTGTGCTTCCCTCTGGAATATGTAGAGAGTGGGTCGTCTGCCCACCTCCCTTGTTCTCTGTAAAGCGCATTGTGTTGCCTCTGGGTATGAAATGCGCTATACAAATAAAGCTTTGATTGATTGATTGATCACAGATCTGTACAGGGTTGAGTCTGGTGATAAGTCTCTTTTAGACGTTCAGTATCTCAAAATGAGGTGCTAGCACACTAACATTAACCCACCCTGGAGCACACTCACATTAACCCACCCTGGAGCACACTAACATTAACCCACCCTGAAGCACACTAACATTAACCCACCCTGGAGCACACTAACATTAACCCACCCTGGAGCATACTAACATTAACCCACCCTGGAGCACACTAGCATTAACCCACCCTGGAGCACACTAACATTAACCGAGCACACTAACATTAACCCACCCTGAAGCACACTAACATTAACCCACCCTGAAGCACACTAACATTAACCCCCCCTGGAGCACACTAACATTAACCCACCCTGGAGCACACTAACATTAACCCACCCTGAAGCACACTAACATTAACCCACCCTGGAGCACACTAACATTAACCCAGCACACTAACATTAACCCAGCACACTAACATTAACCCAGCCTGGAGCACACTAACATTAACCCAGCACACTAACATTAACCCAGCACACTAACATTAACCCAGCCTGGAGCACACTAACATTAACCCAGCACACTAACATTAACCCAGCCTGGAGCACACTAACATTAACCCAGCACACTAACATTAACCCACCCTGGAGCACACTAACATTAGCCCACCCTGAAGCACACTAACATTAACCCACCCTGGAGCACACTAACATTAACCCACCCTGGAGCACACTAACATTAACCCACCCTGGAGCACACTAACATTAACCCACCCTGGAGCACACTAACATTAACCCAGCACACTAACATTAACCCACCCTGGAGCACACTAACATTAACCCACCCTGGAGCACGTGTGTGTGTGTGTGTGTGTGTGTGTGTGTGTGTGTGTGTGTGTGTGTGTGTGTGTGTGTGTGTGTGTGTGTGTGTGTGTGTGTTCTAACCTGCAGGCGTCCAGAATGCAGCTCCAGCAGCAGGAAGTCCTTCTCCCCGGCGGACAGGAAGAGGATGCCGCTGGGACAGGAAGTCCTGAAGCGGACATGGAGAGACGTCTTGCTGGAGACCTCGGACGTCTTCAGGAGGACATAACCGTCCCCGTAGAACGAGGCTGGACCACAGGGACAGGACAACACAAGACAGGACAACACAGGACAGGTCTGGTAAAAACTATTCTATACAACGGTTAGTTCTGGTTCTGGTTAATTCTGATTGGCTGGAAGCCGTGTTAAAATACTTTGTAACACACCTGGGACCGCATATCATTCCATTTTCAGTATTAACGCGCCTCCCATTTGATCCAATGCATTGTAGTTGTTGTTGTTGCTTGGCAACCCATTTGTTAGGTGATCTATTTTGCTCGGCGGAATTGAGGGAATGATGCTTCGTTTTGAATAAATGTTAATATTTTACATTGCTGTGTGTCTATTTTACACTAATAGCTGTAGTAACCATTGTATAAAAGCAATAAACCACTCGAGGCCGTGTGTTATAGTGATTTTATAACAGCTAGGGGGGTTTAGGCACTCCGCTTCGCCTAACAACGCCCCCTAGCTGTTATAAAATCACTATAACACACGGCTTCTCGTGGTTTATTGCTTAAATCAATGTTGGTGAAACATATGACATGGTGCTTAAAGCACAAGGGTTGTAGGTTCCAATCCCTGCAGGGACTGCATTCACTTAAATATAGTTATTACACACCACCACCAGCTGCTTTAGAAAGATAGTGTGAAGTGTGTGAAGTGTGTGAAGTGTGTGAAGTGTGTGGTTTATCTGATCAGCTTCATGGATCAACTTCAGCTCCTGGAAACTGGAGGTGAGGTCATGTGAGGTGCTGAGGTATTTTGGCGTTGAGTAAAATGTGTCGACATCAAAACCCTGACACTTGTACCTGTACCTGTACTACGCCGGGGGAGGTTATCTGTAAATTAATGCCTGGACAGACAGAAGTGTGTTAATGTTTGGTTGCATCCCACACATTCCAGTCAGATAGAGCCCTGGGGCCCCGGCCACGCCCGTCTGCTCCACAACAACCACACTACAGCCTCCTCAGACCCACATCTCCCTCTGAGACTACCTACTTACCTACCAACCTACCTACCAGCCTACCTACTACCTACCTACCTACCTACCTACCTACCAACATACCTCCACTACAACCACACTACAGCCTCCTCAGCTCCACATCTCCCTCTGGAACTACCTACCGATCTACCTACCTACTACCTACCTACCTCTACTACAACCACCCTACAGTCCCCTCAGACCCACATCTCCCTCTGAGACTACCTACATAGCTACCAGCCTACCAACCTACCTACCTACTCACCTACCTGCTTACCTACCTACCTGCCTGCCTACATACCAACATACATACCTACCTACCTACCTACTTACCTTCCTACCTACCAGCCTAGCTACCAGCCTACCTACCAGCCTACTCACTTACCTTTCTACCTACCTACCTACCTACCTACCTACCTACCTACCTACCTACCTACCTACCTATCTACCTACCAACATACCTACCTACCTACCTACCTACCTACCTACCTACCAACCTACCTACCTACCTACCTACCTACCTGTCTACCTACCTACCTACCTATCTATCTACCTACCTACCTACCTACCTACCTACCTACCTACCTACCTACCTACCTACCTACCTACCAACATACCTCCACTACAACCACACTACAGCCTCCTCAGACCCACATCTCCCTCTGGAACTACAGTACCTACCTACCAGCCTAGCTACCAACATACCTACCAGCCTACCTACCTACCAGCATACTCACTTACCTTCCTACCTAC
Organism: Borostomias antarcticus; assembly: GCF_949987555.1. Classification (NCBI taxonomy): domain Eukaryota; kingdom Metazoa; phylum Chordata; class Actinopteri; order Stomiiformes; family Stomiidae; genus Borostomias; species Borostomias antarcticus. Next base: position 2,663,172 of record NC_140263.1, on the reverse strand, counting down.
CTACCTACCTACCTACCTACCTACCTACCTACCTACCTACCTACCAGCATACCAGCCTACCAGCCTACTCACTTACCTTCCTACCTATCTACCTTCCTACCTACCTACCTACCTACCTATCTACCTACCTACCTACCTACCTACCTACCTACCAACATACCTACCTACCTACCTACCTACCTACCAACATACCTACCTACCTACCTACCTACTTACCAACATACCTACCTACCTACCTACCTACCTACCTACCTACCTACCTACCTACCTACCTACTTACCCCCCTACCTACCTACCTACCACCCTATTTGTCTGCTTATCCACCTACCTACCCACCTACCTACCTACCTACCTACTAACCTACCTACCTCCCTACCCAACTACCTACCTACCTACCAACCTACCCTCCAACTAGCTGCCTACAGTACGTAAAAGTGACTTGTAATGGTTCACTGAACCCCAGCAGAATGAGTGATCAGCCCCCATTAACCTGTATTGATCCCCAGGCTGGAGAGTGTAAGTGGCCCCTAGCTCAGCCTTGACTATCTGCTATCAGGATTCAATTCATGACAGCTAAGTGCACTAAGCAGTGAGCACTGCGGTGCCAGGAGCTAAATTAGCAGGACATGTTGTGCTGGTTTAGGAGGGTGTAGGGGAAGCTGGTTAGAATATGTGGAGCATTGGGTCAGTAGACGTCAATGGGCATTTGGGAATGATTCCAAACCAAATGTTACGACCTTGTTGTACCAAGAGAGGGAGACAATTGGCCCAGTGGTGAATAACCTCAGTGACCGGGTCAGTCACAGCCTCTCCACAAGCTGACCCTGAATCGCCTCGCCATGGTAACTGCATCTGGACCGTCTGTCCACTTACATCATCATCACCAACCTCAACCCGGACCTCACACGAACACAACCCTCAACCACTGGCCTGGTCCCAACCTCAACCCTCCATCACTGGCCTGGTCCCAACCTCAACCCGGACCTCACACAAAAACCAGCTCAGTGGCCTTGTGGTTAGAGTGTCCGCCCTGAGACTGGGAGGTCGTGAGTTCGATCCCCGGCCGAGTCATACCAAAGACTATTTAAAAATGGTACCCGATGCCTCCCTGCTTGTCACTCAGCATCAAGGGTTGGATTGGGGGTGAGTCTCTGTGTCATACTAGCATCATGTCCAGGGGGTGGACTTGTACATACTAGCATCATGTCCAGGGGGTGGACTTGTACATCAAGCTACCTCACGCTAAGGAACCAGGAGATAGGCTCCTGCCCTATGGGCCACTAGGCTGGAGAACCAGTTCCCAAGGCTACTTACTTACTTACAAGTTAAGAGTCTGTATCAGACGTGCAAACAAAAGTAAGGTTGGAGAACCTTTTCGGATCAGAAAGAACTCTTTAGGCCTCCGATGGAACTGAAAATTGTTTTCTTCGGAACCATATATGGTTCTAGATGAAACCTTTTTTCAGAGGGTTCTTCATTGTTACAAATGGTTCTTTCTATAGCTTCTCTTTGGAGTGTGGGGAGATTGTGAAGTATGGGAATGAAAGGAGATATGAAGGTGAGGTGGTACAGTAGCCATTCATAACACCTTAGTGAAACCAGACATTACAGCGTTATTATGTTGAAATAATACCGTATCATTCACAACAAACCTCCACAACGCCATATCCACAAGGAATAACGCATTCGTGTGTGTCTGATCAAATCTGTGGGATATCAATAACTTTAAGAGAAGGAGATCTATGTGTCGGGTAAATGCCTATGTATAGACTGGTCCAACTAGAGATTAAACTCTTCCATCTCAGTGTCCCACTAAAGTCTGAGATTATCTGCTTGGCTGTCTGGATCCATCAGATTAGATTATTGGTATAATCTGTCTGCCAACTGCAACATTCCCTCACTCCCTCTTGGAGGTCCATATCCATGATAAACCTATACAATCAATGCATATTGTGATTCATATGTAACAAATTATAGTGTTTATGAAAGTCAAGTCCCAAAATATTGTTTTATGACTATAGGCTATGTTCAAAGATTTTGAACAGTGCATTCTGCAGAACACATTATAGCATGTGATTTTTATAACAGTAATGCTGTAAGATAAACTCCAAAAACAGACGAGAGATGAGAGAGAGGGGAGATTCCCCTGGACTGTGAAACTTACCTGCCAACACTTGTCCACTGAAGAGCAGCAGGAGAAGCAACTCCGTCAGGAATAAGTCGTTGATCGACAGAGAAGTCCCCATCTGTCATTCGTGCATTGCTTCCCTTACGTGGAAAATCAGGATGCTTGATAGAAGTCCATTGTTTTGACTCAGTCGACCACTTACCCCATTATCAACTCTTAAATGGGGACAGTTACCTGTGCGTCCTACGAACGTCAGGAGAGACGCAGCCTGGTAGCCCCGCCCCTAGTAATGTTTAATAAACACATTCATGATTAAATAACATCTAATGAGTGGAACATGGAGAGTGATGCCAGATAATCTAAGAATAGACGTGCTTTTTCGTAGTTCTTCATCTTCATCTGTCAATGGACACAACGAAAGACATCATTGCATTAGTTGGTAGTCGCAGGCTGGCAGTTTATTGCAATCCCCAAATATGGCCACTAGAGGGGGCTGTTTCATCACAAACAGCATGTTCTGAGGGCTCAGTGAATGGAGGAGCAGGTTATTCTCCAGTTTGAACAGTAACAGACTCCTAATGAAACACTCGACCGGTGAAGTATCATTGTCTCATCATAAATTATCTAGGATTGCCTCCGTTTCTGAGTTCATAATCATGTAGTTAGATGTCTGGAAGGTTGGGATCTCCTAGATCATCTATAAGGGACCTGTAGGGTCACTCTGGGTCACCTGAGCTGTAATAATAATAATAATTAATGGGATATTCATTCATAACCTTTATTTAGGCTGAGAAAATACAGTGAGGGTGACCAAGTCCTCATTTGCGATGTCACAGAGTAAAAAATAAAAATAAAAATACAATACAGATCACAACAAACAATACAACAATAAATACAATAAAATAACCACAACAATGATACAGCAATAAGTGCAACAGTCAATGAAAACAGCTACAAAGAGAGCCAGAGTCGCTGGACAGTGGGGACCTGAAGTGCCCTAGTGAGGGCAGAACTGTGACCTTAAGTGACCTCTGCCAGTCGTTCCACGTAAAGGAAACACTGACAGACAAGGCTAATCTCCCAGGCTCAGTGTTGGCACTAGGCCCTTTAAACATCAAAATCACTTGATTGAGTGGCATAAGAGTTTGTCCTCTATTCCAAGGATGACAAGCAAGCAAGGAGGGATTTGATAATAAAAAGGGACCGGTGTTTGTCACAAGACCTGTGATGATCTCAGAGCAGAGTGTGACTGTGTCCAGAACCTTCTACATTGAAGGACTAGCAATCCTATAAATAGTATCACCCTAATCTAAAACTGATAAGAAAACTGCTTCCACTATCCTTTTCCTACAGTGAAATGGGAAGCTTGTCTTGTTTCTATAAATGAAAACGATTCTCTGTCTCAGTTTGGTGACCAGATCATTCACGTGATATTTAAAGGAGGAGTTCTCCTCAATCCACATGCCGAGGTATTAATACACTGGGACTCTCAATCAAAGCACAAGTGGCAGATATAGACAGGTTATTATGCGTAGAATTTGATGATCTAGAAAATAACATCTATTTTGTCTTGCTCGCATTCAGGACCAGCCTCAGCTCAATCAGAGCATCTTGGAGAGCATTAAACGCATGCTGTAGATTGTCAACAACACCATCAACTGAGTCAGCAATACAGTATAGGACTGTATCATCCACATAAAGATGGGTGTGGCACAGTGGTAGAGAGCTAACAAAATATTAATGTAGTGAACAGGACTGGACCAAGGACTGTGCCCTGTGGAACCCCCCTGGTAAAAATCCTGAATGCGAGCTACCTGACATCACCAACTGTGATCTTTCTGACAGATAATCTCTAATCACAAGACAGTTCATCAAAACCTATATCAGCCAATTTATGTAGAAGTAATGTATGATCGACAGTATCAAAGGCTTTTGCTAAATCTACAAAAAAGGGTGGCACAATGTTTCTTTTTATCTAAGGCAGACATTATGTTGTTAGTAACCAAGGTAACTGCAGTAGAGGTACTGTGATTGGGTCTGGATCCCGATTGGTTAGAGCTCAGGACTGAGTGACTGGTTCGAAAATGCTTGAGTTGAGTGTTAACCACTGATTATACAACGGTTAGTTCTGGTTCTTGATTCTGATTGGCTGGAAGCCGTGTTAAAATACTTTGTAACACACACCTGGGACCGCATATCATTCCATTTTCAGTATTAACGCGCCTCCCATTTGATCCAATGCATTGTAGTTGTTGTTGTTGCTTGGCAACCCTTTTGTTAGGGGAACTATTTTGCTCGGCGGAATTGAGGGAATGATGCTTCGTTTTGAATCAATCTTAATATTTTACATTGCTGTGTGTTTTTTTTTACAGTAATAGATGTAGTAACCAGCCACAAGTTGTATAAAAGCAATAAACCACTAGAGGCCGTGTGTTATAGTGATTTTATAACAGCTAGGGGGGTTTTAGGCACACCGCTTCGCCTAACAACGCCCCCTAGCTGTTATAAAATCACTATAACACACGGCCTCTCGTGGTTTATTGCTTAATTCTAGAGTTTTAGCTAAGCAAGATAACTTTGGAATAGGTCTGTAGTTGTTTACATTCAATTTGTCTCCACCTTTATGTAAACGGAGTACATGTGCCTTTTTCCAGATGGAAGCGAAAGTGCCTGTTTCAATAGATACATTCAATATATGAGTAATAGAATCTACAATAAAGGGGGCAGCTAATTTTAGAAGGAATGGGTCCAGCTTATCTTCCCCAATGGAACAGCTGGGCTCGATACCCAGCAGAGCATCTAGAATGGAGCTAGAGGAGAGGGTCAGAGGGAGAACTGTGATACTTGACCAGTGGAAGATAGCCGATTGACAACTTTAAGAGGAGGCACAGTGTGAAGCTTTGCCTGCCTCTGCAGAATGTCTGTTGAGGGTTTCACAGATCTCCTTGGGCTCCATAATCAGCCCATCTTCCTTTTCTATATGGGTGGGCAGGGAGGTAGTGGGGCCGTTCTTAATTGAATTGGATATTACAGCTCAGGTGACCCGGAGTGACGCTGCAGGTTATTAAACTAAACTGTCCGACAGGAAAAAGTATGTGAAGATGGGCAAAAACATCTCTTACTCCAGGTCCATCAGCACCGGCGTCCCCCAGGGCTGCGTTCTTTCCCCCCTACTCTTCTCCCTGGACACCACCAGCTGCACCTGCAGCCACCAGTCTGTCACGCTCCAGAGGTCTGCGGACGACACCACCCTCATCCGACTCATCCCTGAGGGAGACCAGTCCGCCCACAGGTGGGAGATGGACCAGCTGCTGTCCTGGTGCGGCCAAAGCAACCTGGAGATCAACGCTCTCAAGACAGCGGAGATGATTGTAGACTTAAGAAAGAAACCAGCCCCCCCCCCTCCATTACACTGAATGACACCCCAGTGTCCACTGTCGACTCTTTCCGCTTGCTGGGCACCACCATCTCCCGGGACCTCAAGTGGAAACTAAACACCAGCTTCCTCGTGAAGAAGGCACAGCAGAGAATGTTCTTCCTGAGCCAGCTGAAGAAATTCGGCCTACCCAAAGAAATGATGGTACTCTTCTACACCTCCATCATCGAGTCCATCCTCACCTCCTCCATCACCATCTGGTACCCTGCCGCTACAGCCAAGGACAGGGCCAGACTGCAGCGCGTCATCCGATCCGCTGAGAAGGTGATCGGCTGCAACCTGCCCCTCCCTCCTGGTCCAACCTGCCCCCCCTCCTGGTCCAACCTGCCCCCCCTCCTGGTCCAACCTAACCCTCCCTCCTGGTCCAACCTGCCCCTCCCTCCTGGTCCAACCTGCCCCTCCCTCCTGGTCCAACCTGCCCCTCCCTCCTGGTCCAACCTGCCCCTCCCTCCTGGTCCAACCTTCCCTCCCTCCTGGTCCAACCTGCCCCTCCCTCCTGGTCCAACCTGCCCTCCCTGCTGGTCCAACCTGCCCTCCCTCCTGGTCCAACCTGCCCTCCCTCCTGGTCCAACCTGCCCTCCCTCCTGGTCCAACCTGCCCCTCCCTCCTGGTCCAACCTGCCCTCCCTGCTGGTCCAACCTGCCCTCCCTCCTGGTCCAACCTGCCCTCCCTCCTGGTCCAACCTGCCCCTCCCTCCTGGTCCAACCTGCCCTCCCTCCTGGTCCAACCTGCCCTCCCTGCTGGTCCAACCTGCCCTCCCTGCTGGTCCAACCTGCCCTCCCTCCTGGTCCAACCTGCCCCTCCCTCCTGGTCCAACCTGCCCTCCCTCCTGGTCCAACCTGCCCCTCCCTCCTGGTTCAACCTGCCCCTCCCTCCTGGTCCAACCTGCCCTCCCTCCTGGTCCAACCTTCCCTCCCTCCTGGTCCAACCTGCCCCTCCCTCCTGGTCCAACCTGCCCCTCCCTGCTGGTCCAACCCTGCCCCTCGCTGGAAAGAAAATTCCTAGCGCGTTGTAAAACGTCAATAAACAGTTTCTGATTGTGATTGTGATTCTGAGGGGAACGACGTCCAGCAGGTCATGGGGGTGTTATAACGGAGGTGTTCTATCTGGGCTGAATGGCCGTGCGCTAGCGAGGGGAGACTGGTTGACCGCTGGCTGATTGAGTTAACATGAATGTGTGTGATTGTTCAGAAGGGCCAGGAGGAAGACGTGGCGGCAGGTCTGTTTCCTGTCACAGAGGGCGGTGTGTTGACGGCCATGTGGCTCAGCAGAGGGACAGTTAGTCCATCAGCTGAGACCAGAGGGACAAACTCAAATATCAACATCCAGGAAGTCGGCTTCCTGCACCCAGATTATTAACCAAATCCTAATAGGATCTAAAATCATTTTCAACCACTTTTTATCTCTAGACCTGCCCTAATCTGTGTCCATGAATCAATAGTAGTGTAAAAATGTAGTTGTAGACTGCTAACTAATCACAGATCATAGATGAATCTTAACATAATCTTTGTTACTGTACACTATGCAGATGTGTGTCATGGTCAGGTATTGTATGACTGTTTTGTAAGTCTGTATGACTACAAACTCTATTTATGGCGCGATAGCGTAGGCCAGGGAGATTGCGTAACCCACTTCTGTTCTGGGGCCAGAGTTGAGATGTTTTTAGCCTACGTTTCCCAGAACCCCCCTCTGTTAGGGTTTATTTCCACTGTAGTAAAGATACAAGCAGGAGTTGATGGTTTATGTAACTACAGAACAGGGAAAACCACAGCCCTAAAATGACCCATCTGTGTGTGTGTGTGTGTGTGTGTGTGTGTGTGTGTGTGTGTGTGTGTGTGTGTGTGTGTGTGTGTAAATGTGTATATATGCATGCATGCTTCTGCCTGTGTGTGTGTGTGTGTGTGTGTGTGTAAATGTGTATATACGCGTGCATGCTTCTGCCTGTGTGTGTGTGTGTGTGTGTGTGTGTAAATGTGTATATATGCGTGCATGCTTCTGCCTGTGTGTGTGTGTGTGTGTGTGTGTGTGTGTGTGTGTGTGTGTGTGTGTGTGTACTCTCCATGCCTCCTGAAATCCCCCAGTGAAGAAACAGAGACGCCCACTAAGCGATGTCGAGCTCCGGAGGAATTCTTCTGATATTTGATCTGAGCCTCTCTCCCCTCCTCCCACAATGCAATGTGACGCTGTGACCAGCTGGCGTCCTGAGAGGAGAGAAAAGAGAGAGAGAGAGAGAGAGAGAGAGAAAGAGAAAGGGGGATAGAGAGGGAGGTAGAGAGAGAGAAAGTCTGTGGGTTGAGCCAAGAACGCATTACCTGAGACTGGGGATGAGTCACAAGCACTTTTGTCTCACTTGAATGAAGAGAGGTGGTAGATTGAGGAGTGGGTGGGGGAGGAGGGGGAGGGGAGGGGGAGGAGGACTGGAGGGAGGGGTCGGGGGGAGGGGTGCGGGAGGGTGGGGGGGGGCAGGTTGCGGGGTAGAGACTTATCTCTTGAGTCTCAAACAACCTCCTTGGTCTCAACGCACCCACCAGCCTCTACTTATGTCTGAATGCTGGTTTTGTCTGTCTCCGTGTCTGTCTGTCTGTCTTTCTCCCCACCTGTCTCTCTGTCTGCCTGTCTGTCTGAGTGTCTCTTTGTCAGCCTGCCTATCTGTCTGTCTGTCTGTCTTGTCTGTCTGTCTGTCTGTCTGTCTGTCTGTCTGTCTGTCTGTCTGTCTCTTTGTCAGCCTGCCTATCTATCTATCTATCTATCTGTCCGCCTGTCTTGTCTGTCTGTCTGTCTGCCTGTCTGTCTGCCTGTCTGTCTGTCTGTCTGACTGCACATGAGGAGCAATGAAGTAT
>NC_140263.1:2644574-2649574 GCF_949987555.1 Borostomias antarcticus | reverse complement strand
TTAAGACTGGTCTTTGATTTAACTTTAAGTTTCATTTTTACATAATCTATCAATTACATGTTTATCGACTGTGCCCAAAAGGCAGGATGTGCTGTTTCCAGGCTATAGAAGAATAGAAGGCTATTTGTGAGATGGAAAACAAGGTTTCCACACATCACAAAAAACCCTCAGACAGTTTCTGCAGCCCAAACATTCTCCAGCCAACATCACGCCCTTCCATAAATCACACTCTTCACAACATTTTAGGGAAAAAGTGGGTGGTGGCCGATGACGTTCAAAGAGCCTCGATTGATCGCAATGTGGCCAATCAGATCACTCACATATTTCAATTTTCCCAAGTCTCCTCCGTGATTGGCTGTTTTCTCTTTCGAAGCGCACGCCCCTAAGAAGATGATTGGACGCCTTTCCCGGTTTTCAACAGGTCATTTGAATACGGCTGGTCGTGGTCACTTCAAGTGACTTGAGCTCCGGGAGCGCAGAGGACAATGAACGCTGCGAGCGGAGACTCATATCTCTAATGATCAAATTGATCATCGCGTTGTGATCTTTGTGTGTTTTATTCCTGTGGATTATCGTTTTAGGATTAATTCATTCTTCAAATGGTCACCATTACCAAACTCGCATAGTCTGAAACAAACATCCTATTTTACATTGAATTATTCTCGGATCTTTTTTTTCACGCATCCTATTTAAAACTTATTCTCGGATCTTTTTCCCCAGTTGAGGTAAGCATACTTTACCCCATAATGCACATATTCTATTCATTTTGATTCATTTTTTTTATTGATCAATAGCCTTATATTTACTTTTCTGACTTCTCAGTCCAGTTTGCACTGGACTCATTGCACAGACATGCATGCAGGGAGGCGCAGACTAATATTAACCACCACGCACATAGTTGCGCCCAACGTGGGGGCTTGAATCGATTAACTTAACCCGAGTCTCATGCCCTACCGACTGCATTGAAAGGTGGATATTGACAGATGGGGGTCCTGTTATACTCTTATTATTTATAGTATCCCTACTAAAGTGTACTGCCACCTACCCCAGGACCAGGCCGCCCTTGAACTAAGTTAATAAAGCCTTGTCTATCTATGTTCTTCAATACAGGCTCTTGCAAGTAGCTGTGTGCTTGCATTACATTTACATTACATTACATTACAGTCATTTAGCACACGCTTTTATCCAACAATAACAATAATTGCATTTAACGTAGGAAGAGCCAATGTACTACTACTTGCCAGAACTCACAAGTGCATCTTCTCTCTAAAACAAGTGACTAAGAGCATAATGAGTGCTGAAGGCAAAGTGCAAGAATAGCAATCTAAAGTCTAAAGCTTGCAATACTGTGTGTGTGCGTGTGTGTGACGTTGGTAGCATATCTGGACACCTCATCTCTGTTGCTACTGTGTATTTGCGTGGTATCAGACTAAGAGTAGCTTCCTTCAGCCCTTCGTTATCAGGGTTGCATAACGTCCTGTACATGCAGGTTATAGAACTATAACCATAATAATAATGGCGCTGGCTATTATGCAAAGTTACTTTAAGTGAACTCGCCTTGGTGCAGAGACTGCGGGAGTTGAACCTACACCCTCGGAGGCCAATAGCGTTTTTACTTCATTCATTCTGTATTATACTGCTTCAGGTGTGTGTGTGTGTGTGTGTGTGTGTGTGTGTGTGTGTGTGTGTGTGTGTGTGTGTGTGTGGGTGTGTATAGTCAGTATACTAGAGGTGTGTGTGTGTGTGTGTGTGTGTGTATAGTCTGTATACTAGTGGTGTGTGTGTGTGTGTGTGTGTGTGTGTGGGGGTGTGTATAGTCTGTATACTAGTGGTGTGTGGGTCGTAAAGTAGCAGGTTGCTGCTTCCTGAGGAGTTAACCACCATCAGCCTAATCCTTTAACGGGGTTAAGAGAGGGAGGGGGGGTAGAGAGAGAGAGAGAAGGGAGGAGAGAGGGAGAGAGAGAGAGAGAGAGAGAGGGAGAGAAGGGAGGAGAGGGAGAGAGAGAGCGGTGGGGTAGGGGTGGGGTCAGTTTGTTAGCAGGGGGCAGGAGTGTGCCAGGAGCACAGGGCAGGTTTAGTGGCTGCCGTTAGACCAGCTCAGTGGCCTTGTGGTTAGAGTGACCGCCCTGAGAGAGGTTGGGGGTTCGATCCCCAGCCGAGTCCAGGGCATGTACTCGTACATCAAGCTGCCTCACGCTAAGGAATCAGGGGATAGGCTATACGCCACTAGGCTTAAAAACCATTGGTTCTCAAGTCTAGAACTATGTGTAGATTTATATTGATAGAGCTCTGCTTGCTAGAGATGTAACGGTATGAACATTTCATATCACGATTATAGTGACCAAAATTATCACGGTTATCGGTATTATCATTATACCTGTTATCATTACATACCTACTGCTTACCCCACGCCACAAAGAGGACATATACGTACTTGGAGAGATGGGTAGTGTGCCTGGTTTCAGGACAGCAGGTCATGGGTTCGAGTCTACCCCACAAAACACTTCCATAGTTTTTCCCATCTGTGTAAAAAGTCGACCCTCATACCCCCGGTGGCGCTGACCTTCGACCTCGCATCCGTCAGGTTACCATGCCGCCCACCACTCCCTACGCCGCCAAGTTCAGCCCCAACCCGTACGCCGGCTGCGGCCACGACCTCGACCACCACGACCTCGGCCACGGCGACCTGGGCCACCGCCGCGACCCCTACACGCGCCTGGAGGCCAGCTACGGGGAGATGTGTTACCATGACAACAGCCTGGTGTCGGGCTCCCTGGAGGCGCTGATCCAGCACCTGGTCCCGACCGTGGACTACTACCCAGACGTGAGTCTCTCCGCTGGTCTCTCTGCCTCTTCGCTGGTCTCTCCACCTTGCCCAATCAGGTGTCTCTCTGCCTCTTCACTAGTCTCTCCTCCGGGACCAATCAGGTGTCTCTCTGCCTCTTCACTAGTCTCTCCTCCGGGCCCAATCAGGTGTCTCTCTGCCTCTTCACTAGTCTCTCCTCCTTGCCCAATCAGGTGTCTCTCTGCCTCTTCGCTAGTCTCTCCTCCGGGGGCCAATCAGGTGTCTCTCTGCCTCTTCACTAGTCTCTCCTTCTTGCCCAATCAGGTGTCTCTCTGCCTCTTCCCTAGTCTCTCCTCCGGGCTCAATCAGGTGTCTCTCTGCCTCTTCGCTAGTCTCTCCTCCTCGCCCAATCACCTGTCTCTCTTTCTTTCGCTCTCTCGTCTCTCCTCTTGTCCAATCACCTGCTCGCTGCCTCTCACTGGTCTCTCTTCTCATCCAAACACCTCGTTGATATTATGCTTCTGAGGTAATTTTGATGCTTGCGTTTGCTGTTGTTGACGTTTTGATGTTGACGTTTGGCGTTTGTGTTTGTCAGAGGTCGTACGTGTTCACCTTCCTGTTGAGCTCCCGCCTCTTCCTGCACCCGTACGAGCTGATGACCCGGGTGTGTCATCTGTGTGTGGAGCAGCACCGGTCTGGAGACCCCCTGCTGGACAAGGTAGACACACACACACACACACACACACACACACACACACATTCACACACACACGATCACTAACACACACACACACACACACACACACGATCACTAACACACACACACACACACACACGATCACTAACACACTTTAGTATTCGTGAACACACAGTCATACACATGCACAAATCAACACACATTAGAACGCACCAACACACACACACACACACACCTGTTAAACACGGGTTCGCTCGTCTCTGTTTTGTCCCCAGATCAGGATCCGTGAGGTGGCCCCGAAGATGGTCCAGCTGCTGACGGAGTGGACGGAGACGTTCCCCTACGACTTCAGGGATGAGAGGATGATGCTGTGTCTGAAGGATATGGGCCACCATCTGGCCCGCGGAGACCAGGTACTCTAGCTCAGTCTGGGTCAGTCTAGCCCAGGGAGACTAGGTACTTTAGCTCAGTCTGGGTCAGTCTAGCCCAGGCAGACCAGGTACTCTAGCTCAGTCTGGGTCAGTCTGGCCCGGGGAGACCAGGTACTCTTGCTCAGTCTGGGTCAGTCTGGCCCGGGGAGACCAGGTACTCTACCCCCCCTGGGTCAGTCTAGCCCGGGGAGACCAGGTACTCTACCCCCCCTGGGTCAGTCTGGCCCGGGGGGACCAGGTACTCTACCTCAGTCTGCGTCCAGGGCTGCATCACTCTTACCTCGTGAGACCATCCTGATCTCGCGAGGTCACATGTTTTACTCCACTCATTAGACTGGGAAAGCTCCATAGAGATCCGTTTGGCATCAGAAAACCATCAGCCAATCAGCGTTCTATGAGGAAATACCAGCGCCAACGTCAGGCATGGTGTAGTTGTGACGATAGCGAGAAGCAACTGTTCATTCTAAAACAACCATGGCGGAGGTTAGCGTAGATGCTGTTATAGCATCAGTTAAATCTGAACTAGAGAATATTTCCTCATTGAAATAAAAGCAAAGAAAGGCTTTTCTACCAACGGTGAGAATTTGATTTACCCGTGACAGACAGTGATAGACACATGGTTCATCCAATCACCTGTGAAGTGCCTGCCCTTTTGCAAACAGTTTCCAATGAAGCTTTCCCAGATGGTTGAGTGAACAACAAACCATCTGGCGCTTGAGGTTAGCATCACTCCGGGGACCACCGCAAGCACAACAGAACACCTCCGCTAACAACACACACAGCGAAAGAAAGAGCTAGACAAAACGAGAAAGCTAGACATAAACAAGCAGGTAGACATAAACAGCAAGGTAGACATTACTGTAACGACCAGCTAGACATAAACGAGGTAGACATAAACAACCCTTAGATATAAACGACAAGCTAGACAAAAACAAGAACGATAGGCAGTGACTGTTGACTTGTCTCTGTATGTCCTCAGTACTAGAGGCAGTAACAGTGTTGACTTGTCTCTGGATGTCCTCAGTAAAAGTGGCAGTAACAGTGTTGACTTGTCTCTGTATGTCCTCAGTACTAGTGGCAGTAACAG
>NC_140263.1:2627074-2639574 GCF_949987555.1 Borostomias antarcticus | reverse complement strand
AAGACATTGGTCCATGTTTGAGTCAGTCTATAAACGCTGCTCAACGAGAGACTGAAGACATTGGTCCATGTTTGAGTCAGTCTATAAACGCTGCGCTCAACTAGAGACTGAAGACATTGGTCCGTGTTTGAGTCAGTCTATAAACGCTGTGCTCAACTAGAGACTGAAGACATTCGTCCAGGTTTCTTCGCTAAATGTGGGTGGAAACAATTTGGGAGATAGAAAAAAAGCCAGCATTGTAGAACCAATCCAGCGTCTTTAGGGCGGGTTTTTGAAGCGGTTAATGTTTTGTTTTGATTCTCCACTCCAGTTTGATTGGAGGACATCATTTCCTGTAAACCGGGTCTTTCACCCTATTGGAGATGTAGACAGTGGCTCTGATTGATAGTGTCGGTTTTTGGAGCCATCTCCAGACTTTGGGAAGCAGAGATCTCGAAGGTCTGATGTGTCATATCAACTAAGAGACACGTACAGTACTGTTTCACATTGCTTATTTGTTTGTTTATGTGTTTATTTGTTTGTTTATCCCACAGAAACTGTGGGAGCTGGCCAAGCAGGTGAGCGAGTTCCTGGTGTGGCGTCAGGTGGTGTGTCCGTTCGAGAGAGACCGCAGGATCCTGCAGCACCTCGTCACCTCGCCGGTCTTCACCGAGGACGGTAAGCACACAGGGACAAACGGCACAGCACACAGAAACAGATGCGGAAATATTCTAGCATTTCCAAGACACAGATTAAGGTCTGACGGCATTGTTAGTGTTTATGTCCTTCGAGTTTCTATTTATGTGGACATAAATAAATGATTCAACTCAGTGTGTGTGTGTGTGTGTGTCCCACAGAGCTGCACCTGGCCTCTTATGAGAGTGAGGGACCAGAAAACAACATGGAGAAGGACAGCCGCAAGTCTCTCAGGTGTGTACAGTACCTGCACACACACACACGCACGCGCGCGCACGCACGCGCACACACACATGCACGTGCACACACACACGCGCACACACACACGCACACACACACACACACACATTACCTGAACCTGCACCTAAGATCACAGAAACACTAGATGCTAAAAGATTCCACAGGCACATAACCTACTGTCTCTCTACTGTTAATTAACTGTTTTGCGTTTGTTTTGTATTCCAGGTCGTCCCTGTTGCACAGAGAACGGGATGCGCGGTCGTAGAGAGGCAGCGGGTGCGTTCCGTTCCAGAAAGTCATTTCCTTCCCACTTAATTGATCTGAGACGACCTCCTAGTGTCCACCAAGATCTATCCAGTCCTGTCACACCTGTGCCGACACTCGGACTGAGTTTCCATTTCCTTTCACTTCATTATTCAGTCTGAAGGCTCACAGACGTTTTCCCAGATGGGTGTTACCTAAGGAGTCCTAACCAATCACGTCATGCAGCTTAATTCTGTCATCGCATTCAAAGGATGCTCATTGGCCTGGTTGGAATTCCAACTGAGAAATCACTCTGGACGAGAGCCTTTCCAGACTCTAAATCGCATTTTGAAAATTCAGATTCAGGGGTTGTAACCAGGCTATGCTGACACGTGACCTAACACAGATCTGTGCTAACGTGGTATGACAGCAGAGAGCACCACCGCCCCCTAGTGGTGAAGAGGTGAATAAGGAGTGGTGAGGGTGCAATCTGTTCTACAGTATCACTAAAGAATAAATATTGTCTCTCTCTCTATATATAAAATATAAATAATTGATAGAATATAAGTATTCTATCTGTTCTACAGTGGGCGCGTTAAGTAGCTGAGTACTCAGTCAGCACTCAGTGATCAGAATTCACTTAACGGGTCGCTAAGTTACGCTCAGACTGATCTCAGAGCACAAGTGAGCAGTTTTGAACTATGACCTGTTTGAGCCAAACACCACGTCATCATCATCATCATCACCTGAGCAAAAAAAAAAACGGGGCGTGTTTTGTCTTGGGAGTCGTTGGGACGCCGCTCGCTAATCACACATGATTGACAACAGGTGAAAAGTTCTTGTCTCCTAGCAACTCAGCACTAAAGCAACTACTTAACGCACCCATTGTCTCTATGGAACAATAAGCACTCGTTCAGTATAGCACAGCTCACTGGAGAACAGGGCTGGGTTTAATACATAGTCGGGGATATTTGAAGGTGGGTTTGTGTCAACGGAATAGAGCATTATAGAACTTCACATGCCAAGCTAAATTAGGTGTGTGAAGTCTATATTACAGATATGTGAAGTCTATACCCTTTAACTGATAAGATAGTCACCATGCAATGAACATGACTTGTTTCGTGAGATGTCTAGTACACAGTACTTTGTATGCTACCAGAGGGTTATTCAAACGGTTAGCTACTTCAGTGTTTTATACAGCTTTTCTATAGTTCTATACATAGCTTTAACTGAATAGCTAGATACTATCTGAATGGAATATTTGGTATGCTTTCAGTAAGAACATACATTTTCTTCAGAATCTACCTTTACTGGTTGAAATGGTTGTTTCTGTTTTACTAATCTTTTCTACAGTGACTCACTCACCACAGGCTTGTTGCTGGTTGGCTAGCTCTGTGCTCCTAGGAACTAAGCTGCTCTGTTTCCCATGTTTTTACTAAAACAGTCAATGTATGATGTCTGTGTGTGTGTGTGTGTGTGTTTGTCAGGAATAACTGAATTGTTACTACTTACAAAGTTGTTACTGCTACTGCTTCTGTAAAAACAGAACCTCGAACTCAGCCATCTTGGATTGAATCGTTAAACTACAGATGTGATCTAACTTCCTGTGAATATTTACTCATGAACTGCAGCTAAACCTTTCAATTTTATCTTTTATGTGTCTGTTTATCCTACAGTTCTTATTTTGAGGAACGTTTTGTATAAAGTTTGTTTTCTACAATGTGGTTTTGTATCATGTATCTTTGTTGTAAGACTTATCAGGGTACATAATGAGGTTCTTATTTGAAATAAGAAGCTATTTTTTCTTTCAAATTAAAAACAAATTAAAGCTGCTTCGCAGCGATGAGGCGGGGCCAGGCAATTTCCGACAAGTTTAGGAGCAATAAGCGAGCGAATAGGACAACAAGAAAGTTGACATTCCAATGTTCATTTTGTAAATTTGTATCGTAAAACATTTGTAAAACATTTTGATGCGTTGTAAGCTCGATTTTGATAATTCAACAATGGTCAATGAGTTTGTGAATTACAGTCTGAAGATCCAGTGTAGCAAGTTTGGTGTTAATTGATTGAAAAATGTTGGATGAGATATGTTTATTAATTTTTACAGGTTTTGTTTGCTTTTCTTCATAATTGAACATTAACTTCAGCAGCTGTGTACTCAGTCAGTTGCCAATCAATCGATTTAGTCATTGTAATCCTCGGCGGGGGTTGGGTAGGGTTGCCAACAGCGATGTCTCCGATTCGTGGAGCTTGTGTTGGATTATGGGTAACGTAGTTGTCTCTGTATGAAGTGTTGGTTTCAGAGGACAGAATTAAACATATTTTAAAAAATTCTATTTTTGAGATAAAATTCTAAAAAAAAATCATACTACATCTTGGATATGTGGCTAATGTTGTCACTTTTTATGAGGATGATCAGCCATTGATTTGGCGAGAATAAATAGGAACTATATACAGAACTGTTAACAGTAAAACTTTTTGATGTGCTGTGGGCTCAATTTTTCATATTTCAAAAATCTGTGAGGATCGTTTGGTAAGGACAGTCTGAAGATACAGTAGATCAATTTTGGTGTCAATTGAACTAAAAATGTGGGAGGAGATAGGTTTGATAGGTTTTACAGTTTATGAAGAAATCAGAGTGATGGACTTCAAAATTCCTGCAAGGTCAAAGCGTATGAAAGTTTTGTCTCACTTGGGCCTACATTCACGTGGTGGTTTTACAGTGATGGCACCTATGGCTGATTTGTTATGATTTTTTTAAGTTTTAAACTTTAGACTGTTGCTGTAGCGCCACCTTCAGGTTTATTGACCTACAATGCAGGTTGAGGACTTTGGGTATACTACTGGAGCTATGTGCAAATCTTGGTGATTTTTTGTCCACGGGAAGTTAGACTTCAGTGGAAGATGGAGAATAATAATAATAATCAAAATTCCTGCAAGGTCAGAGTGTATGAAAGTTTTGTCTCACTTGGGCCTACATTCACGTGGTGGTTTTACAGTGATGGCACCTATGGCTGATTTGTTATGATTTTTTAAAGTTTTAAACTTTAGACTTTTGCTGTAGCGCCACCTTCAGCTTTATTGACCTACAATGCAGGTTGAGGACTTTGGGTTTAGTACTGGAGCTATGTGCACATTTTTGTGATTTTTTGTCCACAGGAAGTTAGACTTCAGTGGAAGATGGAGAATAATAATAATAAGTAAAACATTTTAATGCATTGTAAGATCAATTTTGATAATTCAATAATCTGGTCAATGAGTTTGTGAATGACAGTTTGAAGATCCAGTGTAGCAACTTTAGTATTAATTGATTGAAAAATGTGGGTTACAGGTTTTGTTAGCTTTTTTTTCTTCATAATTGAACATTAACTTCAGCAGCTGTGTACTCAGTCAGTTGCCAATCAATCAATTTAGTCATTGTAATCCTCGGCGGGGGTTGGGTAGGGTTGCCAACAGCGATGTCTCAGATTCGTGGAGCTTGCGTTGGATTGTGGGTAATGTAGTTTTCTCTGTATGAAGTGTTGGTTTCAGAGGACAGAATTAAACATATTTTTAAAAATTCAATTTTTGAGATAAAATTCTGAAAAAAATCATACTACATCTTGGATATGTGGCCAATGTTGTCACTCTTTATGAGGATGATCAGACATTGATTTGGCGAGAATTAATAGGAACTATACAGAACTGTTAACAGTAAAACTTTTTGAAGTGCTGTGGGCTCTATTTTTCATATTTCAAAAATCTGTGAGGATCGTTTGGTAAGGACAGTCTGAAGATACAGTAGATCGATTTTGGTGTCAATTGAACAAAAAATGTAGGAGGAGATAGGTTTGATAGGTTTTACAGTTTATGAAGAAATCAGAGTGATGGACTTCAAAATTCCTGCAAGGTCAAAGTGTATGAAGGTTTTGTCTCACTTGGGACTACATTCACGTGGTGGTTTTACAGTGATAGCACCTATGGCTGATTTGTTATGATTTTTTTAAGTTTTAAACTTTAGACTGTTGCTGTAGCGCCACCTTCAGGTTTATTGACCTACAATGCAGGTTGAGGACTTTGGATATAGTACTGGAGCTATGTGCAAATTTTGGTGATTTTTTGTCCATGGGAAGTTAGACTTCAGTGGAAGGAGAATAATAATAATAATATAGGCAAATACAATAGGGTTCCGGCAGCTACGCTGCCTGGCCCCTAAAAATCCTGTCTTGCTTTCTCTTTCTCAATGCTTCCTGTCTGAATGCCTGAAGTCACAGGAAGCTCTGACGCCACCTAGTGTTCAAAACTAGAATCTGACAACAAATATTGAACTGAAAAGGCAATTATTCTTGCAATTCACATACAAAACAAGCAATTTATTTGGAGAAATGTACAAAAAACATATTCAATTTAAAAAATGTATAAAAAAGTGGGTAGACTCCATATACCTCTGAATACCCTCCACTACATCACTGGTTCTGTAGATGTACTTGTACGGTACGGACGACGTTAAAAAGACGGTGAGCGGGTATGTGCAGCCAGGTGTCTGGCCAGATGGTGGTGCTGTTTGAACACCTCCCTGCAGATGGGGCAGCTGTGGCGTCGTTCCTCTCCGGGGCTCCGGGGGTCGGCGGGCGACGCCCCCTGGTGGCGGCTCCTCATATGCGCCACCAGGTCGGAGGTGAGGCGGAAGGTCAGGCTGCATCGGGCGCACCAGTTCTGAGCGTGCAGACGGAGGGGCGGGGAGAGGTGGCGGGCGTGGGGGGGGGGCAGGGCCTGGATCTGGGGGAGGAGGGTCTGAGTCTGAGTCTGGAGGAAGAGGGCGGGGCTGTAGAGGGGATGGACGCTCCACGGAGGCCCCAGAGCTAGGGTCCGGGGCCCAGCGCCGAGGGAGGTGGTGGTGGAGGTAGGCCTCGCTCTCAGGGGGGTCCTGGGGGGTCCTGGGACTGGGTGTAGGAGTTGGGGGAAACTGGGTGAGAAGGCGGCCAGGCTGAGGCTAAAGCTGCTCCTGCTCTGGGTGGGTGGGAGACTGAGGCCAGACTTCCTCATTATGCTTGAAGCGCGACAGCCCCCTCCTTCTCCATCTCCTCCTTCTCCTCCTCTGCTCTGCAGCGACAGTTTTACCACAGAGGGCTGTAGGTTACAGCTGCTCTCCTCCTCCTCCTCCTCCTCCTCCTCCACCTCCACCTTGACATGTCTTCTCTTCAGGCTCCTGCTCCTCCTCTCATCCCTGGCCAGGTTGTGGAGGTCCGTCCCCTCTGTCCTCCTCTCATCCCTGGTCAGGTTGTGGAGGTCCGTTCCCTCTGTCCCCCTCTCATCCCTGGCCAGGTTGTGGAGGTCCGTTCCCTCTGTCCTCCTCTCATCCCTGGTCAGGTTGTGGAGGTCCGTCCCCTCCGTCCTCCTCTCATCCCTGGCCAGGTTGTGGAGGTCCGTCCCCTCCGTCCTCCTCTCATCCCTGGCCAGGTTGTGGAGGTCCGTCCCCTCTGTCCTACTCTCATCCCTGACCAGGTTGTGGAGGTCCATCCCCTCTGTCCTCCTCTCATCCCTGGTCAGGTTGTGGAGGTCCGTCCCCTCTGTCGTCCTCTCATCCCTGGTCAGGTTGTGGAGGTCCGTCCCCTCTGTCCTCCTCTCATCCCTGGTCAGCTTGTGGAGGTCCGTCCCCTCTGTCCTCCTCTCATCCCTGGCCAGGTGGTGGAGGTCCGTTCCAGGTGCGCTGTCCCCAGAAGAGCTTCTCTTGAAGGCAGACCTGGACTCAGGCTTCTCTGCGTGGGAAGTGTAGTCTTTTGGACCAGGCAAAGTGTAGTCTTTCAGGCCAGGTGGGCTGTTGGATGACAGCCTCCGGATGCAGAGGAACCTCTGGTGGGCCAGGAAGGGGAACTCTGATTCGAAGTGCTGGTTGCAGTGGGGACAGATGTATGGAGGGACACCTGGAAGTAGAGGATTTGGATTATTAATCTAATTTCATGCTCTGTGGAATCTCACTTTATATTCGGTGGAATTTATATAATTAGCCTATATAATTGACATAATATCCAATATAAGTTGGAATTTGAAAGATGGAATAAAAACTCACATTAGGCTCACACTGATCACTTATTGTAATGTAATTTAATGTAATGTATTGCTTTATAAATGTTCTTAGCCGGTAAGCAAACATACTCCAGGAGCTTGCTCAATCGTCTGGTTGAGAGGGGTCAGGGAAGAATTTTTACAGCTCACTTATCTGGCCCCCGGGTGATTACTGTTTTTTTGCTTCCCTCTGGAAAATGTAGAGAGTGGGTCGTATGCCCACCTCCCTTGTTCTCTGTAAAGTGCATTGTGTTGCCTCTGGGTATGAAATGCGCTATACAAATAAAGCTTTGATTGATTGATTGACTTATTGACTTTTAAAGTGTACCTTGGCTTTGCGCCAGCAGCAGGAGCTTGGCCAGGTCTTCGCTGTACCAGACCAGCAGCTCCTCATCTCTCCGGATGTCCCTCAGAGCTCGGTAAAACAGCTGGCCGTTCTTCACGTAGGCGGACAGGTTCTGTTCCGTGGGACCCCGGGCCGACTGGACCAGGCGCAGCCACACCGGACCGTCCACACTCAAGTGGTCCACAGAGGTGTCCACCTGCTGCACAGAATAGAAATACATGACACAACAAACCAAAACGGTACCTTTAACCAGAGTTTTACAGAGTTTTCACATAAAACAATGTTGGTATCATCTGGTCATATAGTCCTATTCACCCACCTTTATGATATACGGCGCGGTTCTCCTGTCCATGGATTTGAGAGCGATGAAAGCGATGCTGTCGTAAACAGAGGTGTGTTTGAGCTCACACGGTCCAAAGATTGCATTCGCCGGGATGTCCCGCTCGGTGTGGACGCGCATGAACATGTCAGTTATCCACCGTCGCGCCGTCTTGGCCTCCGCGCTCCAGAGTGCGTTGGACTGAATATCTGTCTCCGTGGTGTCCTGGAAACCATGACAATTTAGATGTAGACATGCTCATATAACATAACAGAGGAGTGTTAAATATATATAAAGCATCCATTCTCTGAGGAAACACAAGCCTACTTACCATGCTGTCCATCAACAGAGTGAAGTATGGATTTAAAATCCCTTAGGCTCCACGCGTTCCGTGTAAATCGTGGGCCCCTGTGGTGTTGTGGGGTGTTTTACGCGCATCAGAAGTATCTGTGTGAGGAAGCCAGCGTGAGAAGATGATTTTATAGGGCGGTCTCTCGACAATGAGCAGGGACACTCTCCACGCTCCGCCTTCATCTCAGATTAGGTGACGCTAATAATCTCTGACAACCAGAGAGGGATTAAGATGAGTGTTGGTAAAAGGAGGTCAGGAAGGGTGTCACTGTCACGGCATGAGGCCAGGATAGCATGAAGGTATATTTGGGACGAAACTCGCCTCCTGAAATGGAACATAATCTCCATTAACCGTGTGGTTAAAAAGGAGAGGAGATGGATTGTTTCACACGGAGTGAAACAACATGAGCTCACGAGATCAGGATGGTCTCACGAGGCTAGCACAGAAGAATAAAAAACTAAAACTAATACTGAAACTAATAAAAAATTAAACTAAAACTAAGCATTCAAAAAAAACGAAACGAAACTAGCAAACCTGCTTTAAAACTAATCAAAACTAAACTGAAATTGAAAACAAAAAGTTAAAACTATATAAAAATAAAAACTAAAGAAAAAAGCAAAACTATTATAACCTTGGTCCATGCCTGCCTCCGTGTCTCACCTTCACGCAGGGCCATCAGAGTCCACTTGCAGGCAGGTGAGAAATCTAACCCCTGTGTTAGATGGGGCCTCAGACAAAGTACAGCAAGGAGAGATTGGTGGTTGTCTGAAAATACAGACCACACAGTCTGAAGTTAAGACATTTAAAGGTTCAACTGGAATATTGTTGACTTGACATTTAGCACAAATGCTGAATATTCATGATGAATTAGTGAGACCTGTTCATTCTCTGGTAGAATCAGGGGTGAGGAAATGAATATATTCTGTGAAATTTGGTGGGATCCAGGTCACAGTATATTTTGCCCATTAGTCAGCACCATAACAGGAATGAAACCTGCACACATACGAGTCAAGGATGTTGACATTAGCATTGCTCACAATAGGAAGTGTGTGTAATGTTTATGCCTGGAGGTTTTAATATTAAGCTTAATATTCTATTCCATTGTTAATTATTATGTTCAAGCCACAGCCTAGTGCTTGCTTTAGCTAATCTATACTAAAACACCCAAAGTAACATTTCCATTATGAATAAATATGTACCTACTATGGACTAAAACCTACCTTGCCTACGATAGATGTAACCGCTATAGGCCTAAATATATATTAATAAAGAGTTAAAGTTATTTACATAGCAGAGAGACATATGCAGACAAGAGAGAATGTTTAGCTAAGGTAGCTAGCTAACATTATACAACTAGTTCTGGTTCTTGATTCTGATTGGCTGGAAGCCGTGTTAAAATACTTTTTATACAACGGTTAGTTCTGGTTCTTGATTCTGATTGGCTGGAAGCCGTGTTAAAATACTTTGTAACACACGTGGGACCGCATGAAAGAGAAGGCTAGTATAGTGTACTGTATGAAAGAGAAGGCTAGTATAGTATACTGTATGAAAGAGAAGGCTAGTATAGTATACTGTATGAAAGGGAAGGCTAGTATAGTGTACTGTATGAAAGAGAAGGCTAGTATAGTGTACTGTATGAAAGAGAAGGCTAGTATAGTATACTGTATGAAAGAGAAGGCTAGTATAGTATACTGTATGAAAGGGAAGGCTAGTATAGTGTACTGTATGAAAGAGAAGGCTAGTATAGTATACTGTATGAAAGAGAAGGCTAGTATAGTATACTGTAT
This sequence comes from Borostomias antarcticus, assembly GCF_949987555.1. Lineage (NCBI taxonomy): Eukaryota > Metazoa > Chordata > Actinopteri > Stomiiformes > Stomiidae > Borostomias > Borostomias antarcticus. The sequence goes on along the minus strand of NC_140263.1, from coordinate 2,629,567 downwards.
GAAAGAGAAGGCTAGTATAGTATACTGTATGAAAGAGAAGGCTAGTATAGTGTACTGTATGAAAGAGAAGGCTAGTATAGTATACTGTATGAAAGAGAAGGCTAGTATAGTATACTGTATGAAAGAGAAGGCTAGTATAGTATACTGTATGAAAGGAAAGGCTAGTATAGTATACTGTATGAAAGGGAAGGCTAGTATAGTATACTGTATGAAAGAGAAGGCTAGTATAGTGTACTGTATGAAAGAGAAGGCTAGTATAGTATACTGTATGAAAGAGAAGGCTAGTATAGTGTACTGTATGAAAGGAAGGCTAGTATAGTGTACTGTATGAAAGAGAAGGCTAGTATAGTATACTGTATGAAAGATAAAATTATTTTTCCGAGGTAGTCTTCTTCTGTGGTGGTGGCGGTGCTTGAAGCTTCAAAGTGTATTAACACTGTATTCTGTGTATTAACACTCTGTATTCTGTGTATTAACGCACCGAAATGTGAGACCACAGATGTGTAGAGTGATCACAGATGTCGGTGTATTAACATGCGGAAATCAGTGACCACCGGATCTGATCTGATCTGGTCACTGATGGTCACAGAATTCCTCATAACACCTGGTTGAATCAGGGCGACGCGAAACCTCCGGTTGGAAATCCGTCGGTTGCTCTGGGAGGCCAGCAGCTGATGACACAGTGGAAGTCTGAAGTGCTAACAGTAACTATAACAGTACTCCTATATGCTAACATGGATATCTTATCTTATCACTATAGCTTACAATTAGAATCAGAATCAGAATCAGTTTTTATTATTAAAAAAATTCTTTATTTAGTTTTTATAATTTGCCACCACCACCGCCTCCTCCTCCGAGCCATGGAAGAGGAGAGAGAGAGAAGAGGACATCTCTCTCTCTCTCCCTGACTCTCTCTCAGTGGTCCAGAGAGAGAGAGAGAGAGAGGAGAAGGAGATACCATCTAGACATCTCCACCCCCCCCCTCTCTGGCTCACTGAGAGAGAACCAAGATCTCTCTCTGTGAACCTGAAAGGGGGGGGGGGGAGGAGGAGATGTCAAGATGATATCTCCTTCTCCTCTCTCTCTCTCTCTGGCCCACGAGAGAGAGCCAGGGAGAGAGAGGAAGACGCCCCCCTCTCTCTCTCTCTGGCTGCTCTTCCTCTGTCGCTCTCTGGCTTTTATACACCTCCTGGCCCACGTCACAAGGCCGCTCTGTGACGTCACGGTTTGTAAGGCTCTTTTGACAAAACCACTTTGTGTGCGTCATAGAGTTCTAGAATCACTGTAAATCACTTGATTGGCACTTTCAGACAGGTGTGATGAAGGTGCTTTTGCAAATTAAACCGTGGTCGGAACAACAAGACTGAGCTGGGCAGCCCACCCACGCGTATAGCGGCATATCTCAATAAAGACTTTATTATAAAGACTTTGTTGCCATAAATTAGCTGGCTTATTCTAGCAGCCGATTCTAGCAGCCTAGCAGCGTTCCGTTCATAACAACGCAGGCGCCTTCACGAGTATCCTGGATTTGGCGTTAATATTATAATACTATTCTCTCGTTTATAATAAAGCAACTGCCAAAAGTTAAAAAGTCTTTATTGAGATGTGCCGCTAGGGCGTAGGTAGGCTCCCCATAGACCTGGTCCAGGTGATATCCTACAGATAACTCCCCATAGACCTGGTCCAGGTGATATCCTACAGATAACTCCCCATAGACCTGGTCCAGGTGATATCCTACAGATAACTCCCCATAGACCTGGTCCAGGTGATATCCTACAGATAACTCCCCATAGACCTGGTCCAGATATCCTACAGATAACTCCCCATAGACCTGGTCCAGGTGATATCCTACAGATAACTCCCCATAGACCTGGTCCAGATATCCTACAGATAACTCCCCATAGACCTGGTCCAGGTGATATCCTACAGATAACTCCCCATAGACCTGGTCCAGGTGATATCCTACAGATAACTCCCCATAGACCTGGTCCAGGGCGATATCCTACAGATAACTCCCCATAGACCTGGTCCAGGTGATATCCTACAGATAACTCCCCATAGACCTGGTCCAGATATCCTACAGATAACTCCCCATAGACCTGGTCCAGGTGATATCCTACAGATAACTCCCCATAGACCTGGTCCAGGTGATATCCTACAGATAACTCCCCATAGACCTGGTCCAGGTGATATCCTACAGATAACTCCCCATAGACCTGGTCCAGATATCCTACAGATAACTCCCCATAGACCTGGTCCAGGTGATATCCTACAGATAACTCCCCATAGACCTGGTCCAGGTGATATCCTATAGATAACTCCCCATAGACCTGGTCCAGGTGATATCCTACAGATAACTCCCCATAGACCTGGTCCAGGTGATATCCTACAGATAACTCCCCATAGACCTGGTCCAGGTGATATCCTACAGATAACTCCCCATAGACCTGGTCCAGGTGATATCCTACAGATAACTCCCCATAGACCTGGTCC
>NC_140263.1:2597074-2622074 GCF_949987555.1 Borostomias antarcticus | reverse complement strand
TGGTGGTGTGTGTTGTGTTATAGTGTAGTGTGTTGTATTGTACTGTGTAGTGTAGTGTGTTTGGGTGTGGTGGGGTGTGTTGTATTGTGTTGTTGTGTGTTTGTGTGTGGTGTAGTGTGTTGTATTGTGTTGTTTAGTGTGTTTTGGTGTGTTGTAGTGTGTTGTACTGTGTTGTGTTGTGTGTTTTGGTGTGGTGTAGTGTGTTGTATTGTACTGTGTTGTGTAGTGTGTTGTAGTGTGTTGTATTGTGTTGTGTAGTGTGTTTGGGTGTAGTGTGTTGTATTGTGTAGTGTGTTTGGGTGTGGTGTAGTGTGTTGTAGTGTGTTGTGTAGTGTGTTTGGGTGTGGTGGGGTGTGTTGTATTGTGTTGTGTGTTTGGGTGTGGTGGGGTGTATTGTGTTGTGTAGTGTGTTTGGGTGTGGTGGGGTGTGTAGTGTGTTTGGGTGTGGTGTAGTGTATTGTGTTGTGTTGTGTGTTGGGTGTGGTGGGGTGTGCAGCGGGAAAGCTAAACGGTTTCTTACTGGTGTCTCCAGGTCTGGGAGTGTGAATGCGAACTGGGGAGAGATCTACGGCTTCGTGGAACAGCTCACCAACAGATTCGTCAGGTAAGAAGCAGAGTTTAGACCAGACCGGTTTAGATGAGAATGAACCACGTTAATGCGTTAGTGTCCTACAGACGTTGGCATAGTGACCGCACAGACAGTAGTACTGTAGGAACACTCAAACTAATGGGTCTATAGAACCATTAGAAGAACCCTGTTGAAGAACCCTCTTCAGGTTTGAAACGTGCTGTTCCAATTTGTTTTGGAAACGCTACACCATAGTTTGTTGAAAAATCATAGCACACATGGTCAAACATACCACAAAGCCAACAAAAATGCGATTGAGCAAGTTATATCGGGGGGGGGGGGTTATTCCAACAAAACATCAACAAACATCGGCATAGTAAATCAACCCAACAGAATTCAATCCAGTATCAACCCAACAGAACACAACTGTTGGCTGTTTACGTTTGTTGACATCTACTTTAAAGGGTTCAACGTGGAACATCTTTCCAGAGGATTCCTCTATCATTACAAATTGTTCTATATAAAATTTTTCTTTTTTCTCTTCTTTTTTTAAGAATAGGACAGGTACTGTAGGTAGAGTTGGATATACAAGCACATAACAGGAGCTACAGTAGAAGCACTCTAAAAAGCATGACCGCATCGCTCGTCAGTATATTGCCTCCACCCTCAGTTGCCCCTAGCTGGGTAAGGTCTTGCTAACACAGATGTGACCATCTCTCATAAACATCTAGAAATAGACCACCTTGAACCTTTGAGCTTTTGCCAGCTACACCACCGAAAAGCTAGCAATTCGATAATGTGGGTGGGCAGTATTTACACTGAGGAGGAGTGAGTTGAACCAATTCCACCGAGGAAGGGGGTGTAATGATTAATCAAGGTGTAATGATTAATCAGTCTTATTTACTCTATTTGTCTGTGTTGGTTCAATACCTGTCAGCTGTGGATATGCTGAAAACCAGGAAGTAGGTGATAGCTTTGTTAAGCAGAATGGTGTTGGACAAAAACGCAGTACCAAGATAACTTTGTATGTGTGGGGTATTTATAAATAGTTTATAATAGTGGGGTACTAAATTTAACCCTGTGAACGCTGGGCTAAGCAGATGGCAGTGGTGGGCAGTGACCAGACAGGGTGGGACTGTAATTTTAGAGGAGAGGATTTAGTGCCATTTAAGAGGAAACATTTGAACAGCCCCTCCCTTATTAGAGGAAGCCTCATAAGAATAGTATGAGTTTTTAATTAACTTATTTTTTAAAAGCTATGGCATAAATTGTAATTGTAAACTTCACTTTGGCCTTTTGTGCTGGTGTGTGTGTGTGTGTGTGTGCGTGTGTGTGTGTGTGTGTGTGTGTGTGTGTGTGTGTGTTGCAGTCCAAGGATGAGAGTGTCCTACATCGTCTTCTCCTCTAGAGCAGAAGTGATTCTACCTCTAACTGGAGACAGGTACATCTCTCTCTCTTTCTCTCTCTCTTTCTCTCCCCCTCTTTCTCTCTCTCCCTCCCTCTCTCTCCCTTCTCTCTTTTCTTTCTCTCTCTACCTCCCTCACCCAACGATTTCTCACTGTATATTCACAACCATATGACAACATGTCTAATTCCTCAGATGTTCTATATAAATGTGTGTCTTGTTTACAGGAGTGAGATCGAGGAGATGTTCTATATAAATGTGTGTCTTGTTTACAGGAGTGAGATCGAGGAGATGTTCTATTTAAATGTGTGTCTTGTTTACAGGAGTGAGATCGAGGAGATGTTCTATATAAATGTGTGTCTTGTTTACAGGAGTGAGATAGAGGAGATGTTCTATATAAATGTGTGTCTTGTTTACAGGAGTGAGATAGAGGAGATGTTCTATATAAATGTGTGTCTTGTTTACAGGAGTGAGATCCAGGAGATGTTCTATATAAATGTGTGTCTTGTTTACAGGAGTGAGATCCAGGAGATGTTCTATATAAATGTGTGTCTTGTTTACAGGAGTGAGATCCAGGAGATGTTCTATATAAATGTGTGTCTTGTTTACAGGAGTGAGATAGAGGAGATGTTCTATATAAATGTGTGTCTTGTTTACAGGAGTGAGATAGAGGATGGATTGAAACAGCTGAGTCAGATCAAACCTGCAGGGGAAACATACATGCATGAGGGCATGATCGCGGTATGTACTTTAGAATCATAACACATTATGTGAAAGATACAGATAGATAGATAGATAGATAGATAGATAGATAGATAGATAGACAGACAGACAGACAGACAGACAGACAGACAGACAGATAGATAGATAGATAGATAGATGTATAGATAGATAGATAGACAGACAGACAGACAGACAGACAGACAGACAGACAGATAGATAGACAGACAGACAGACAGACAGACAGACAGACAGACAGACAGACAGATAGATAGATAGATAGATAGATAGATAGATAGATAGATAGATACAGTAGATAGACAGACAGACAGACAGACAGACAGACAGACAGACAGACAGACAGACAGACAGACAGATAGATAGATAGATAGATAGATAGATAGATAGATAGACAGACAGATAGATAGATATATGCTAAACTGTATAAACAGTGTAAAGTGTTGTGTTGAGTGCAAACCTACCAGTGTAATGAGTTGTGTTGAATGCTAACCTGTATAACAGTGTTATGAGCTGTGTTGAATGCTAACATGTATAACAGTGTAATGAGTTGTGTTGAATGCTAACCTGTATAACAGTGTAATGAGTTGTGTTGAATGCTAACCTGTATAACAGTGTTATGAGCTGTGTTGAATGCTAACCTGTATAACATTGTAATGTTGTGTTGAATGCTAACCTGCATAACAGTGTAATGAGTTGTGTTGAATGCTAACCTGTATAACAGTGTAATGAGTTGTGTTGAACGCTAACCTGTATAACAGTGTAATGAGATGTGTTGAATGCTAACATGTATAACAGTGTAATGTTGTGTTGAATGCTAACCTCTATAACAGTGTAATGTTGTGTTGAATGCTAACCTGTATAACAGTGTAATGAGCTGTGTTGAATGCTAACCTGTATAACAGTGTAATGTTGTGTTGAACGCTAACCTGTATAACAGTGTAATGAGTTGTGTTGAATGCTAACCTGTATAACAGTGTAATGTGTTGTGTTGAATGCTAACATGTATAACAGTGTAATGTTGTGTTGCAGGCCTGGAATCAGATGAAGGTTCAGGTCACCAGATCATCTAGTATCATCATAGCTCTGACCGATGGAAAACTGGAGATCTACCCCTATGAACTAACAATACAGGAGGTGAGACCACACACACACACACACACACACACACACACACACACACACACACACACACACTAGAGATGTGCGGATGGAGTTTGAGCGCACCCACATCCGCGTGCACTCGATCATCCACCTGCCACCCACCCGACGGGATTATCTTCTAAAATGTAGAGATTCGCACCCAACCCGCCAAACAGGAAGTTATTGTATTTACATTTAAATGATGTCCAGCCGTTCGTGCTCATTCGCTTTTCATATAGGCGCACTTTCTTGACTTAAACAATTTAAAGATTATAGGCTCGCTTTCGCAGGATCTGGGTTGACGAAGTGGTCGAGGGTATTTGAGTGAGCTGCAGGTCTCGCGCTTTCTCACAGTTGTTATAATATAATATATATAATTATAGCAGTTATTAAATACGAATATAACTGATAAATCCACCCACAATCCACCCGAAATTAATCACAATGTTGATTTTTATTGGCCCACCCACCCGCGGATGCAGATATCCGCGGATATACTGTATCCGCAATATTCGCATCTCTAACACACACACACACACACACACCTGTGTTCTGCTCCCCAGGCCAACACTGCCAGGGCGTATGGCGCCAGGGTGTACTGTGTCGGTGTTCAAGACTTTGATGCGAATCAGGTATAGTGTGATTCCTTCTGTGCATTTCAGGTTAAAGGTTAAAGTCCCGATGATCGTCACACACCTGCGTGTGTGAAATTTGTTCTCCGCATTCGACCCATCCCCTGGGGGAGCGGTGAGCAGCAGCGCTGCCGCGCTCGGGAATCATTTGGTGATGTAACCCCCCAATTCCAACCCTTGATGCTGAGTGCCGAGCAGGGAGGCAACAGGTACCATTTTTATAGTCTTTGGTATGACCCGGCCGGGGATCGAACTCCCGACCTCCCAGTCTCAGGGCGGACACTCTAACCACAAGGCCACTGAGCTGGCATTTAATTTCATCACTGTTTTCAAAACATAGACATCCATTAACAATCTTCCTGTCAAAACGTTTTTGCGTCGCAGTTTATATGAAGCGCAGATATCTTTCATCTCAGCCGAGGAGCTCTGGCTCAGTGATGATCAGATTTGTAATCGTGTAATCATGTGTAACCTGATATCAGATCAACCGCCCCGGCCGCTGGGTCCTCCTCTGTTGCCCCGGACTACGCCAGGCCTGCCGCCTGGACAGGAAATGATGATGTAATGCTCTAATTAGATGCCAGTGCTGCTTCCTGTCCGTGTTGCAGTGCGTTAGATGAAAGCCCTGACAGCGCTGTGTGGAAAAGCAGACCCAACCGTTTCCTTAGACGATTCTGCTGTTGTACTTGTGCTCGCTCGGCTCTCTCTCTCTAGGCCGTCCTCGGACGAGCCCTCCGTCGGAGCTTCTGGTCATCCCTATCCCCCGTACATTCGGCCAGCTCGCCGGTACTCTCTGGTACTCTCGGATACTCTCCGGTACTCTCTGGTACTCTCCGGTACTCTCTGGTACTCTTCGTTACTCTCCGGTACTCTCTGGTACTCTCGGATACTCTCTGGTACTCTCGGATACTCTCTGGTACTCTCGGATACTCTCCGGTACTCTCTGGTACTCTCCGGTACTCTCTGGTACTCTTCGTTACTCTCCGGTACTCTCCGGTACTCTCCGGTACTCTCTGGTACTCTTCGTTACTCTCCGGTACTCTCTGGTCCTCTCTGGTACTCTCTGGTACTCCCCGGTACTCTGTGGTACTCTCTGGTACTCCCTGGTACTCTCCGGTACTCTCCGGTACTCTCTGGTACTCTCCGGTACTCTCCGGTACTCTCGGATACTCTCCGGTACTCTCTGGTACTCTCCGGTACTCTCTGGTACTCTCTGGTACTCTCGGATACTCGTCGGTACTCTCCGGTACTCCCCGGTACTCTCCGGTACTCTCCGGTACTCTCCGGTACTCCCCGGTACTCCCCGGTACTCTCCGGTACTCTCTGGTACTCTCCGGTACTCTCCGGTACTCTCTGGTACTCTCTGGTACTCGCCGGTACTCGCCGGTACTCGCCGGTACTCACGGTACTCGCCAGTACTTGCCGGTACTCTCCGGTACTCTCTGGTACTCTCCGGTACTCTGGTACTCTCTGGTACTCCCCGGTACTCTCTGGTACTCTCCGGTACTCTCTGGTACTCTCTGGTTCTCGCCGGTACTCACGGTACTTGCCAGTACTTGCCGGTACTCTCCGGTACTCTCTGGTACTCTCCGGTACTCTGGTACTCTCTGGTACTCCCCGGTACTCTCTGGTACTCTCTGGTACTCTGGTACTCTCTGGTACTCTGGTACTCTGGTACTCTCTGGTACTCGCCGGTACTCTCTGGTACTCTCCGGTACTCTCCGGTACTCTCTGGTACTCTCCGGTACTCTCTGGTACTCTCGGATACTCTCTGGTACTCTCCGGTACTCCCCGGTACTCCCCGGTACTCTCTGGTACTCTGGTACTCCCCGGTACTCTCTGGTACTCTCGGTACTCCAGGCTGCTCTGCCGTTGTCGTACAAATATGCAGAATGTTGACGTCGCTGCTCTCTGGTTCTCCCTGGTCGTCCAGCTGGCTCACATAGCAGACAGCAAGGAGCAGGTCTTCCCTGTGCTGGCCGGCTTCCACGCCCTCAAAACCATCGTGAACTCGGTGAGCTTACAATTACCTCACACTGTACGTTATGTGAAAGTTTTTTTTTTTTTCAAAACAAAACATTATTAAGTCAGCTACGTGATAGTTATTCTTTTTTCTGCAGATTCTGAAGCAGTCGTGCACAGAGATATTCAGGATAGAACCATCCAGTGTTTGTGTGAATGGTACGTTTCAAAGTTCGAAGATCACAATCAACTTCCTGTTGTAATTCAGCCCATTCAGATGCAACCAGATTCATTTGAAGTCAGATGTTTATCTACGCCTGTGAAGCATCCAATAAGCTCCTTCGCTGTTTTGTTTACGTGCGTGTTTGTTTGTTTGTTTGCTTGTTTGTGTTTGTGTTCCAGAGTCCTTCAACATCGTGCTGAGGGGGAGTGGCTTCACCCAGGGGAGGGGCACCGACGGGGTGGTCTGCACCCTCACCCTCAACCAGCAGAGCTACAGTCAGTCAACACACACACACATACACGCGCGCACACACACACAGACACACAAACACACACACATGCACACACACACACAAACACACACAAACACACACACATGCACACACACACAAACACACACACACAGACACACAAACACACACAAACACACACACATGCACACACACACACACACAAACACACACACACACAAACACACACACATGCACACACACACACACAAACACACACACACAAACACACACACATGCACACACACATGCACACACAAACACACACACAAACACACACACATGCACACACACACACGTACTGTTTGCATGCACACACACATCTACAATTATGAAAGTATTTTTATACTGTGGTCGATTCAAGCTGGTTTCAAACAAAAGACAATAGTTTTATTCTGTTACGATTTGCAATTCGGACTCAATGCACAGGAAGTGAATCCAGGCAAGAGTGAGTGACTGGGGAACGAAAGCGATAGTTTATAACATGAAAAAGGAAGGGAAATAGTTTCAGGATGAAGAGGACAGGGAAGTGATGTCACACAGGAACAATTTGTAGTTTTAACAGACTGATTCTAGAGGAACGAACTACAAAGTTAGAACAACAGTCAAGTAGGAAAACAAAACACTTTGGTGAGACTTGAATTTCATTCACACTACACATTCAGTCAGTTAACCCCTATACAGCGTATCTCCTTGATTCCCTACCCTCAAACCACACAAATCGAACCCGCCACCCCATTTTGCATTAACGACCACAGAGTCCCCCAGCCCTGTAAAGCCTGGCTGTCCCTCTGCACCCCAGGGAGAGAGAGAGTCCATCTGTGAACGCCCAAACTGTCGGAGCGGTCAGAGAACAGGGAACTCCTTCTCTCAAGTGACTGCAGAGCTGAATCACTCATCAATCATTCCTCCGTCAATAGAACCGAACAGAGCGTCCGTTGAGCTGGGAGGGCGTGGAGGTCACAAACAGATGTCTCTCTCTCTCTCCCCTCTCTCTTTCTCCTGCTCTCTCTCTCTGCTTTCTCCCTCCGTCTCCCTCTCTTTCCTCTCTCTTTCTCCTTCTCTCTTTCCTCTCTCTTTCTCCTGCTCTCTCTCTCTGCTTTCTCCCTCCGGCTCCCTCTCTCCTCTCTCTGTCTCTCTCCATTTCTTTCTTTCTTTCTTTCTTTCTTTCTTTCTTTCTTTCTTTCTTTCTTTCTTTCTTTCTTTCTTTCTTTCTTTCTTTCTTTCTTTCTTTCTCTCATTCTGTCTCTCCCTCCCTCTCTCCCCCTGTCTTCCAGACCAGAAGCCTTCGGTGGTGCAGGATAGCTATCTGCTGTGTCCTGCCCCCATGCTGCACGAGGTCGGCCAGTAAGTGCTGCTCTCTCTCTCCATCTCTCTCTCTCCCTCCATCCCCCCCTCTCTCTCTCCCTCCATCCCCCGTCTCTCCCTCTCTCCATCTCTCTCTCTCCCTCCATCCTCCGTCTCTCCCTCTCTCCACCCCCCCCCTCTCTCTCTCTCTCTCCCTCCATCCCCCGTCTCTCTCTCTCCATCTCTCTCTCTCCCTCCATCCCCTCTCTCTCCATCTCTCTCTCTCCCTCCATCCCCCGTCTCTCCCTCTCTCTCTCTCCCTCCACCTCTCTCTCTCCCTCCATCTCTCTCTCCCTCCATCCCCCGTCTCACCCTCTCTCTCCATCTCTCTCTCTCTCCCCATCCCCCGTCTCTCCCTCTCTCTCCTTCTCTCTCTCTCCCTCTCTCCATACCCCCCCTCTCTCTCCATCTCTCTCTCTCCCTCCATCCCCCCCTCTCCCTCTCTCCATACCCCCCCCTCTCTCTCCATCTCTCTCTCTCCCTCCATCCCCCGTCTCTCCCTCTCTCCATACCCCCACCTCTCTCTCTCCATCTCTCTCTCTCTCCCTCCATCCCCCGTCTCTCCATCTCTCTCTCTCCCTCCATCCCCCGTCTCTCCCTCTCTCTCCATCTCTCTCTCCCTCCATCCCCCGTCTCTCCATCTCTCTCTCTCCCTCCATCCCCGTCTCTCCCTCTCTCTCCATCTCTCTCTCTCCCTCCATCCCCCGTCTCTCCATCTCTCTCTCTCCCTCCATCCCCCGTCTCTCTCTCTCTCTCCATCTCTCTCTCCCTCCATCCCCCGTCTCTCTCTCTCTCTCTCTCCATCTCTCTCTCCCTCCATCCCCCGTCTCTCCCTCTCTCTCCATCTCTCTCTCTCTCCCTCCATCCCCTCTCTCCCTCTCTCCATACCCCCCCCCCCCTCCCTCTCTCTCTCTCTCTCACAGTAAACACAGCTCAATGTTCCATCCACTAATAGACTTCCTGTGACCATATAAGGACAATGGGGCACTCATCTGTCCACATCAGAGGAAAGCCATCCTGAGTGGTCGGAGCTCTCCGCTGTTCTTTCACTGTGTTTCCTCCAGGTTATTTTTAGCGCCGTGACCCCAAACGTCCGCCGGTGAAATATACGTGTTTATAGTTTGATAATAACGTTCTATAAACATACTTGAGTATAGAGGTGACACCGTGATGAAGCACATGAGAGAGCAGAGGGGCACTGTGACTTCCTGTGTATCCCGTGTGTTATGTGACGGAGCCCACACACAACAAGGGGCACACTCTGGACTTAATCATCACCAAAGGTCTGAATATTTCTAAGGTTCAGGTGTCTGATGTTGCTCTCTCTGATCATTCCTGTGTTTTCGTTGAGAGTACTATCTCCATGCACACAAATTCTCAATCAGAGGTTATCTCAAAACGGCACATCACTGAAAACACCAGTGAGATATTTACTCAGGCTTTCTCGTCCACACCTGCCCTCTCTATGGCCTCAGTCAACGAGCTTGTAGATAATTTCAATGTTAAAATTACAAACATTATTGACGCCGTTGCGCCCACTAAGGTGAAGGTGGTCTCTGGTAAGAGAAGATCTCCATGGAGAAACGCCATGCTGGTCAGAATAGAAAAGAGAGAGTGTCGAAAATCTGAACGCAGATGGCGAAAAACAAATCTCCATGTTCATTATGACATCTATAAAGAGAGACTTCGCATTTATAATATGGAGCTGAGAAATGCACGGCAGACCTTCTTTTCTGACATCATCACCAAAAACCATAACAATGCGCGTGCTTTGTTTGCCACTGTTGATAGGCTGACAAACCCTCCTGTGTCAGTAGCCTCTGAACTTCTATCCACCAGGGCCTGCAATGAATTTGCCTCATTCTTCACTGACAAAATTCAGAAAATTAGACAAGCAGTTAGTGCCTCCATTCCAGGTACAGGACATGTGTCGTCACAGTGTCCACTTAAAATCAATACCATGACACAATTTAATCCGATCAACCATAAAACTATACAATATCTGAAATCCTCCACCTGTTGCCTTGATGTTCTACCTACAGACTTCTTCAAAACTGTATCCAACTGCATGGCCTCTGATTTACTACAAATTGTAAACACATCTCTTCTTTCAGGTGTGTTCCCACATACCCTGAAAACTGCAGTCATCAAGCCACTCTTAAAAAAGAATAATCTAGACAGCTCACAAATGAACAATTATAGGCCCATATCAAACCTCCCATTTCTAAGCAAAATAATTGAAAAGGTGGTTTTCCAACAACTGAATAACTTCCTGGTACTAAGTAATGGCTTTGATGTCTTCCAGTCAGGATTTCGACCACACCACAGCACCGAGACTGCTCTAATTAAGGTATTTAATGACATCCATTTAAACACAGATAATGGCAAAATCTCAGTCTTAGTATTACTGGATCTCAGCGCTGCGTTCGACACGGTAGACCACAACATACTACTAGGCCGACTGGAAAATTGGTTGGGAATTTCTGGTACAGTGTTAGATTGGTTTGAATCCTACTTAAAGGACAGGGATTATTTTGTGTCTATAGGCAATTACAAATCTGAGCTGACAAAAATGACCTGTGGAGTTCCCCAAGGCTCCATCCTGGGGCCTCTTCTGTTCAACATTTACATGCTCCCACTAACTCAAATTATGGAAAACAACAAAATATGTTACCATAGCTATGCAGATGACACACAAATTTATATCACTATATCACCAGGAGACTATAATCCCATACAAGCGCTGAGTAAGTGCATTCAACAAATCAATGATTGGATGTGCCAGAACTTTCTCCAACTAAACAAAAATAAAACTGAAGTAATTGTCTTTGGAGCCAAAGAAGAACGATTGAAAAGTCAGTGCTCAACTTCAATCAGTAATGCTAAAAACCACAAACGAAGCCAGAAATCTTGGTGTAGTCATGGACTCAGACCTGAATTTCAACAGCCACATTAAGTCAATTACAAAGTCAGCCTACTATCACCTGAAGAATATATCAAGGATCAAAGGATTTATGTCCCAGAAGGATTTGGAAAAACTTGTCAATGCGTTTATCTTCAGTAGACTCGACTGCTGTAACGGCATGTATACAGGTCTCTCTAAAAAATCGATCAGACAGCTGCAGCTGATTCAGAACGCTGCTGCTCAAGTCCTCACTAAGACTAAGAAAGTGGAGCATATCACACCAGTACTAAGGTCTTTACACTGGCTTCCTGTCTGTCAAAGAATTGACTTTAAAATACTGCTGTTGGTTTATAAAGCACTGAATGGTCTAGGGCCAAAATATATCTCTGATCTGCTCATATGCTATGAACCATCCAGACCCCTCAGGTCGTCTGGCACAGGTCTACTTTCTGTCCCCAGAGTTAAAACAAAACATGGAGAAGCAGCATTCAGTTTTTATGCTCCACATATCTGGAACAAACTTCCAGAAAACTGCAGGTCTGCTGCAACTCTTGGTTCTTTTAAAACAAGCCTGAAGACTTTTCTTTTTGCCACTGCTTTCTAAGAGGAGTTGTTTATCAGTATACTGCACTGTCACTTTTATTCCTATATTCTATTTGTCCTGCTTTTTGTTTAAATGTCTATAATGACTTGCTTTTTGTTTTAATGCTTTTAATTTGTCCTGCCTTTTGTTTTAAATGTCTATAATGTCTTTCTTTTTGTTTTAATGCTTCTAATGTCTCATGTAAAGCACCTTGAATTGCCCTGTGGCTGAAATGTGCTATATAAATAAACTTGCCTTGCCTTGCCTTGCCTTATCATGGCCGTGCTCCGGCAGTGCTAGAGCATGCTGGGAAGGGCCAGGCCCACACTTCAACTGCGTTTCACCTACTTCTGTTTGCTCACTCGCTCTCTAACAGCTGAGAAACATCAGTAGGTCTCTCTTTTATATGTGGTATCGCCTCAGCTTAACAGATGCTGCATAACCATGTGGTGTTTTTTGCTTTGCTGGCCAGATCCATCGATGTTCTGATCAGCTTGAACAACGGACACTCCTACATCTCCAGCCCCATCACCATCTACGCCACCGCCTGTGTGAGTGCATTCACTACATCTACACGCAGCAGTGTGTGTGTGTGTGTGTGTGTGTGAACGGACACTCCTACATCTCCAGCCCCATCACCATGTACGCCACCACCTGTGTGAGTGACTTCACCTCATCTACACGCAGCAGTGTGTGTGTGTGTCTGTGTGTGTGTGTGTGTGTGTGTATGTCCACGTTTATTTACATACGTATGTGTGTGCACAAGTGTAGACCTATGTGTGTGTGTTGATGGCCTCTGACCTGTGTGTGTGTGTGTGTGTGTGTGTGTGCGTGTGTGTGTGTGTGTGTGTGTGTGTGTGTGTGTTGATGGCCTCTGACCTGTGTGTGTGTGTGTGTGTGTGTGTGTGTGTGTGTGTTGATGGCCTCTGACCTGTGTGTGTGTGTGTGTGTGTGTGTGTGTGTGTGTGTGCGTGTGTGTGTGTGTGTGTGTGTGTGCGTGTGTGTGTTGATGGCCTCTAACCTGTGTGTGTGTGTGTGTGTGTGTGTGTGTGTGTGTGTGTGTGTGTGTGCGTGTGTGTGTGTGTGTGTGTGTGCGTGTGTGTGTTGATGGCCTCTAACCTGTGTGTGTGTGCGTGCGTGCGTGTGTGTGTGTTGATGGCCCCTCATCTGTGTGTGTGTGTGTGTGTATGTGTTGATAGCTTCTAACCCGTGTGTGTGTATGTATGTGTGTGTGTGTGTGTGTGTGTGTGTGTGTGTGTGTGTGTGTGTGCGTGTGCGTGTGTTGACGGCCCCTCATCTGTGTGTGTGTGTGTGTGTGTGTGTTGATGGCCCCTCATCTGTGTGTGCGTGTGTGTGTGTGTGTGTGTGTGTGTTGATAGCTTCTAACCCGTGTGTGTGTGTGTGTGTGTGTGTGTGTGTGTATGTGTTGATAGCTTCTAACCCGTGTGTGTGTGTGTGTGTGTGTGTGTGTGTGTGTGTGTGTTGATAGCTTCTGACCCGTGTGTGTGTCCTGTGCGTTCCAGTCCAGCGGGTGGCTGGTTCTGGTGTTGATCCTGGTTCTGCTCCTGCTGCTGGGCCTGGCTGTGATGTGGTGGTTCTGGCCGCTCTGCTGCACCATTGTGAGTCTGACCCGTCTGTTCTGGTTCTGCTCTCAGCGGGCCTGTGCTGTGTATACACACAGGGCTCAGTCTGTTTAAACAGGGATCTGTCTCTTTCACAAAGACGCCCTGCAAACAAGCAAAGGATTAGAGAAAGAGATGAGCACGGCCAAATAAACATTGAGTAAACATTCTTAGCCGCAGGCGAACCCTCGTCCGCAGGGCTAGCCCTGAGAGTTTGTGGCTTACAGTGTTTCAATGCTAACATTCTTTAGCAGGCGCGCGACCAGTCTGTTAGCATCCTGGCTAACGGCTCTCACAGACCGGGGGTAAACAGGCATTTAGCCTGGGGTGAAAACACCTTTAGTGCTTTAAAGTAAAAGCTTCAGTTTATAGGACTAAAAACATTTAACATGTAAGATTTTAAACCTTTAAAGTCGCACTGAAACGGACGTTTGAGATCATCTAACTTCCGTAGTTTGATGTATTTCCGACGCAAACAAGCTATGAGGGTGGGACATGCGTTTGAGGAATTTGATTGGAACTTTGACAAGTGGACGGGTTTTAATAACTTTAGACAGATTCGATAGAAGGATAGCGTTGATTGACGGGTGGATGTCGTGAGATTATCGGCCTATAATCGAAGGTACCTGTTGTCGTCATTGCACGTGACCTACCGTTTTCCAGGAAGTAAGAAATTATATACGTTGATATAAGATTACAACAAAAGTAGAATTTTGTATTTTTTTTGGCATACATCGTTGAATAGGTGAACACTATGACCAATTATGTGAACCAAAATGGGACAGAATGCTTTTTTCATTTCAGTGCAACTTTGAGTATCTTTGTATCGGAAAGATGAATTGAGAGAGATCAGTGAGTCAGCTCCTCTGTGAAAACTGCCGTTTGGCTCTGCGACAGTAACTCTAAAATGTGTTTGTCCACAACCGGGAACGCTTGGATCGCAGTGTGGCTCCTCCCCATGGATGTATTAGCTCCTCCCATAGAGGCGTGGCCTCACCTGGTTCAAAGCGTGCCTGCTGAGATCCAATCAACAGCACTTCTGTCTTCTACGACCCTATTTGGTGCTGTGGGCCTCCCAAAATAGCCAGGCGTCTCCAGACCCAGTTCACAAACATGTGAAGCGTCTGGAGTGGCTGAGTTTAGTAGGCTAGAGCACAGCTGGTAGCTCACAGGCCTAGAGGGTAAAAGGTTCCTGGTTCAAGACCAGCTGGTAGCACACAGGCCTAGAGGGTAAAAGGTTCCTGGTTCAAGACCAGCCGGTAGCTCACAGGCCTAGAGGGTAAAAGGTTCCCGGTTCAAGTCCAGCCGGTAGCACACAGGCCTAGAGGGTAAAAGGTTCCCGGTTCAAGACCAGCCGGTAGCACACAGGCCTAGAGGGTAAAAGGTTCCCGGTTCAAGACCAGCCGATAGCTCACAGGCCTAGAGGGTAAAAGGTTCCCGGTTCAAGACCAGCCGATAGCTCACAGGCCTAGAGGGTAAAAGGTTCCCGGTTCAAGACCAGCCGATAGCTCACAGGCCTAGAGGGTAAAAGGTTCCCGGTTCAAGTCCAGCCGGTAGCACACAGGCCTAGAGGGTAAAAGGTTCCCGGTCCAAGACCAGCCGGTAGCACACAGGCCTAGAGGGTAAAAGGTTCCCGGTTCCAGACCAGCCGGGAGCACACAGGCCTAGAGGGTAAAAGGTTCCCGGTTCAAGACCAGCCGGTAGCACACAGGCCTAGAGGGATAAAGGTTCCCGGTTCAAGACCAGCTGGTAGCACACAGGCCTAGAGGGTAAAAGGTTCCCGGTTCAAGACCAGCTGGTAGCACACAGGCCTAGAGGGTAGAAGGTTCCTGGTTCAAGACCAGCTGGTAGCAGACAGGCTAGAGGGTAAAAGGTTCCTGGTTCAAGACCAGAGAAAGTGGTAACCTGTATTAAGATGTGTTGGTGATCAATCACAGGTGATCAGGGATCCTCCTCCCTCGCGGCCTCCTCCCCCTGCCCCACCTCCTCCGGTGAGTGGACAGGAACATTGCTTTATCAATGATGATGATGATGATGATGATGATGATGACTATATCAGTGTGTAATGATGAAGATGACTGTATTGTATCAGTGTGTGACGATGATGATGACTATATCAGTGTGTGATGATGATGATGACTATATCAGTGTGTGATGATGAAGATAACTGTATTGTATCAGTGTATGAAGATGATGATGATGAAGATGACTGTATTGTATCAGTGTGTGACGATGATGATGATGATGATGAAGATGACTGTATTGTATCAGTGTATGAAGATGATGATGAAGATGACTGTATTGTATCAGTGTATGAAGATGATGATGATGAAGATGACTGTATTGTATCAGTGTATGAAGATGATGATGATGATGAAGATGAGTGTATTGTATCAGTGTGTGACGGTGTGTGTCTTCTGTTCCAGGAGCTGGAGGAGGAGCCTATGCCCAAGAGGAGGTGGCCTATGGTGGACGCCTCCTACTACGGGGGCCGGGGGCCCGGAGGGATCAAACGCATGGAGGTACAACACATACACACACACACACACACACACACGCATATCCACACACACACTGGTAACCTGTCCTTGCGTGGTGACGTGTGCAGGTGCGCTGGGGGGACAAGGGTTCGACAGAGGAGGGGGCCCGTCTGGAGAAAGCCAAAAACGCTGTCATCACCATGCCGGAGGAGGTGGAAGAGCCAATCGTACGCAGACCCCCTCCCAGACCCCCCCCTATCTACCACCCCCCTCCACAGTCCAAGTGGTACGCCCCTATCAAGGTGAGACGTTCCAAAATAGGCCTGTCAGCGTTCAAATCCAGCACAGTGGCTGACATGTTTTCGTTGAACGGTTACATTTGAACGTAGAGCCCTTCTGTGATCAACAAGATTTTCTGGATGATATATTTGGGCTGTAGACCTGCTAGTACAACCTAATTTAACATTAGTCAGAAGTAAAATGGCCTCCGGTATTCAATTCATTAATTCAATCATACAATTACATTTACCTCAGTCCAGCGTCTAATTTTTGTTGACCGCAAACGACCTTCTCAGGGCCGCTGGGACGCCGTGCTGGCGTTGCTCGGGAGACAGTACGACCGCGTGGCCATCATGAGGCCCACGGGACAGGACAAGGTAAGACTGAGGAAGACCAGAAACCAACCAACCACAAGCTCACAGCATTCCAGTCATTTA
This sequence comes from Borostomias antarcticus, assembly GCF_949987555.1. Lineage (NCBI taxonomy): Eukaryota > Metazoa > Chordata > Actinopteri > Stomiiformes > Stomiidae > Borostomias > Borostomias antarcticus. The sequence goes on along the minus strand of NC_140263.1, from coordinate 2,605,461 downwards.
GCAGACCCTTTTATCCAAAGTAACTTTCAATAATTGCGTTTAACGTAGGTAGTCAGTGTACTACTACTCACCAGAACTCACAAGTCAATCTCGTTTCTAAACGAAAGACTAAATAAAGCAAAATCTATTGCTGAAACCAAAGTGCAAGAGTAGCACAATATAAATTCAATCTGTGCTTTAAGAGAAAGGATCCTGGTAGTATGTCTTGAAGGGTAGACATAGAGAGAGACACAGCCAGAGAGCGAGAGACATAGAGAGAGACATAGAGAGAGACACAGAGAGAGACACAGAGAGCGAGAGACATAGAGAGAGACACAGAGAGAGACACAGAGAGCGAGAGACATAGAGAGAGACATAGAGAGAGACAGAGAGAGAGAGAGACATAGAGAGAGACACAGCCAGAGAGCGAGAGACATAGAGAGAGACATAGAGAGAGACAGAGAGAGCGAGAGACATAGAGAGAGACGCAGACAGAGAGCGAGAGACATAGAGAGAGACATAGAGAGCGAGAGACATAGAGAGAGAGACAGCCAGAGAGCGAGAGACATAGAGAGACACAGCCAGAGAGCGAGAGACATAGAGAGACGCAGCCAGAGAGCGAGAGACATAGAGAGAGACAGAGAGCGAGAGACATAGAGAGAGACAGAGAGCGAGAGACATAGAGAGAGACACAGCCAGAGAGCGAGAGACATAGAGAGAGACACAGCCAGAGAGCGAGAGACATAGAGAGAGACACAGCCAGAGAGCGAGAGACATAGAGAGAGACACAGCGAGAGACATAGAGAGAGACACAGCCAGAGAGCGAGAGACATAGAGAGAGACACAGCGAGAGACATAGAGAGAGACACAGCCAGAGAGCGAGAGACATAGAGACACAGCCAGAGAGCGAGATACATAGAGAGAGACACAGACAGAGAGCGAGAGACATAGAGAGAGACACAGACAGAGAGAGAGACACAGCCAGAGAGCGAGAGACATAGAGAGAGACACAGACAGAGAGCGAGAGACATAGAGAGAGACACAGAGAGCGAGAGACAGAGAGAGAGACACAGCCAGAGAGCGAGAGACATAGAGAGAGACGCAGACAGAGAGCGAGACAGACAGAGAGACAGACGGATAGAGAGAGAGAGACGGAGAGAGAGAGAGAAGACACATTAGATCTCATTTTCCAACGTCAATGCCGGCTCGCCACTAGCTCAACCAGCTCATTAGTGCATCACCAGACTGTCTGATCAGTCACAGGGGTTGGTAGGGAGAAGGTGGAGGAGGGGAGAGAAGGGGAGGGGAGAGAAGGGGAGGGGAGGGGAGAATGACAGGTCAGTTACCAGGCTGTCCGAAGAGACGAGGTGACAGGCAGCTTCAACCCAGGACGCTCGTACCCATACGAGATGGAGGATCTCGCAGATCGTGTGTGTGTGTGTGTGTGTGTCCATGTCCCAGGTCGTGATCCCATGACCTCTCTGCCCATTATCCCCATTACACTCTCTGAGGCTTATGGCTGTCAGCGCCCAGCACAGCACTAACGAGCTGGGCAGCTCTAACGAGCTGGCCAGCGCTAACGAGCTGGACTAGATAGCCTGCTAACGAGCTGCACCAGACAGCCTGCCCCTTAATCTCTCAAGTCGGTCACGCTAGGCTCGCAGACGGCCTCAGTAAAGGTCATGAAGGTCAAGTTCTTGTTCCTGGTTCTGGGATCGATTCCATCTCTTTTCAGCTCATACTGTAGGGAGGAGGAGAGGTTAGGGATAGGAAAGATTGAAAAGGTGAGGAGAGGAGAAACGGAGGGGATCGGGTCTGAGAGGAGATGAGAAAGTGGAGGAGAGGAGAGGACAGAAGGGGAAGAAGGGGGAGGGGAGAAGAGAGGAGCGTCTCATTGGCTGCCGTGACACGGCGAGCGTCTCTCAACCCCTCCGCCGCCGTCGTTCGTCCGTCTCATTAGCCCGCCTCTGAGAGAGCGGCTGCCTCGACGCGCCTCAATTAGCACACATTACCGTTAACGTCAGCGCTGCCCCGTTAACGTCAGCGCTGCCCCGTTTTGCCAAAACAGCTTCCATTATGTGTCACGTACAGCCCTCATACCGGCAGGGCCAACCGAGCTGATCATCTGTAAAAGATGCATCTAATTGATCTGAGATGTATACGTGTGTGTGTGTGTGTGTGTGTGTGTGTGTGTGTGTGTGTGTGTGTGTGTGTGTGTGTGTGCGTACCAGTACGGACCTACTGAGGAGAGCAGGTCGGACACGGCCTGGTATGGTTGGTTGGTTCTAATCTTTAGACCGGTGGACAGCAGGTCTGGGTGATCTTCTCTGTCCATGTGGAGTGAGCAGGGTCTTACAGACAGACAGGGTTGAGTGAGCAGGGTCTTACAGACAGACAGGGTTGAGTGAGCAGGGTCTTACAGACAGACAGACAGACAGACAGACAGGGTGGGGGTGAGCAGGGTCTTACAGACAGACAGACAGACAGACAGGGTTGAGTGAGCAGGGTCTTACAGACAGACAGGGTTGAGTGAGCAGGGTCTTACAGACAGACAGACAGACAGGGTTGAGTGAGCAGGGTCTTACAGACAGACAGACAGACAGACAGACAGACAGACAGACAGACAGGGTTGGTGTGAGCAGGGTCTTACAGACAGACAGACAGACAGTCAGACAGACAGACAGACAGACAGACAGACAGACAGACAGACAGACAGACAGATAGGGTTGAGTGAGCAGGGTCTTACAGACAGACAGGGTTGAGTGAGCAGGGTCAGACAGACAGACAGACAGACAGACAGACAGGGTGGGGGTGAGCAGGGTCTTACAGACAGACAGACAGACAGACAGGGTTGAGTGAGCAGGGTCTTACAGACAGACAGGGTTGAGTGAGCAGGGTCTTACAGACAGACAGACAGACAGGGTTGAGTGAGCAGGGTCTTACAGACAGACAGACAGACAGACAGACAGACAGACAGACAGGGTTGGTGTGAGCAGGGTCTTACAGACAGACAGACAGACAGTCAGACAGACAGACAGACAGACAGACAGACAGACAGACAGACAGACAGACAGATAGGGTTGAGTGAGCAGGGTCTTACAGACAGACAGGGTTGAGTGAGCAGGGTCAGACAGACAGACAGACAGACAGACAGACAGGGTGGAGTGAGCAGGGTCTTACAGACAGACAGGGTTGAGTGAGCAGGGTCTTACAGACAGACAGACAGACAGACAGACAGACAGACAGGGTTGAGTGAGCAGGGTCTTACAGACAGACAGACAGACAGACAGACAGGGTTGAGTGAGCAGGGTCTTCCAGACAGACAGGGTTGAGTGAGCAGGGTCCAGACAGACAGGGTTGAGTGAGCAGGGTCTGACAGACAGACAGACAGACAGACAGACAGGGTTGAGTGAGCAGGGTCTTACAGACAGACAGGGTTGTCTGCTGTTGCTATTGTTCATGCCTGTTAGGTTGATAGGGAGGGTGAGGTGATGTCACGGTTAGGAATCTAGACTAGTAATATAAATGTTATGATGTAAGGTCAGGGAATGATTTACGATTAGAAATTATATTTTGTTTGAGTTCTAATTTCAAACAAATAGCCTATAAAATGGACAAATCTAAGTACTCGCCTGAATTTTAAATGGGTTTTGTTTTGTCTGTCATTCGCAGGGTCGCTGTATGAACTTCACCAGAGTCCAGAGTCATTAGGTCACATCACACCACCTTCCACACCGTCTTTGAACCCTAAAGGGATAGTTCACTCAAAACAGTCTGTGTGGACCCAGCGACGTGCCTTTCACAGTATCATGCATTTGTTTGTATCACTGGCTTTTACAATATGGTGTTCATTACAGAAAATAACCATACTATATATTGTATCATTCAGTCATGACTTTCGCACATGTCAGAGTTTATGATAAAACTATATGTTTGTTGTTGCTGGTCTGATCTTTTGTTCTACCACTGAGACACCTTTGTATGTTGTTTGTCAATCAGTACAGATTTGTTATTATATCAATTTATGAGATACAGTATATTGTTTTTATGGCTAATTACCAAAGAAAAAATACCAGTGCATTGTTTTTTGTGTGTTGTGGAAGTCTTTAATTTAAGATATCTACCTACTGCACCATTCTTTCATTGTAAATAAAAGTGACTTTTTTCAAATTCCTCTGTGTGGATAATTACAAGGTTGTATGCCCCCACTATAATCCCATGAATGTTGTTTATGTTTTAATAGCCCAATACAATCACATTAGTCATTTAATGCCCTGGCCCATTGACCATTGTATTCTAATTTTGTTTTCAGGGAACGGGTGAGTCATCTCAGATCATCTCACACACACACACACACACACACACACACACACACACACACACACACACACACTTTCGAATGCATTGTTTTCATCTCCCTGCCCCCAAAAATAATATTCCAAGCAATCAGTGCGTTGCAGTTCTAAAAATAATATTATAATATTCTAATATAATAATATAATATATAATATTCTAATATTCTAAAAATAATATTCCAAGCAATCAGTGCGTTGCAGTTCTAAAAATAATATTATAATATTCTAATATAATAATATAATAATATAATATATAATATTCTAATATTCTAATATTCTAAAAATAATATTCCAAGCAATCAGTGCGTTGCAGTTCTAAAAAAGTCATTTTTCTCAGGCAGTCTTAAGGCGCACAGTCTGAGGGGTCCTTTCTCTCCTTGGTCGACTCTCTGAGTCATCAGGTGCAGACTGTTGTTAGCTCTAGCTAGCTAGCTGGGCTAGCCAGCTGCTCGGGGTAGTTTAGTGTCATTTGATTCACGGTCTTGAGAAAGCAAACTGGGTCAGATGCCCAGGATCACACTGGTTGTTGACTAACACGCAGGTTGGTATGGAACAGGTAACCTTTAACCTCTAACCTTTGTTTAGGATCGCTCAGCTGGTCAGCTGGTTAGCCACGACCTTTAAGAGCAGCAGGCTTTATAAACGTTTCCTTTTACTAAGGTCAGCTAGCTCTAAAAGATCATGTAGAAAGACTTGCTAACTAATTTAGTTTCTAGTATGCCAAATTATTTTCTTCTGTAGCCCAGAATATAGATAGATAGATAGATAGATAGATAGATAGATAGGTAGGTAGGTTGGTAGGTAGATAGATAGATAGATGGATAGATGGATAGATAGATAGATAGATAGATAGGTAGATAGATAGATAGATAGATAGATAGATAGGTAGGTCGATAGATAGATAGGTAGGTCGATAGATAGATAGATAGATAGATAGATAGATAGATAGGTAGATAGATAGACAGGTAGGTAGGTAGGTAGGTAGGTAGATAGATAGATAGATAGATAGATAGATAGATAGGTAGATAGATAGATAGATAGGTAGGTCGATAGGTAGATAGATAGATAGATAGGTAGATAGATAGATAGATAGATAGATAGATAGATAGATAGGTAGGTCGATAGATAGATAGGTAGGTCGATAGATAGATAGATAGGTAGATAGATAGATAGATAGATAGATAGATAGATATATAGATAGGTAGATAGATAGATAGGTAGGTCGATAGATAGATAGATAGATAGATAGATAGATAGATAGATAGAAAATCAACATTATTTTTCCCCGACGGGAAATACACACAACACAACAATACAAACAACAATAGAAACACACAAGAAAGTGACAGTGGGCACAGACATGTCCAAAAAGAGGCAGTAAATTAAGGCACTACCCACTTAACTACCAGTATCCTAACTGTGCCCCTCTTATAGTCGTGATCTCCTCTCCGTGACCTGACCTTTAACCTGTGAGTGACCTGATGCCTCTGAAGTTGAAGATGGCCGAGCGGCTGCAGAGGAGCTACTCCTACCTGGAGCTGGGCTCGGGGAGCCTGCATCACTGGCCCGCCCTGCTCCCCCGCGGCATCCGGCTCTACACCTACGAGCAGGTTCCTCAGTTCCTCCGGGAGAACCCCTACATCACCGACGGGTACCGGGCGCACCTGCCCTCCAAGCTCTGCTTGAAAAGGTACATGAACCGCCCGTCTTTATTGTCACCGCTGTTTATTATTGGGTAATATGATCAAAGGGTTTGTTTGTTTAGAAAGGAGATGCGCTTGTGTACATTGCGGGTGGAAATTAGCTGTTTAGCTATAACCTTGTACAGTGCATCTCTCCCTATTCTATAGGGTAAATGTCTACTGTACCTTGTCCCTGTCTTAAAAATCAATCAATCAATCATTCTGGTGAGTAGTATACTAATATAGTACACTGACTACCTACGGTACATGCAATTATTGTAACTCGCTTTGGATAAAAGCGCCTAAATGTAACATTTGTGTTTTGTTACTCTCGTCTTGTGTGGCGACCAGAAGAGGGAAATAATCTATTATGTTAATTCAGACTCAGAGCTGAATTTCAACAGTCACATTAAGATAATTACAAAGTCAGCCTACTATCACCTGAATAATATATCAAGGGATTAGGGCTGTAGGATTGTATCGATACAACGATGCATCGCGGTACGTAGTCTCGCGATACTGTATCGATCTTTCAGCCCGGAGTATCGATACAGCCGGGCGCTGTAAAATTAAAAAAAAATATATATATATATATATTTTTATTTTTTATTTTTTTTTATTTACATTTTTAAATGTAGTTTAAAAAGCATATTCTACAATATTAAGTTAAAAAAGCATACATATAAATAATTTTGAAAAACCATAAACACTACAATGTTGACAGTTTAAAAAGCATGGATATCAAATGTTAAATATTTATTAGCTAGCTCTCTGTCCAGTCATTGAGTTTGAGTTATCTATATAGTGCATTTGAGCCATTCAGTTTTCAGTCTTGAACACTTAAAATCTTTCAGTAAATGATGTGTGTATCGCAATACGTATCGTATCGTATCGTATTGTATCGTGACCTCTGTATCGTGATACGTATCGAATCGTGACCTGTGTATCGTGATGCGTATCGTATCGCGAAATCCAAGATGATATACAGCCCTACAAGGGATTAAATGATTCATGTCTCAGGATCTGGAAAAACTTGTCCATGCGTTTATCTTCAGTAGACTCGACTACTGTAACGGTGTGTTTACAGGTCTCTCTAATACTCTACTACTAATCTAGACTAAGAAAGTAGATCACATCACTCCAGTTCTGAGATCTTTACACTGGCTTCCTGTCTGTCAAATAATTTACTTTAAAATACTGCTGTTGGTTTAGAAAGCACTGAATGGTTTAGGGCCAAAATAGATTTCTGATCTGCTGCTATGAACTGAGTTAAACTCCCCAGAGTTAAAACTAAACATGGAGAAGCAGCGTTCAGTTTTTATGCTTCACATATCTGGAACAAACTTCCATAAAACAGGTCTGCTGCAACTCTCAGTTCTTTTACATCAAGACTGAAGACTTTTCTTTTTGCATTTTTGTATTAATTTGTACACTGCACTATAACTTTTATTCTCATATTTTTATTTTTTTTATTTTTTGCATTTAGTTTTAAGGCTTTTATAATGTGTTTCTTGCACTTTGTCTTGATGCTTTTAATGTCTCATGTAAAGCACTTTGAATTGCCTTATTGCTGAAATCTACGAATAAACAGCCTTGCCTATTATAAAATACTTTATAAACAATTGTTGAATATGGTTGATTTTCAGAGAAATGGCTTTTAATATGATCCTGTTAGCTATTTCCTAATTATGATGATTGACCTCTGAGTATGGCTGTCGGCTTGAGTTTTCGGTAAGAAGTGTCCCTCTTCCATAGACTTATGAGATAAAGACATCCCATGGCTGGTACACTCTGGGACAAACACCGTTGTTGTGGTTAGAGATAAAGGCCTGGGCGCCGAGGCGGCGTAGGTTAACTTGACCAAAACAAGGCCACAGAAGAGACCAGAGACAGTCTTATCGGAGAAGAGATGAGGGAGGGGGGACACTCAAACCACATAAGAACGTTGCAACGAGACCAATACTTTAGACCATGACATTAGACCATGCCATCGTCTTTTATATGTCAAACCTTCTGTAATAAACCGCTTTCGCTCGAGGTTCAAATCCCGTGTTGGAGAGATTCATTTGGAACCTGAAAAGGAGACACTGGACTGTGTTTATTGTGTGAGATCGGGGGCCGTCTTTTATTGAAATCAAAACACAACGCAGAGCTGAAATAAGGACAATAATAAAAGACAACGAAAGTCATCACAATAAAGTTCTGCTCTATTACATTGTGTTCTACTCTATTGAATGTTGTATTTTATGTTGTGTGTGTGTGTGTGTGTGTGTGTGTGTGTGTGTGTGTGTGTGTGTGTGTGTGTGTGTGTGTGTGTGTGTGTGATGATGATGATGATGATGATGATGTTTTTAACTGGTAAAAGTGAGGC